>NW_021940498.1:2662510-2704138 GCF_001715985.3 Manacus vitellinus | reverse complement strand
ACTGGAGACAGGGGTATGTGAAACAGTTTTCAGGAAGAGTTTGGTGAGTTAAAGTGTGTGACAGGCTAATCCCTGGGAGGATTTATGAAAACTGGATGGTGGGAGTTAACTGGGTCTGACAGATAAAAAAGGCTCATGAAATCAAACTTAAGGATTTTTTCCTCCTCCCCCCTCTATAATAAATAAGATAAAAACTAAGACCTCTTAGCCCAATGCCAAAATTCAAGTTATAAAAATCACTGAACAATGAAGGCATCCAGGTTGAAGTGACCCTTCAGCTATTACAGTAACAGTAGATGAAAGTAGAAGCATCTCTCCCTGCAAGTGGAACCAATAATATCCCCGTTTTCATGACACAGCACACAGTTGTTCCTATCATTACTTTGTTGATGCATTTGGGCAAAATGTTTGGAATGATATGGCTAACATTTGTCTCCTTATCAGAAGTGTCCCCATGATATCAGCAAAGAGTACATGGCCAATTTATTATTTCAATTTTATTTTTTTAAATGACACATATTGCTGTGTATAAATTTAGAGAGTGAGATAAAACTGATCTTGCAAAGGCACTGAGTTGTTTGAGGGCCCACAGTTCACACTGAAGGTCATTCCAGCACCTTGGGCCAGTTTATGGAATTACTTTGCACTGACTAGACCGGCATCACACAAATTATATTAATTCTTAAATCACCTGTCAGAAATTATAACTGGGTGATATTTGGGTTTGGCCTACAGCTAAATCCTCTATAATGTTATTGTTAATGCAGTAGTTTGACCCTGCATTAGAATTGGCTGCAATTAAACATTCAAGGGAGGCTTCTCTGATTAGAAAATATTTGAAGAAGGAAATCGTAGAGCTCTGAGAATAACATGGTAATCATTTCTGCATGAAAGATGCACAAATTACTCGAGAATTCTTCATAAACCAGAAAATCTGGGAGGCAATTCACAAACACAGAACTGTGATTTAAAGTGTGCTCATCTGTGAGTGAACACAACTGGGCTGGATGTGCCATTGACTGAAGGGACTGGAGAAAGGTCCAAGGCCCTTGGGAAGGCTTCCAGAAAACCAGATCCCAGGGTTTTAGGAAACACTACGCTCGTGCTCCAGGCTACCATACTATATAATGATTTATTACATAATCTATTTCCCTTTCCTTTTGTGAAGGGCTCTTGAGCTCTGTAAGATATTCCTGGGCTCATCAGCCTGGTTGGTCTGGGCACACTTTTGCTGACAATGCTGTGATGGTCAGACTGTCTTGTCCCTTACTCTGAGAATTAAACAAAACAGAAGAGATAGTCAATGACAAGACAGCTAACTTGACATGTACTTGACTTGCAAAAGTCTTTGGGAGACAAGGGAGTCAATAAATCTACACTTTTCCCCCCCCTTTGTTCCCATCCCTCTCCCCGAAATGTGGTATTGCCATAGTATTACAAGAACAACATTATTATCTGATAACTTATAAATATGAGTTATACTTTGGTATGGATTCACACATTTATTATTTATATTAACTATACTATTTATATTTCTTAAATGTTATTTATAAGTAATTAATTGTGTAGTAAATGTAGCATCTATTAATTGTGTATTTACTAATTGTGTATTTACTACTCCTTGAGAGTTTCAGAGATCTGCAGTCTCAGGAGTTTTGGAACTGACAGCAGCTGAAGCAGCCTCTGTGCATTAAACAGAGCAGCATTAGAATGGAAATGATGGAAATTGCAAGCCAGGAAAAACGGTGGTAGTATCAGATATCCATTTCCTTGAAATATAATGTTGATACTATGCTACACCTGCTACTTTCAAGATACCCTGATGATCACAGCCTGAAAGAATGTGGCTTATTCAATTTCTGAGCCAAAAAAAGCCACCCTAGAATATTTTTTTCCAAGAAACAACTCTTAGGTTTGCTAAATGTAGAGTGATCTTTCCGTGCCAAGGCCCCTCTTGCCCTCCCTTCGTAAAAAAGTTGTAACCCAAATGATGCCCAGCAATTAGTCTGAATAAACAAAAATGGGTCACTTCCCTCACTAATAGTAAGAATCTTCTTCAGAAGTCACTTCTGGTTTCACTCAGAGCAGGACTTCAAAATAACCATTGTTAAATATATGCAACTGTGTCACGTACAGGGTGAGAGGGTGGAGGGGGGGGGCAGAGGGAGAGGGGACATTGCTTCAACAACAGCCAAAACACTCAGCCACGAGATGTGAGCTCTGAGCTCCACGAGATGTGAGCTCTGAGCTCCACAACGGTCTCATGTTTGTGCAGGAGGAAAGAGCCTTCATATGAGACAAAATGAAAAAGAAGTCAAGAAAAAATACCCAAAATTTCAAAGGAAGTTAAGAGGAGAGAGTCTTAAGAACACTAAACGCCGAGCACAGTGACAGGAGTCACATTCATTTTAATTTTCATTTAGAGCAAATTATGTGCCTTATAAATGAATACAGAAGAAAAAGTGCTTGTAATGTGCTTCCCCTTTTTTGGGAAGCACATCAATGGAGCAGCTACACTGATTCAGTCCCCCAAACATGTACAGTTCCCAAAGGAGACAAAGCGTTTGTACCATTGTCCGGGAGTTCCGATGACCTTTATAAACCATCTTTATTAAAGGACGTCTGATGTTCAACGTTTCCAGTTCTTCCATCTCCTTCCTTTCTTTCCTCCTCCTGAAGAGCTCCTGGATTCGGGCGACAGCAGATCGTCTACAAAGTGCAGACAAAGAGAACAGCACTGAGAGTCCCCCCCAAACACTGAGCTGGGCTATCGAAAAGGACTATAAAATAATAATTAGGCACTCAAACACATTCTCCATGAGTTTGAAACAGACATCAACATTATCCCAAATGTAAAATTACAGAGTTGAATTTTTTCCATCCTGGCTTAGAACAAGAATAGCATGCAAGGCAGTGGAATGTCAAGTGATGCCAGGTTTTATTCCCCCTCTGTAGAACAAACTTCAGCTGTTGGCAAAATTCACATGCTGTTTTATTCTTCAGTGCTAGGGAAATCCCTCCACCCATAATGAGGTAGCAAGGTTCTGAAGTGAAAAACCTTTGCCAGAACAGAAGGTTTTAAATTTTAAAACGTTATTAAGGATCTGGTGAGCCTTCCAGAGTGATTTGGTTTTTCCATAAAATTTTGTTCAATGTATTTCTCCTCACTGTTTCTGTATGAGAAGACTGAAGATTGAGGCAGCTTTTAAAAAGTTCCTACTGAGGCAAAAGATGGTTTGAGATCAATTATTGCAGCAGCTATCCCTTATGTTGGCAGCTAATATTTCCTAGAATAACAGAGGAAAAAAAGCTAAATTACATACTTTGTTTTGTGAACGTTTAATTGCAGGAATCTGTTTTTTGATTAATCTGTGAAAAGACCTTGGTGCCAAATTTTTCCTGTTTAGCTCTTTAGTTTGCAGATCCTCATAATTCCAGCTATAACCAGACCATCACACCTAGTCCTTTTCCACCATCATTCCTTATCAGGGTTGCTATGGGCTTTGAAGTCTGGAACACAATCCAAGGGGAATGTCACTCTCAAGATGGACCAGGTACAGGTTTTAGCAGAATGCAAGGTGTCAAAATACTACAGGAATTTATATGATCCTAAGAAGTAAACTGAGCCAGAACAGAATATATTTGGAACCTGATTACACTGCTTCCAGAAAGTAACCTGAATTTGTTCACAGGTAATGTGGTCTAGTGTTTTAGTCATTGATCCTGGAGACTCCAGCTACAAGTCCTTTAGTCCAGAAAAAAACCCCACCACATCTATCTCGTCACTCATTTTCTCAGCCAGTGGTCTGCTTAGATTTTTGTTTAATCTTTGCCACAGAAGAAAGCTGCACCAAAAAGTTAAAGTGAAGTGTTATCTCACAGCCAGGCAAAGAAGGAAAATGAATGCAGGTAATGAGTCATTAATACAGATTTATTATGAAAACAAACAAACCACAAACTGTCACATGAAGACAGATAATACTGCTAAGCTTTTAAAATAAATTTTAACACTTTTTTTAATAGAAACTAGAAGAGATTTGAAAGCAGTAACCAATAGATCCACTTAACACTGTGCTATTTATTGTAATATATTTCTTAGATGTTTGCCTAGCAAACAGTCCCAGGGAAAATAGACTACTTCTACTTCCTTGGTGAGAGTTTTCTATCCCCTCAAAATCTCCTGTCTAGGAAATTTTCTGGTTCCTCCTTCTCATACTACACTAAATAAACACATTGTATTTGTTAGTCCTTATAATACAGAGAGTTTCAACTTTGATCTTCAATAGATTTAAGATGAGGGTTCTTCACAACATCTTCATACAATAGAGGGGGGGAGAAAGAAGCCCATATTCTTTATCTACCATGCTTTAAAGATCACAGAATATTCTCCTCACCAGTTTACTTCTACATGAAGGAAAAAGGGTGGCATGTACACGACAGGCTACATCAAACACTTGCAGAAACTTCAAACTATTATTTGTGCATATTTGGGTTTGTATTTGCTTTTAAAAAAAGATGGGTTCTGTGTGAGAAAGTAAAAGCAAGAATCACATCATAACTGCTCTGCTACCAATCCCATCAGTGATCCCACGGCTTTGGAAAGGGCACACACAGCTCTTCAGCACAGTGAGACCCTTTGTGATTGCTATTTGTATTTTTGTTGTATTTATTCACATGAATTAATTAAAGATGTGCAGTGAAAAAGCTGAGAAGTTAACCATCATTAGGACTGACAAACCAGTAGACTTGTCCAGCTCTTTCAGAAGGGTGACTTGCTGGATAGCAGTAACAAGTCTTGGGATTAAAAGGTGGTATTAAAGTAACTAACTGGTAAGGCAGGGTAGTTTCTTGCATATTTTTTCATCTAAACATCTCTAGAAAAATTAATCTCCTCCTCTAAATTCCCCCAGGCTTGAATATGCAGACATTTCAAAAAAACCCTCAGTACTACTCAGCAGTCAGAATCACGCGTTTTTAAATAAAAGCAGAAGCACAGAAGCAACTTTTGGTAAAAGCTGTCTTCCAACTAAATTGAGCTCTGAATTTAAAATCCTGATTTTGGGCCTTATTTTAAAATGCATGACTGGATTTACATTTATTTATCTTGTAAAGGGAATGATTACCCTCAACAGGGAGAATGCAGCCAAGCACACACAGCTCTAACCGTGAGACTGTTGTGTGGAGCCCTCTAACAACATACTGCAAAAAGCAGACACCTGGCAGAGGCAAGTCTGCTCCAGAAAAGATAAATATGAGCCCAGTCTAATGGCTTTTCAGAACAAAGAACATTACAGGAAAAAGGATTCCCCCTGAGAGGTATTACTTTTTCATGACTACAGATTTTCTTTACTTTTTTTTGTCGCGCGCGCACAAAAAATGTTAAAAATCCAGCATATCTGTTTTCATGGTGGTTTAATTTTCATTTGTATTTGTGGTAAGCAATTCCTGTCCGTGCCAACACGAATTTAGATAGCAGCCTAGTCACTTGGAGCATCAATGGATACAGAAGCATGCTGTGCAATTTGTTCTGTTCTGGAGTTCAGCTTAAGCTAAGCCTGACCGGGAGCTGCTGCTTCCCTTCCAAACTGCCTGCTCTTCCAGGCACAAAATGTCAGACAAGGAGGTTTATGCACAGCCAGCTCCATCAATGGATACAGCTGTAGTATGTGTTCACTGCTTTTCCCCTTATGATCAGCCAGGTTTGAAGTCTTCAAAGTCAGTTGCAAATATTAATTATCAAAAGCCCGTTTAAATGAAGCCAGAGATGAGGGGAATAGAGATTTAGAAGTGAAGCCATTATTTTTTTTCAGTTAAACATAGCTTACAAACAACAGCAACAAAAACCCCACAAAGATCTTGTGATGCAGACTGATGCACAGCTATATATCCTACATGGAGAGAAATTGAAAAGATGTAAACATGGAAGTTAAGCCTTAAAATAACTAAATTGTCACATAGGGTAGTTTCTGTATGTTTAGAGCTTCTAAAGTGTAATGAGGATATTTTTTTATACAAAAATCTGTACAATTTGCACAGTTAAATAACCAGTTTTTTAAAGGACAATAATGCAGTGGTTGCCATAAAAATTAATCTTGTACCCCAGATAATCCTGCTTCTTCCAAACCCATGAGCCCAGACTGACCATCTCCTGAGCTGGGCTGCAGAGCTGGTTGCAAGGCTCACGTCCACCTGCTTTCTTTTCCCATCCCTCTTGTCTCAGCTCTGCACTGAGTGCTGAGCTCAGTATTGATTCCTCCATTATTAAGGCTTTTTGCCACTTCAGAAGTTTCTAAATTTACTTTCACACAAACTTTCTTTTTCCTGGCAGGCTGCTTTGGCTTGGAGGGACCTTAAAGATCACCTGGTTCCAATGCCCTGCCAGGGGCAGGGACACCTCCCACCAGACCAGTGCCTAGCACAAGCCCTGGTTCCTTCTCTTATGCTCTTTCAAGTTTAAGATATTATTTTTTCCCATGCTGTTGCCATCTTCTTGTTTGAACTATTTTCCCTGTCCAAAACAATTGCAGGGAACCTGAGGCTTGTATCCATTAATTTAGATCCTATTTCTCCAATGCCTTTTGCTCATTTGGACAACACTCTCAGGCACAGGGTGTGATACCTGGGCTTGTCCTGTGCAGGGCCAGGAGTTGGACTCAATAACCCTTGTGGGTCCTTCCAACTCAGTATATTCTGTGTTTCTAATAATATTTTGTGAGTGTGTGTGTGTATCTAGACCAGTACAGCAAACCCTTGATCAAGCTCTGCCTTTTCTTTGTTGATCTTGTAAAGGAATCCACTTGTCAGCTCCCATGCTCCTGCCCAAGACTTCCAAAGGCTTGTCGTAACAAGCTGGCTATCATCACCAAAGTCAGATCTGGCTCAGGAAGATGACTAATTAATCATTGTCCTGGTCTGCACCCCAACCCATGGCTTCTCTTGCAATTTTTCTCCCTCCCTGGGGGAGAGTGATCCTGGAGCCGTGTGGGGCTGAGCTGCCTGCTGCAGTTAACCCACAACCACCACATTAAAATAGATCCCTCTTCTAAATACCAAGATTTGATTATATTTCTGATATTAATTACTAAATAACCATCTTCTTTTAGAAGCCTCTGAACCTGTGGAAGAGATTTACTACTGCTGTCAAATTTCAAGCATTGAGATAATTCAAAAACAAAGGCAAACCCATCATGTTAACAGCACATTGACACTAACCTAAAGCCCAAGTTATTTCACTGTTGATCATATGAAAAGAAATGTTTACTGTCACTCACTCCTAGATCATTTCCCAGCCTTCAAACACAATCAATGTTTCAATTATTTTCAGCTCCAAAACATTTTTAAGTTTTCACCTGATATGCTGCCAAATGACAATGAAAATTAGAAAAAAAAACAAACACTGATAAAAAAATTGTATGCTGGATGCATCATTCACTTTATATTAAATTCACAGCAATATGAAATAAATGTCCCCCTGGGCTGTGCTGAAGAGCTGAAGAACTCCATGGTAGGCGTGTTTAAAGAATGCTTATTGTGAAATTTAAAGTACAAAAAGCACACAGATTCCTGAACCTCTAAGAAAGGTATTCCAATTGCAGCTAAGATGGAAATATGAGACAAAGAATTACACATCTGCACTATTTTCCTGTAGGCATTTAAAATATAGGACTCAGGGTAAGTCTTTTATGAAGCACATCCTGAGTCTTTGCCCTTCCAGCCACACAAGGCCAAGATGTTAATTCTCACCAGTGGAGTGACTCTGTGCCATTTCCCCTCTGTATGGCCTTTGACTTCAATCACAGTAGAGTTTCTCCCTCTTAAGGCATGTGGCCAAACACAATTACCCAAATTGCCTTATATGTTCTTACAACTTCACTCAAGTATTTCAGTGAAGAATATAAGAGTGAGTGACTTTTTCATTTAACTTCATTAAAAGAAGTATCCTCTAAGATCCAGCATGTATCTTGCTCAATATGGATTGCCAAATACAGCTCTAATAATTATGCTCAGTTCCATAACCTTGTTCAGACAAATATAAATAGTCTCTGATACATGTATTTTTATATTGTTGTCTAGAACTGGATGTTCTCTACTACCAGACAAAGCAACTCAGCAGTGGTACATGCAAATATAACTCGTTCCTCAGCAGCTACATTTAAAAAAAAAAGGTATTTCTTTTCACAAACTACACACTTTTCAAATTCCATTAATTTCTATGGCACACAGTAAACAGGTTAATAGGTTGTTAAATGTATACACTGCTATTTCTTTTCAATTTCCATGCAACACATGCAGCTAAATATAACTCAAGCAATATGCTCTGTAATTCATAGCAATTGAAGTATAGCAATTCTTAAAATGCCAGTTAGATACGAAAAACAAGAACCTGAGAAATCCAATATATGGCAATAAAAAGGAGGAGGGGAGGAATAAAATAATTAATTACCTCATTATTCTATCACCTATCGCTGTTCCTCTGATATTATATCTAGTAAAGGGAATAACAACTGAAGTCATTCAAAAATGCTGGGTATCATGTTTTTAAAGGTTAACAGCTATTACAAAATGTGCTCTATGTATTCCAGCTGAGAAGATTCCTTCTCAGGGTGTCAGTATATAAGACTACTTTGATTTCAGCAAAAATATTCAGATGACATAACAGTACACAAAGTTGATCTTATAAGATACAGTAATTCTTCATAGATCACAGCAGACATGGAAGCAGCTGCATAATCATTTCCTTTTTA
Organism: Manacus vitellinus; assembly: GCF_001715985.3. Lineage (NCBI taxonomy): Eukaryota > Metazoa > Chordata > Aves > Passeriformes > Pipridae > Manacus > Manacus vitellinus. Next base: position 2,695,394 of record NW_021940498.1, on the reverse strand, counting down.
CATTCATATTTCTTTAAATTTGAACCTGCTAGTTGTAACATTTTCCAGGCTTAGCCTCTGCTCACAGATCAGCTTCTGTCAAAGTCCAAACAAAATTAATTCAGTTGTTTATGTAGGAAAGCAGCCCCCAGAGAGCTTTTTTGAGTAATCTGTGAAAATTAAGATCAATCTATTAAAAACTGCACTCTGGACAAGAAGAACATACATTTTGCCTAGATTTCTTCCCCCTCCCACTAATTACAATGTACAGTGCTAAGGCAAGCCATGCTCCCTGTCTCTGTTCCAACTCAACTTGCTGGAGAAAAAGATCAAATCCTCAGCTTGAGAACATTAAAAGTTGGATTTGTACCTGAATAAAATTCAAATAATGGAAGCCTTGTAAACATTAGATATGCAAAATGGAAAACATTCTGTTTATATATCTGAAATCTACATCCACCTTACTAAAAATAAAGTGAGACCAGCAGCACTGATGCAGCAGGAAGTTGTCAATTTATTTAACTGCAGGTACTGCCAACAGAGCAACCAAAAGGATATTTCTGCCACTTCCTTTCCTTAAGAGGAAGCCAAAGATCATAATTTCAGAGTACAAAAGAAGAAGTTTACCCTTCTTTTCTCAGTGAAGAAAGTTGTACTTTACAGTGGGGAAGTTACTCTGAGAGTTTCCTTTATCTTAATTTCTCCAGCTGTGGAGTTTCTCCTCAATGTAAACAAGAGCTATCAGGTTAATAAGAAAACATAGCCTAAAGAAAAATAAATTGGTTGTAGTAAAAGGAAAGTATTGTTACATACTGGAAGAGATTTATTAGTCAAACAGTTTTTAGAATTGTTTCAGAAGGCTGTGGCCTCTTTTTTATTTTTTTTGTCCTATAGAAAAATTAAACATTTTTTTTCCACTGTATAAAATATGTTCACAAAAGGTAGATTATTGCAGGCCAGTATTATAACCTTCACCAGAAAGAGAAAATAAAACAAAACCACAAAGGAAAAAGCCCAAAGCAGCTTCCCCCTAGATATTCTAGAGAAAGAAAAATCTACTTTATTACTCATATATTAACGGCGTTAATTATCTTATAGGATGACACATTGGAAACTAAATTATTAGGTAAACTTGAGAAAATGAGATTTAGTAAAGGAATTGTTAGGTAACACAATTTACTAAGTGAGAAAAGAGGAAACATAAGCCTTTAGAAAGCATACTGGTGGAGTTAAGCACCAGTCTTGCAGGCAGTTTTGTTTAATATATTGCTAATAATCTTTGAGCAGGATGTAGGAATGTATTCATGCAGGATGTGAGGTTGGGGAACTTTATGAATGTAGAGGGGACTGAAGGATCTTGAGAAAAAGAGGTGGGTGGAAAATCAGTAGTATAAGACTGAGTTATACAGTTCTGAGCTTCCTGCCGGTGAAAGATAACGCACATTAATTAGAAATGACGAAGTGGGAAAGACTGCAGTGCACTAATTGAGCTGGTGTCTGACCACGGGCCACCACTGAGACAGCCCCAAGCAAAGAGGGGAGAAGGATGTAACTGCAGCTCACTTGTGTCTCAGAGAATCCTCTCTAGACCAAGAGCAACACTCACAGAATTAATCCCAGCAGAATCCAAACAGTGCTGGTCTACCATATCCAGGAAAGATGTGAAACATGGAGGAGAACTGACAGGAACCAGCAGGATGGCAGGAAACCCACAGATTTTTACTGCTAAGAGTGAGAAAAACTTGGCACTCTTAAGTCTAATGAGACAAAAGCTGAAAATGGACAGGATGAGCATCATTCAAATGATAAGCACTGGGCGTGAAAAATTATTTCAATCCAAACAGTATGTTAGCACAGAACAACATGACTAATTTTAGTTAATTTATGCCCATCACAGCAGCAATGTTTTGAGTTGGCTTCCTACTCGTTAAGGAGCCAGGGGGGTTTTATATAATTCTGATCAGTTTGTGAAAGGGATTATAGGCTATAACATTGTAGTAGTAGAGAGGACTTCCAGTTCCTTTCACTCTGTTTCATATGAGATATAAATACTCAGAGGGCTTATAGCCAGCCCTTAAGACCACCAGTGCCTGCTTTCTCTGTGGAAATCCAAATTCCTTTGAGCACACACAGGATGTCTTACTTTTCCTCAGTATCTCAGAGGGCACAGGAGGGAACGTAATGCTCGGAAGTTAAACCAGAAAACCTCACTGCTTGCACACACACAAAAGCAGAACAACATGAATTGGTCAGGCATTAAACCTGAGTGATGGAAACCTGCAGGCAATCCTAAACCAACACTGATTAAAAAACTACTTTTTTTTTTCAGATTTTATCTGGGGAAAGAATAAGGGAGCAGAGGGTTGCATAGAGAATTTTAATTATACCATTCATTTAGTTGAATGCTCTTTCCTTTATGATGAATTTAAACTGTTACAGGAAGAAATCTCCCTGCACACAAAGAAGCATGTCAGATGAATTGCAACTTCATTTAAGATGTCCTCACTAGTGGGAAATTGTAACTGCTCTATGATACCTGGAAGTGTCATTCTTATCACATTACTACAAAAACTATTACATTGTAGAGGCAATGTGGTGCATGGAGAGGAGCTCTAACTCCTGCTCGGAAATGGAAATGGGATTTAAATTGCAGGGCTTTTCACAGCTTGCTCTTCAATCACTGGATCATAATGAACGTTGGCTCTGCAGTGGAAAATATTTCTGCCATTTGATATTTATCTCCAGTTACTTGGTATTGCATGGGAAGCCAGTGGATTAAGACAGGATCTGTATATACTGGCTTCTTCATAAAAACTGTCCTTTGGTGAGCAGAATTGCTAGTGCTTTGTAATAAACAACCACTGACTGTTCTTTTTGTCACTGCTGACAGTGTGGTGGCTTACAACTTTGAACTGCAAATTACTCAAAACCTTTTCTGTACACAACTATTAAATTCTTACTGATTTCCTAATGAATACATGTTGTGAATTTCTGGAAAGAATTTGCATTGCCAGCATAAGGAATTAGTAGCAAGATGATGCTGCCTTTGAACAGAATAGGAATAAAGCCAAGGAACCTAACACCAGGTTACATCTGAAACTAGTAAAAAAGGTATTGTCTTATGTCACACAATAAAGATGTTGCTTAAATAATTATTACAGCTTTTAAAAAGTCCAAGAATTGAAATTAGTGAACAGAGGTGTTAAACCAACAATACCAAACAGGGGGCTGTTTACTGAATGATTAAACAAGTATGTACAGCTGTTTATGTTTTTTTAAAAACCACAAAGCTTACTAAATACATCTTTTTAAAAAGCACAAAGCTTACTAAATGCCTTTTATTAATAACAACTAGTAGTCTACTTTTTTTTTTACTGGCATACACACTAATATTCATTGACCAACAAAAGTAAAAGGATTACAGTTTTTCTTTCAGAGAAGAAGTAGAGTGAAAAATTGAACACACCAGTCTTAATTTATGTACCACAAACACAGCATTGCTGAACAACAGCAGTTAAAAGCTCTTGCTTTGTCAAAGTAAGAACATCTGAAGTTTTGGTTGAAAGAAAATATAAGTCCCTGTACCCTGTATACAAATTTATGAACTTTCTATACTTATGACTACAGGGAGAATAATAAAAAATTAACTGCAAATATTTGGCACTGAGGTATTCAGCAGTCAAGAAATAACCACAAAGAGTATTAGATCTGTAAGAGCCTGCTGAGGTAGGAGGGAAATTATAGCTATACATGTCATATACAGGCAAATTAGACTCAGCCATCAAGCTCTTGGCTATTTTAATTAATGATACGAGGCATGAGCTTCTAGATCTTTCATTCGAACAAACAAACAAAACAATTCAAAAAAAATTATAAAAAAAGCCTTTTGCCAAGGAGCAGCAGAGCTCAGTGTTGCCCTCACCTGTGTCCTGGTCCTCCTCGATACCTTGCCCCTGGGATCAGAACAGGATCATCGTCGCTGTCATCGGTTTCCTGGAGAGCTGAGGTCCTGGTGGAGGACTCGTCTGGAGTTGCAAGCCCTGAGGGTTCTGGGTGTGACTGAGGTTCATCACTTGCAGCAAGCAAGTTGGCAGTGGATTCAGTACTTTGATTTGAAGTGTCTTGGTTCACACTCCTTTCACAGGAGGCTTCTTCCTCCACGTTCCCAGAGGCAGCGTCAGCGTCGGGGCCATTTTTTTCTGGTTGAGTTCCAGAATGCTCAGGACCAGGTTTATCTGATACAGCTAACAGAAAATGTTGGGGAAAATAAATCCACCATTAATGACTATAGTCTATTTTAGAAGACACCAGAAACAGTCACAGAAGTTAAATTATGCATACTGAAATCTTATCAAAAATTTAGATTTTCATTCTCTACTTCTTCCTATAACTATTTTGAAAGAGTACAGACACATACTTGCTTCTGTTGTCTCTACAGCTTCATCTGTAGTTTTCGGTTCTTCAGCACTCACATCTTCCTTGTGAGATTCATCAGGAACTCCTGAATTAAACAATTTAATAGTCAATCACATGATTTTATTTGGAGGCACATCTATAATGCAAGCAAGTCTGAATGATACCAGCGTTCCCAGGTCAAACCAACCAAAGCAATGCCCTCAAAGGCCATGTGTCACTTTACTGAAATCTCAGATATCAGTCACATCAAAGTCAATATATATAAACCTATCCAGCTGACCAGGTCAATACACTAACAAAGAAAAAACTATTTCTTTCTTGTTCCTTAATCTACTTGACATCCTATGAGAACTTTAGCTGCAAAACTAGCATTAATACTCTTGATACAGATGATCACTTACTGAAAGCTATTATTTCTGAAGACAAATTAAGTTATCCCTCCCTTAAAAGAAATTATTTTTTTTTAAACATTTCTCTGGAACCAGTCATTTGACTTGACTGCCCTTTTGGCAATGAATTAACCAAGACAGCCCCATGTAACAAAATCCAGTGAGAGGTTGAAAGAAATGTAACAAAACACTGAGCACTCATTTATGATTGCAAAGTGCAGTTGTCCTGTCTTTTGATACAAGTTGTGGCACAGTATGCCCTTAAGAAGAAAGAACAATGGTTTTAGAACTCAAGACAGGATAAGTTAATTCTGTTTCTATTTACTTGCAACCATCTCAGGTTGGTGTCTTTTTCTTTCCTAAGAAAGTCATGCTCTGTGATGGTTGCATTCTGCCTTCACATGCACGGCTGTGAGGCTCCCATTGTGTCCACTGATAGTCATGAACACAGAAGAGCAGCATTTTTGCCTTGGCAATACAGAAATAATGCTGGATCTTACTTGCTTCTTCACCTTCAGGCCCCGACTCGCCCAGAGCTTTTGTTTTTACAGAGTCTTCTTGGCCTTCGGTTTTGCAGTGAGTTCCACTCCCTCTAGAGCTCGAATTTGTGCTGCTCCTGTCAATGTACACATGAAAGGAAAATAATTTACAATCATGTAAATAGAGAAGATCCTTGCAAAGCACAGCCTGACACCATTGTCCTTCTCATGCAGTCCCACTGTTCTGTAACTCCTGGCAGCAGCTACAACCAACAACCTCTACAGCAATTCCAAAATTCTCTTTTATTATGTCCATTGCCACTCATCCCACACTATTCCTCTGCATCACAGAACCCTGTTCTCTCCTTCCTACCTTTTTTTTAACCTTCAAAGAATTTATTCATTGCTTTTCCAACTATTGTGGGAACTCAAAAGGATTCAGTCTTTTTCACTATTTGCACATTTTTTACACGTATAAATATTCAGAGGTCTTATTAGAGGTATGACAAGCTATCAGCTGAGCACTAATAAATAACCTTATCCCATTCAATTAAAAAATTTGATTCAGATAAAATTCTCCAGGCCCTTCACCCTTAGTTATAATTCCTGTACCTTTTGAGGTATGGACTTTCAGTTCTCAAAGTTTCATTATTTCTCAGGATTTATTATAAGCTGGTATTTGACATTTACTCCCCATTCATATTTAGATAACTACTGTGGAACACTAATTTCTGTTTACAATAAGGAAAATGATTCCTCTGGAAATATGTAAAATGCTGTCCTGAATGTCATCAAAACTAATGTTTTTAAACTTTCTAGCAAAGATCTTCTTTTAGGAAATGCAAAGTCTTATTGCTGAGCTTTCTCAGTCTCTTCTGTCCCACTTCTGTGATGTGGCCTCAAACTTATGCAAATCACTGGACAAAAGCAGAAAACAAAGATGAGTTATGACAATTGTAAGCATGATTCTCAAGAATTTAGACTGACTCTACAAATATCTTCTTACCTCTGTAGGTTATTATTAAATATTTCATATGCTACATTGCTAGAAGCAGCACAAACCATGCTTAGTCTAAATTCTTGAGAATCTAGCACCTGAGAATCAGTACTTTTATTTTTTTAAATTAAATGAGAGCTTTGACTCGTCTTGATTAGCAATATTCTTTACTCATTCATGTCATTGCTGTACTGAATTTGCAGAACATAGGGAAGTTTTTGGTAGTCCTTTTAGTATTTCTTTTAAATCAAAGATTTTCAGCATTGTTTCTGAATGGCCAGACAAGAAGGGTACTGCTAGACACCAAATTGAGCATTTTTACTATTTCATGCCTCATTTATAAACTTAATCATGGTCTAAACACTAAGATTTTTTTAACTCTTAGTAATCTACTTTCTAGCCCAATGCTCAATTTGCATTCACTTATTACCCTGCTTTAATTTTGACTTCAATGTTATTTTTCACCCCACCAGTCACACGAAGAGGATGTTTTTGAGAGAGCAAAATAACCCCCTATGCTTTCATTACATTAAGCCCTGCTGTCTGCTTCCACAGCAGGTTTTCCCTTTCCCCAGTTCTCCACACAACCCTTCTTTGAACCTCTGCCAACACCACCCACCACCAAAGCTGCGTTCAGTTCTCTGACCATCATGTTCACTTTCTTTATTGATTTCTCTTGTGAAATCCCTCTATCCTAAAGCATCACACAAACATGACTACAAAACTAAATGTAGAATTGCTTAAAAGCATTACAGCAGAACTGGTTTTTTCAAAGCTTGCTGGACTCTAAATAAAGCGTTTCAGATTCACACAGGCAAAATCTTCATTCTTGTGAATCACTGTCTGAAGTTTCCAAACTGCTGTGATCAGAGAGTGTATATTTTATGTCTAAAGCCACAGCACTTAAGAGTAGCTAAATATGTTTGGGTTTGGTTTTTTTTTTCCCTCTCAATAACAAATGCCAGCAAGCGTTTCTATTTACTGTCTTCTACAATAATTTTGAAAACATAAGCAGAGGAATAGAAGTAAGATGAAATAAAGTAAGGATTGTGGTTATTTTGGGAGATCCTGAGATGCTCTGCTGATAGACTGATACAAAACCAAGTAAGTCAGGCCATTAGACAGTGCATTTATTATCTGAAAAGGATGTCATCACTTTTGTGTAATATCTAAGCAGTCCACAAAGTTGATATCTTAACCTTATGCATTCATCAACACTCCTAGGACACAGAAATACTAATTTCAGTGTTTTACAACTCAGGAATTGGGCCACAGAAAGACTAATTTGCAGAATACCATATGAGAAGTCTAGTAGAGCAGAGAATTAAAACATAAGCACCAACCCCTGGACCACCTTTCCATCCCTGTACTACCCTGCTTTATAAGCCACTGATATTATGCCAGCTTTGATGAAAATAGCACATTTCAAATTATGTTTGCATTAAAGAGATTCACAGTAAATACACACACAAAAAAAACCCTCTTGTATAAATGTGATGCTAAAGTATGGCTGTCTTATGTTCTGAATGCATTATGGACTACAGCCATTTCATTTGTCTATACACACCTAAAACCAGACATAAATCATATGGAAAATGATTTACCTACAGCTGTGCCTGACAAGTATTATTGATGTGCTGATCATGAACCCCTCAAAACCAAAATTAACTTCTTACCACTCGTCAGTGAAGTCCAGTTTTATTGTGCTTGTCGTCGTTCCTTCTGTGCTGTAGTGCAAACTTAGCACTGGTTCACCTGTTCCTGCTCGTGGCTTATCACTCTCTGTAAATATGGGGTTGATAAAGTTTGAATGGGAATTAGTGACACACACAAAGTTGATCTAATTCTGAAGGTTCATTTAGTTATCCTAGCAAAGCCAAATGTAGCAGTAACATGTACAATATCAGCTTAAGGTCTCTTACAGGCCAAGTAAAAAGTTAAAAAGTTTCAGAGTGAACACACCGAATTTGCAATGCTTGAGAAACCATCTAAAATTATTTCTAATTATAAGAGCAAACAAAGGAGATGCTGTCCTTCAACATGCAAGTAAATAAAATTGCAGAGAGGTATGTGTACACACAATCTAATCACTAATAAGCAGATCCCTTTTCTAATAAATATATTAATAAGAAGACTATAAATTAAGTGGTGTTCAGTCCTTTTGCCTCAGTAAATACACAGGAAAAAAAGATGCTGAGATCTAGACACAACCAGCAGTCTAGAAAAATCACCATCCCCTTTACTTTGCTGCCTACTTAGAAACCAGACAACTACCAATAGCCTTAGATCTGCTGTAAATTGTCAGCCAGTTGTCATAAAACACTGTAAGTTCGTGTTCCAAGAGCTTCATGTTTAAAAAAAAAACCCTTTCATATTATAAGAACTGCAAGCAGAAGGGGAGCACTGGCAAAACAAACTGTGCACGATGTCCAAAAGCAACAGAAGTGAATCACATTGAAACCACAGCAAGTCCATGAGTCCTCTGCTGCATGTGAGCATGTAAGTCTTGCTTTTCATGAATATTGAGTTTTTTATTTGGACAAAATCATCCCATATTTTCCTATAGAATATAGAAATTTGACTATAAATATACTTGGCAGCACTCTGACAAGTATAATAAAGTAACAGCTTCAGATCATCTTTGTGTAAATCCATTAAAACTTAATATCTGATTTAAACACAAACCTACAAATTTCCCCACTAAAAAGGCCATTATCATACCAGTAATGGCTACAATACTGCCATGGGATATTTATTTTAGAAGATGCAGTTAAATTATAGTAACTGTGAAATAGCAAATAAGAATTTAACCTAACAATCAATGCTCATATTTTTAAACTGCTGACAAGCAGAAGCCCACTCACAGGATCAGAGCTGTGATCGACTGTGCCAAAGAACTTTAAATACTTATGTCTACGTTCTGAAGAGAAATTAAAAAAACCCAAACCATACCACAAAAACCCTGAAAGAAACAATAAAACATTTTTATGTGAAAGGGAATTAACCAATTAAAACCATGATCCTAATTATGCACATGGTGTGGGCCTCATTCTGTGCAAAGAAAAGTTCATAGTCCTTCTAAAATAAAGATTCCTGTTACACTCTTGTCAGAGTGGATAAAACTGATCAAAAGCAGTGTCTCCAATTCTTGAAATAAACTAAGAAAAAAATCTAAGAAAATATTTTATAGTTCTATATAGGTAGTTTGAACAAAAATGACATGTTCTTTCTTAACTAAATGGATGTTTTCTCTATTTTTGGACAACCTATGAGCAAACATCTCCTCGTATAAAAGTCTGGTCAAACTGTAAGCACCCCTAAGCAAGTACAAACACTGATCCTTCCAATCACTGCGCAAGTCATCAGGAGCTGACACTGAAAGAGTCAAAAGAGACAGAGCTGGGGAATTCTTTAGCTCCCTTTTAATAAGTACAGACAAGACCTATCTTGGAATTGGGAACCCAGATAAAGAAAGACCACTCAGTGCTGTGAACAGTCCAAGACAAGCACCAAACAATGTCTGTGCTGTGACTTCAACATTGCTGTGCAATGTTTGCTCCAGCACAAACCCAGCTAATGTTACCAACCACAGTAACCAAACATTGCTACCCTATAATGAATTTAATTCAATATTAGGCCTGTGTTATAAAGCTCAGATAACATTATCATTACAGTGCTTTCCTCTCTCAAAAATCTCAACACCTGAAAATTTAACCAAGATGCATAAAGACTGTCCTGTGCCTACATTTACCCTGGAAGCAATGTTGATATTTGTTCACACCCAAACAGGTGGAAGATTTGCTGTAGACTTATCCAAAGGGGGCACTGACTGAGAAATTACTTTTACAAATTTCTGGAAACAGAGAGCTGTTAAAATATATTGGGTAATAGTTTTCTTAAACCTACAACAACATGAGCTACAATTGGGACTGGGTCAGTTTTTTTCTTTAAGGTAGCTTTAGGGCATAGCATAGACACTAATAAGGACAAGAGACATTTTAAAAGACAGATGAGACAACAATCTGGCAATAAACTGCACAGAATTAGTTGTGCTGTTCAATATTTTGTATAAAACTTACACTGCTTATGAAAGCTGAATGGGAGCCTCTGTGAAAAAACAAATAAATTTTGCCTAATACACAACTGAACATTCTTTCAGAGAAGGCACATAAACCCCAGAAGTCATGAACTCTTTGTTTTCAGGAAGGACAATATGATTGCCAAAGACAGCCTAGAGCTGAATGAAGAACTGTTCTCTTTCTCTACTCTGTTCATCCCATCAGGACAGATCTACTTCACACTGATAATGAAGGGAAGAAGAGCAAAAGCTTCTGCCATTTTTTTAGGGGACAGCTGTTGCCAAAACTATTTCTGATTGCAAGCTCTAATAGGGTAACAAACTGCTTCAAGCAGAAGTTGTAGCTTGTCAACACCTTACTCAGCTATTCCAAATTCCTCAAAAATGCCTTGAAACTTCACTTAGTTTTACAGCCAAACACATTATACTTTAAAGATACTACCAACAACTTACAGTCTTATTTCATAAAGAGCCCTGTCCTAAAGCACACTCCCATTAAATTGTCCGTTCTCCAGGTGCCTACAGGAAGAAAGCACTTTTAAACTACCACCCTTAAAAACTGAAGACAGAATTTCATTCATAACCCTAGATTAAAAAAAAAAAACACAAACCCAAACTGCACAATTGACAACAATACCCCTCAGAGACACTTTTTCCCTTAGAAAAGAAACCTGTGCAAGTGTAACCTCACAAAGACTGGGGCTCCCAGCTGTGAAGTGGAAATGCATGAAGACAAGCTTACAGAGTGCATTTCCTAGTTAAACTAACACCCTAAGGAACTTTGAGCTGGTTTCCCACATCTCAAATGCTGTCCTAGTCATTAGTCTATTGGCAACCCCATGAGAAGAGGATAGATGATTTCTCATGGGAAAAAAACCCCCAAAATAATTCCTATACAGCATTATATTCTGTGTGAAGACCAAAGAAAGATTCTTCTGAAGGCAGAAAAATTGATCCAAAAAGAAAAAAAATAGGTGGTGTGTTTCAGAAAATAGGAATTCACTGGGAAGGCTTAGCACATGAAAATTCATCAGAGGCAGCTGAACTTGGAGGGAAGTGTGGAGATTCCTTTATCCAGCGAGGAATTCCGACTAAACACTGTTACACTGATACCAGTCAGTATAAGGGAAGACTGAAAAATCAAATAAATAATAAAAATAAAATATAAATTCTTTGTCTAGATGATCCCATCACCATAACAGATTACTAAACCCTCACAGTAATATCTAGAAATATCAGTAAAAAGCATGGCTTCTGTGTCTGTAGGAAGCAGCACTGTGATGGTTTGGGATACATGGGCACATTTACAGTGTGAGTCTCAAGTTCCCTCTTCACTCATTCCAATTCAGGCAGTACCTTAAAGTCCTAACACTGCAAGAGATCCAACAGCCAACCCTCCATTGTTACAATTACAGTCCAAAAATCCCCAAAATTTTTTAAAAAAAATCCAGGGTAGGTCACTGTAATGCATTTGAAACCATTTTGTACAGACAGAAATGACTCAGAGCTTCTGCTGGACTGCCAGAATTATGGCTTTATAAATGTATGTGCTTCCAATAGGAGATCTTTAAACCCAAAACCAGTCTTAAAACATAAATGCCAACAGGAGAGACTGGTTCAACAGAACACAGCAGCTGATTCAGTACTAAATTAAGAAAAGACAGGAATAAGAACGAAATATTTATATATCTATATGGAAAGAACTATTATAAATTCCTTCATTAGCTACTTACAGTATTTTGAGATTTCTTTTCAAATACTAAGTGAAACTAAAGCAGTTTAACTTCAAAAATCCAACTGGACATCAGCAAATTATTCTTTCTGGTTATCATTTGAACAATGGATTTCCTAATAAATTTGCTCCCTTTTCAAATTCCTGGTTTTCAAAATTAGAAGTAACTTTGTCTACCAATGAAACAGAAAAACTGGTGTACTGATAAACAAATGTATTTTGGGGAGGTGTTTTTGCATATTGAAAAACCTGGAGTGCTTCTACAAAAGGAAATCCCTTCACATTAGTTCAAGTAATTTCTTAAATGTAGAAAAAAAACTACTAGGAAAAAAAACCCCTAAGAGTCTATTAAAACTACAATTATGCAACTAAAAATACAAACTAGCTGTTAAGACAACTGATCCTGCTTGAAGAAGAATATGATACCAACTTGGCAACTGATTCCTGGGACCAAAACTTCTGGTTTTATCTTTGTTGTCAGTTGGGCTGATTTCATAACTTCATAGAACAATTTAACAGCTTTCCAAAACTTTTACAATTTTAAGAACCTCAGTAAACACATAGACTTTTAGTGTTAATTCTATATTATTCTACTCTGATCAAATAATGTGTTATCCTGTGTTCCTAACAGAAAAGCATAACTTGGCCACTAATTATAAGCAAGTTTTCCAGCTAAACCTGACTATTGGATTGATGTTGGCTACAGAACCACGAAGAATTAGCAAATTTACACACTGAGGTTTAAAGCTATTTCATCGCAAAATATAATTCCACAAATTGAGTTTATTTTGTCAATATGAAACACAGCTTGATTATATTTTTTCCTCCTCTGTTCTGGCACCCTAAAATAAACCACACTTTCAGCAGTTGCCAAACGGGCTATTTTTCAGAAGTGGGATTTCAAAACGGCTTTCTAGTTCAGAATGTGGAACAAGACAACAGAAAGCTCTTTTGTGGGATTTGAGCTATCAAATCTCTACAAAGGCTCTACAGAGCATAATGCAGAGTGTATGGAAATCTATTTTTAAATTAGCATCTATCACTCATTAATTATTCAGGCGTAAATATTCCGCACAGGTGGCATTGGTTCAGCTGGACTGGGGTCACCTATGACCCAGTTCACTGCTCACAATTTGAAGACTGGGCACAGGGAAAGCTCACAAATGTCCTTTCTACCCCCAGCCCACAGGGATCCTACAGGGCAACACCAGTCCTTGTTTAGCAGGAGGGGGGCAGGACAAGGGGTTACAGGGGTGAAGATGCACCCGAGTGCCACAGGTGCTCCTCAGTTACTCAAACTGCAAGAATAACAAAGCTGCACATCTCTCTTGAGATTGTAAAATAAACTGATTTGGCATTACGTGATTATACGTTACTTCAATCTTGGTATTTGCATTCTGATCCAAGAACCATGCAGAAAAAAAAAAACAAAAACAAAACCAGACCTGTTTAAAGAAGTAATTTTGATTATTATTTTAGAAAATTATTCTAAATGTGTGTAGAGTACATAAGACATTTACTGCACCTACATTGAACTTTAGTAATTGCATTAAGCATTGAGCATAGGATGGCTTTTGAAAACCTTACTCTGTTACTCATACTGAGAATTAAATAATTAATGAGTTTCCAGCAGATCTGCTTACAGAACTCTACTTTATGCAGATGAACAGCATTTTTAGACTGTTTATCATCATGAAAGGCAATTTGGAAAGGAAGCATTGCAATCAGCTATGGCTGGGGAGAGCGCATTTCCTGTCACACGCACCCTGTTGCTCATCAAGTGACATGGATCCAAGCTGTTTGTTAACCACTGAAGAAGGAGAATCTGAAACAAAAACGAGATTTCAACTTAAAACATAAGCAGCAGAGAACTGCACAGCAATGTCACGATCACAGGTTAGTTTAAAATAAAAAAAAGCAGCAACATAAGGAAGCTTTGGGTTTGTTTTATGAGCAGCCAGCCATATTGCATTTTCTAGGCATGACAGAAGCAAAGCCACTTGTTTCAAGTCATTATTTATTCACTGAACAGCCTGAAGCTTGCTAACATCTTGATACTGAAAATTCCTGTCCATTACCAAAGATTTTACTGTGTTCTTCAAATTTTTAACACCTCAGGAAAAACACTGGAAAGTCATGGCTTGTAAAGCTTTTGCTCCAACTACCAAATGACACAGTTATTTCAAACCATGTGATAAATGTAAGATTCAGAATACTTATCCTTCAACACAGAATACTCACTGGCATACCAGCACCTTCAATATTTAAATACTGTTTTAATAATAATGTTTTAAAGCATCAAATCACCAAAATACATCCCACTTGTATGAGTTTGGTAGTTCTGCATTCCTAGATGCTGCACCTCTGAGGCACCTCATAACCGAGAACAAGTCTATGAGTTTATCACAGCACCCCACCACTCTGTCTTATAAAAATACCAATTGAAATAAATGAATAAATAAATAAAATAATCAACCTCCCCAGTAGTTAAGTGCACTTTTTTTCCCCTAGAAACTACCAGTTAATGACTATCACCAGCACTACATTCATTGTGCAGACACATGACAGATGCAACATTTGGTATCTCCTGGGAATCTCTTCTCCTTGTCACCCCTGAAGAGCAGATCATATTTCTGTATTATCTTAAGATGAGCTGATGTACACAAATGAACGCAGTATTTCAGAGATATTGCCTAGACTATCATATTTTGGTTCCACTTGTTAATCTTCTGTTATAAACAAATTCATCCTAAGCTAAAAGGATTTAATACCCTGTATTATAAACCGAGTCACAGTTCATCAGCATCACAGCATGCTAAAGGAATTTTAACATAAATTTAAATCCTACACAAGGAAAGTAATGAAATAATACGCTCTCTCCTACACAAAGCTCCCTTCCAGGTTTGGGCCAGAATCACCAGCATGACCTATTTCATAGTACAGCCATAAAACCTGCTAAATTGTCAAGCTGATTTGAATAAATATATATATATCCTCAAGCCATACGTCACTCCCAGCCACTGGTGCAAGAATCACAGTCTGTTCCTTGCTTACACTGATACCAGGGATCGGGA
Organism: Manacus vitellinus; assembly: GCF_001715985.3. NCBI lineage: Eukaryota > Metazoa > Chordata > Aves > Passeriformes > Pipridae > Manacus > Manacus vitellinus. The sequence goes on along the minus strand of NW_021940498.1, from coordinate 2,680,250 downwards.
AGGGGAGAAGGAGCAAAGAACAGAGACCAGGACAGTCCGGGGCACTGTGTTTTGGCTTGTTTTGGTAACTGGGCTTATAGATTTTATTTCCATAACTGAGGAACATAAAATTGCTTCTGCTTGGTCTTCTTTGTTCAGCCATGCCTCTGCCTTGCACCAAACACGCCCAAGCCAGACCACAGAATTTACCCCCTAGATTCAGATGGGATGCAGCTCTTAAGTAGCAGACTTGTTAACACGTTTCACTCTGCAAAAGCAAAGCGTGCTTTACATAAGATTTCTAAATTAGAACAGAAGTCTTTACAGTGTAGTTTTTCCAGTGCAGTAGTAAACCACTTTTTGGACCATAAATCAGAGCAAAAAGCTGATGTGTAGATGCTTCATGTAATAAGATGATCTACTTGTATTCCAGCTGACTCAGCACAGGAATCAATCTGCTGCCTCGTTTCCAAGGCTGGCTTTGATTTCTGACTCACAAAGTCCATGCTCGGGATTAACTTGTATCAAAAGTGCCAAAGGGAGGGGAGGTGCTGGACTGAAAGCTGAGAAGCCAAAGGAGGCAGCACAGCGATCCCCAGCCGTGCTCTGCTCCTGCACTCCAATTCTTTCCGTGGGTTTTATGCCCTTGTTTAAAATGCTTATCATGCTGCCAAACATTCCACTTGGCTGGAAAAGCCAATATCATCAGCTCTTTCATTCTGACCCCAATGAACAGAAGAAACATGACTGAACTAACATGTTTTTATTAGAAGCATAAGAAATTAATTTACTAACCCTATTATCAGCACTTCTGATTTTATTAAGACCTCATGCTATGCAACAGTAACAAAGTAGGTGTGTTTTACCATGTGCATCATTGAATCACAGCAAGTGAAAATGAAGATTTTTCTAGGTAGTAGTCCATGCTTAAACCTCCTGCATCTCACTATGACTTCATACAACTTTGTGAATGCATTTTACTTGTAATAAGAGAATATTTAAGCAACACAGAGGAAGCATCCTAAATGTTCAAATTAACATGGTTAAGAGCTCAGTTTGTAGCAATTTTAAACTCACTTGTGTCCTTTCCAAGTTCCCTGAAGCCACAGATCACCAGCACCTCTTGAAGTGGCACTGCAGTCTGGGAAACAACCATGACCATGAAACCAGCCTAGGGAAGTTCAGGTAAATGCCTCTTTTTTTAATATATGGCTTTGTTTTGTAAAAAAAAAAAAAAAAATCTGAAAAAATACTTTCGTAATTTCTTATAAAGCTTTTGGGAAAAAAAAAAAAAGTATTACCAAAACTGTGCCATATAGTTAAAAAAACAAACAAAAATCCAAACTCTTACCTGAGCCTTCACAGGCTGGGTCTACATCCCAATGCAGTTCACCACTGGTTGTAATGTCACCAGTACATTCTAAACTGGAGCATCACTTAAAGAGGGAACTGGAGATTCATAAATTTGGGGAACCTCAAACAGAAAATAGAAGATAATTTTAAGGTCAGTTACATGCTGAAGGATCTTCCTGTAGTTTGGGCAATCAGCAGCTGACTTCATCAAAATATTAGCATGCCACCTCTGTTGTTTTGGCTAAAAAAATTTCCTCCTTATATCACTGTAACACCAGCTCCAGGGTCAGAGCCAGGCCTAAAGCAGTGGCACCTGTTCTAAAAGTCCCAGACACAGTATATACAGTGGACTTTATTCTAAAAATTAAATACTTCTTTTAGTATCTATGAATAACTGCTTTGCACAGTGAATAAGCTCTCAGTTACATATTTTGGATTTATAAGCTCTCAGTTACATATTTTGGATTTATAAGCTCTCAGTTACATATTTTGGACTTCAAATGGACACGTTTTTACACCTGGGTGTTTATGAAGAATGCAAAGGATCTAGTAAGAAAAGCTACAGTCCTTCCCTTGTTCTTCTCCAAAAGCTTTAACACAGAAATGAAGGTCCAATTTGTTCTGCTTTAAAGACATGGACCATACAGACTTTTGAAACAACCCAAGAGTAAAGAAGAAAAAAAAAAAAAAGTCGATTTGCAACACAGGTTATACAACAGGCCTGCATGCACAGGTCTATATCTTTATTCTACAATAAATGAGGTCTAAATCAAATTTTTTTCCTCAGAAAAGAAGGGTTCACATTAGTTTTTGTGGGTAAGATTATGTACACTGACCACTACAGGAACCCTTGATGCACACTGATCTATAATGTGGAGTTTTTTCTCTTCAAGTTTGGCTGGTTCATGTTTCTGTAACTTTTCAAATTGCATTTGATTTCCTAAAAGTTCTCAAGTGATGAAGGTAATGGTGATGCATACCTGGATATCAGCACTGGGCAGAGCAGCAATAACAACATGTTAAAAGGGTTTATTTTCTTTGTTGTTTGCATATAGCACATAGATGCTGTTGTTTAAATACTGCACAGGATCTAAATATTATGAAATGCCACAAAAATGTAAGTAAAAACTAGGCTTTGTGGGAGAAAGTATATAACAAAAACCCCCCCAAAACCAATAAACTAAACCAAAAAATTTACCATAGCTCCCCTAATTAAATTGGCTATCAAAAAAAATCTGAATCGGTTCAATACCTAAGCAAAGGCTTGAAGATAAAATAGACCAGCATATACCTTCTAAAATTCAGCCAAATCTACACAATAATTATGAGAAGTATCCACTAAAACAAAGGCTCACTGCCATCTGAGGAAGTACCACCTTTTTTCTCAGTGTCAAACAGTCCCACTGTGAATCATTACTCACTTAACTCACCTTCATTTTCAACAACAACAAACTTTGGGCCATATTTTTCTAAATGGTGAAGGTTAACTACTACAGACAGAGCTTACAAATCCTCATGGAATTACTACACTTCATTAGACTGGGAGACAGAATAACTACCATACAGCCTGTAATACATACAGAGCTTTCAGCTCTTGACATTTTCAATGGGTAATTTCTAACATGGATGGAATATTTTTTTCTCCTCATAATTGAGCTTCTGTGATTGCAAAGGTAAGGATTAAAAATGAAATACAAGTTGAAAGAAATGGCCTCATTTTCACACTGAATTCCCTCCAAAATTGCAAGTGCAAATTATACAAGTTTACCAGAGTAGGGACTGAGAACTTGCAGCCCTGGGCCAGAGGCTCTGATGCCATTTCACAAAGTGGCAGACACATTTTGGAGTGTAATGTTTTGTTTGAAAATTTGAATATGTGCCTGAAAACTGAACATCTGCTTCATGACAGAGCAACAAAGGTAGGCTTGCAGAAAAAAAATAAAATATAGATATTGTCTCTGTATAGAAACTTATTATTAAAAAAAAACCCTCCAACAACCCAAAACTAATAACTTCTTTTTCTCTTACCATATTTCTGAAATGTCAACTTACCACAGGGTTAGAAACCAACTGTGTTTATGGAGAAGCAAGAGACCAAAAGTCTGGAGCTCTGGTTTTCCAAATGAATAGACTGTGAATACACAACTTCCAAAAATAAATCTTGGGAGTTCAGAAAAAGGTAACAAAACAAAGTAACTTGCATAAAAAGAAATGAGCAAGTACAGAGAATATTTCCTGTTCAGAGTGCAGAAATCTTATGAAGGAAATAAGGATTCCCCAATCCAAAGAAATGAGCTTCACTTGTTCCCTCCCACAGCAGGGGTAGGAGGAATACAAGGAAAGAAGTTGATGAAGTGCAACAGGAATTTCTTGTATTTACATAGACAAGTAGAAAGGAAAAGACAATGCAATCTTTTATCAAATTTCTTGAGGAATAATTGACCAAACATATTAAATATTTCAATTTGAATTCCTCATTTTAAGTCTTCCACTGTCCATAATACTGAAGGCAACAAATTCCACCCATCAGACCAAAACTCAAGAAGATACACATCCTCAGGATCTGGAGGTGCGCTATAAAAATGCTTCCGTCTTTCTCTCCCCAGAAATAACTGTTTCCATAATGCTGAGTGAATTTGTCTTTCAAAGCAATTACTTACTAAATAAAATGGTTTAATTTGCAAGTTCACTGTCATCACCTCACGAAAGAGGTGAATGCTTGAATATTGAAATTTTGAATGCCAGTTTCCTCCAAGGCTTCGTATGTGTCCTGCTGGTGATTCCAAACAAAAGGATCAGATATTCCCACTAGTTCCCTTAAAATTCAGAACATGTGCAAGCTCACAACTACAAGAGGCAGTGGTGGGGCTCCAAGCCAAGTACAATACACCTCTGACTCCCAGTCAAAGCAATTCCTCAGCTTAAACCTTCAAGTTTGAGGCACTATGGATCCTACAGGATGTTGATCCACAAGCAACTGGGAGTGAAAAAATTACACTGCATTTTTGAAAGTGCACTAAAAGAGAAGGACAAGATGTATCAAGTAAAACCCAGACCAACACACACTTCAGAGGTAGTAAAATACCCACAGACCTCAATTCAATGGGAAGCAATTTAGTGGGAAAAAAAAATCTTTTAAGCCATTTTGAAAAGAAAATGGAAGATCAAGACCTGATGACTGTTTTAGTTATGGTTTTGCCTCTATCATCACTCAATATCTTTGAGTTAATAAATTGTGATGTTCGGTTTGCTGAATAAAAAGCCCAACCATTGGTAGCTTTTTGGTTGGGTTTTTTCAGGTTTTTGGGGTTTTTTTGGCCTGGCAGGAAACTGCAGTCACCTCCAAGGACACTGTTTTTCTTGCTTTCTCCTACAGGTAACAGGCACTTATGGTTGCCATCCCTAGGATAAGCACATATCCTTGCAGGACATACTGGTTTCCAAACACTCTGAAAACTCACAGCAGAATTTTCTAGTGAAGAAAGTTATTCAAAATTCAGTAACTACATATTTGCATTAGCCACTGTTATAACAAGCTGTTCTGGAAGGCTCTAGATAAAGGAATGGAATGGACTGAACTATAGCAAGACAGCTGTGAATTTATGACACAATCCTTGTAATAAGCAATTTAGCCACATCTCAACTGTCACAGAATTTATCCACAGAGGAAACATTGCCAGACACGACTTCTCAACACAAAATATGCTGATTTTTCACACAGCATGCAGCTCACTCGTTTTTACATGGTGCCATGACAAAGTTTGCTTCAAGTTTATGCTTTAGGGTTTGCTTCTTGGTTCATATGCATGCTTCTACCCTAACTTTCTCAAATATGTTATTATAAACATATCTGAGGCTTTCTTGTAATAATTTTTATACTCCATAAAACAAGAGAGAGAGGGTGGTGAAAGGAAAAGTCGCTCTGTTCAAAGAAGGGGAGCACTTCTGGGGACTTTGGCTTGTTACAAGTATTTTCACTGTACTTACTGCAAAACCATAGCATTTAGGAATGCCAAAATTCTGTTTTACTGAGTTGTTACTCTGATTTGGAACATATGCTAACCCAAAGCCAAATCTCAAATGTTGCTTTTGGATACAATTAACAGCAAAATAAGATTTCAAGTATATAATTCTTATTCTATTCAAGGCACGGCAATTTCTTGCTCAGCTGCTCTGACAAACATTGCACAAACCTGATACCATGCACCTAGAACACCTTTTCCACATATTATCATTGTAATCCAAACATGTTAGATAAATCAAACCTGTCAACACAACTCTTTTCCCTAACCATGTGATGATAAACACCACCACATGCAAGGCAAGACAAGCAGCAAACGCATTAAACTGCCTTGTTCTGGAGGAGAAGCATCTCAGCAAACAACAGCAGCACAAGCTGGAGCTTTGTTATCTGCTCAAGAAACCTGGGCAAAGGACAACCTGATGCCTGAGGGTCCTGTGAGGAGCCCTTAGAGGAGGACTGAGCAGAGGAGGATGCCTGTGGAGCAGAACCCTCAGCTAGTTCTCGTTCTCGCTGTCTCTGTTGTTCTTTCTTAAGCCTCAGTCGCTGCAGACCCCTACGGATTATTGCTAACTCAGGTCCCATCAACTCTGACAAACAGGGAGGGGGAAAAACAAACAAACAAAAGTATGTAAAAGAAAGAATAATTGAACACACAATATATAGAACAGTGAGGAGGGGTGGGGGGACTGACCGAAGAGAGAAGCAACAGATACTGAGTGTAATTACAGTGAAAAAAATTTATGTGAATAACAGATACTAGATGCAATTACAGTGGAAAAAAAATATATCTGAGTAATTTATTAACATCCAGAAATTATAAAATGAAATACTGAAATTGTTTTTTCTCTTCCTCAAGGCACAAATCACAGGACTTAAACGTTGAGGGTTTGTGTCCTTCAATGCAAACCCCTCCCCATCTCCAAGAATTAAACTACCTAACGAAGAATTCTTTAATGAAAATAGATACAGCCTGACTGAGTCAAAACAAAGCAAACAAGAGAAGTATTCATTTTCATGTTCCTAACACGTAGAATAAATTAGCATGTTTGTGGTGTAAAATTATGCAACTGTGGTTTCCTGAAAACAGGTAGGCTGTCAAAATTAATGTGATAGCTTCCTGATGTGACCAAAAAAATTTTGATCACAGCAAACCTGTGCCAAAAGTAAACTCAGACTATGGAAATAGGTGGCAGAACAAGAGCTAAACAAACAAAAAAACCTGCAAGAACTTTACTCCGAAGCCTTTTTTTTAATTTCAGAAATTCCCAGTGGATGAGGATTCACAGTCTGAAAACACTGCTAAGTGGTCCTACAAAGACAGTAATTTATTGGATCATTAGCAATTCTTAGTATCATTCTCTTAATAGATTATTCTCTCAGTTCCATTTTTGAGGCTTCACTGTTTTCATCACTTTGTCTTTATTCATCTGTCACTTGTACTGTTTTGGAATGTACCAGTTCACTGCCTGACTAACAGTATTTTTGCAAACTGCTATAAAACCACATTTCCAAGTAACCTTTTATTCTCTCCATGCTCTTTGCAGATTTTCTCCACGTGCACAAGTGCTGGATAGGAAGTGCTTCTCTTTATACAACATAGATTGTGTCTTTATTGGCAGTAACAGAAGCACATGGACCTGAAGCACTGCTGAACTAGTCCCATCTATGATATATGGGGTAGAGGAGCTAATTCAGGCTCAGATATTCACATCAAATGCTCCAGCTAGTTCTGCTATAAACTGCTTGTCTAGACCTATCCTGAAAGGATTTATATGAAGAGCACTCAGAAATATTTTGTAGATATGAGGAAATCTGCAAATAAAAAAGAAATCAAGCTGCAATGTTAAAATACTTGAGAGCATTATGCTGGCATGTGACCTTTCATCCAAACAAAGGCTTAACAAATAATCCGTAACCCTTATCCAGGCAGTGAAGCAAACAAATCCTAAATTTTTATTTATAAAGAGAAACAAACCCAGAGATACAATTCAATAATTGAAAAGTCAGTGGCAAGCACCAGTTCATATTGAATGGTCATGAGCTCTAATGTCCTCATTCCAATGCCATTTTCTGGGAAAAGCATCCTGCCAGTTTAGGGTTGATGAGGTATAACAAGAATAAAGAGATATACTTCCTAAAAGGAATATGAAATCAAAGAGATTTGCTATGAATAGTTTTCATGTTCCACGAACACTTACAGAAATTAGAAATCCAACCAGTCCAGACAATGCTTTTAAGGAATTTTCAATGATGCCTAAAATTGCTGCTGATTCAGTTCCACTCAGTTCAGAGACAGTCACAATTTAAGATGTAACAAGAACTACAGTACAAAATGTGAAGACATAACTACTATCCTGAAGATGTTCAATGACAAGACCTTTCAATGCATTTCAGAATACCTAAGCAAATGTTTATTTTGCCAGCAAATGGAGTGAGGAAACAGAAATGGAAATAAATTAAAAAAAAACAGCTATTGCCACTTTCCCATTTAAAATCTATATCAGAAACTTATTAGGATTAAGGTTTGTACTAATTAGCCAACTGCCCCTCTGCATCCCCTTCAATGGTACCATAGTGAATTTTACTTATGGGGGAAAAATTTTTTATATTATACTGTTTGATGTATCTGATGTTCATTAGTGGTTTAAAACGTCACCGTCTTAAAACTAATGCAAAAAAATTAATTGAAGCTTTCCACTAAAAGTAAATTTGTTACATTTTTCCTTAGTGATAAGCATGAAAATCTCCAGCAATTGTTCTCATTATAAAAAAAATATTATTCAAATGTACTGACAAAAACAGGCTACTGAGATTTTGCACTGATCTTGTTGTTTATTTGTAACTTACTCAGATATTCCAACTTCTAGAATATACAGATAAAGAGAATTATCCTAACGAGCTCCAGCACTGAACCATTTTTGTACTGACTCTATTTTGAACATGTACTGTTCATCTCTTAATTTTAAAAAAGTAATTGGGAGGTAGAGGCTCAAATGCTCACCACATGGCACATTTTCTGGAACACCACACCAACAATGTATTTGAACTGTAACACTTAAGCAAAGGTATTGCTGTTTTAAAGACAGGATTACCATGGGTGCCCATGTACAGAAATCTGTAGAACTGATTTAGGGAAAGCTGTTCACAAGGCTGTATTAGGAATTCGTGCTCTGATTCCTGAGAATTAATTTCCTGAAAACATATTCTATATTTCCTAACTCTTAGCTATGATATTCAGACTTGTATCTCCCACCACTTCACATAAAATGGTGGTTGAAAACCTCTTGCTTTCCTTCTTCCATTTTCCAAAATGCTTCCCCAGCCATCCATCTTTTACAAAACACCTTCTATCTGGTCTTCCTACTTAACCCCACTGTATTTAAACTACTATTCCCATTATCACTCTCCCCATTCCCTCATCCCAGAAAAAGTAGCAGGTTTTAATCACATCTAAATGCAGCTGAACAAACTCGGGGGATCCTGTTGATGCAGAGGGCAGTGTTTCCACCTTTATAGGCTACAAACCAGGAGTAAATAAAATCTCAAAACTGAGCACAGTCATGGGTTACCTAAGCATGCAAACATTGCAAAATGGACATTCCCAACCAAGCCTCCTCATCCACAAACCCACAGCTGCTGCTCCCTCTGCCCAGGAGCTTCCCCTCTCCCCAAACTCACCCATGTTACCCAAAGGCTTCTTTTACAGCAGCTTCAGTTTTCACTGCCTTTGAAACCTCAGGTGCAAGCACACAGTACTATTAAGTTTGCTCCTGCAGGAGTCCTGTGGACAATTTTAAGCAGCCAATCTGACACCCTGTTTAGGTACAGTCAAAGAGCCTACCAAATATTATACAGCAAATTGCAAAGTATATCCACTGTCTGTCAACAAAACAACCACCACTACCCCTTTCAAAACTAAATACATGGAGAATCGTAAGTCCAAAGTAACACTGGGAAAGAGGAAATGCTCTCAGAGAAGAGCTGGATCAAGAAATAACAACCTCATGCTAGCAGAATAAACTTTTACTTAGAAATGTAGGCAGATTCAGAGAAAAATATTTTTCTGGTCACCACAGATTCCTTAAAATGCAGGCTAGAAAATGCATCACAATTCTAAAAATGCTCTCTAGTGCATTATCATTATGCAACCCGCAAAGTTTCAATGATGTAGCTTGAAGCAATTATTTTTAATATGGTAGGTACTCTCCTGGTCACTCTAACTTCCAGAATATACTGCATATTTTAAAAAATAAATAAATAGATCAAAATGAACCTTTGGTAATGGTATGAGTGCTGTTTAGTGGCTATCCCTCTGGACCAAGATGGCAGCTAAACTGGGTTATACTGAATTAGAGTAGACCCCTTAATCATCTTGTGTGTGCACTGTGAAAAAACTTGACACTGCAGCAAGCTCACACCAACACTAATACAAATCATAGGTGACTACAAGCCTCTGATACTAAATAAACCCTCTGGCATTTTCTGAATTCCCTGTGTGTGTTGTCATGCTTCTGATCACTGTTTATTTCCTCTAAATAAGTATCAGACTAGTTGCAAGGTTTGAAAAGCAAAAATGACATGTCTCATGAGTCTCAACTTATGTCTTCATCTTCCCTGTCTTTCAGGTACCAGGTGCCCCATCATTTCTCACCTGTCCCAAAGACTTTGGCTACAGCAGCCACAGTACACTGAATGGCACACTCTCCCTGGGAAAATCTCCATCTCTCCTATACTCCAGAACACCAAATTTAGGGCCTGAAGATGCTTATCAGTCATCTTTTCCAGTTACAAACAGCTTTGTATTTTTACAACAGAATAAGACAAAAGGTCTGACCCTGTAGGTCTTTCAGAGCACATCAGCCTTTCCACCACAACTGTGAGGCCTAGAAGCTCACTTCAAAAAACTAAAAAAAAATAAACTCTTGTGCAAATATTCAACTCTAAAGGCTGTGGCATCTTTTCCTTCACTGAGATGGAAAAGGTCAAGTCAAACCATAAGGTGCCCAAATTAGTTTTTGACATCGACAGTGGGATATACTTTTGTCTTTTTCCCACAATAAGAATGTAAGTCTGTATTAAATACAGATGAATTTCTTCAAGATGTACAAACTTAAATATCAATACGTAGTATAATTCATTAACCAATAAAGGAATGTCATGCAAGGTGAGACAAATGTACACAGTTGATGTTTTACTATTTCTTTGAACCACAGCTGCAATCCCTTGGTACCTATAAAATATCTAGTCTCATTAAGGGTGTGCAAGGAAGAAAGCAGACTGTGATCTACTAACCAAAATATCCCAAAATAGAGTCGTTTCTTATTGGAAGTATTTTTCATAAACAATGACAAGATGGATTTCTTCTCACCAGACTGATGCAGCACAGGCTGAGTTGAGGCCCCTAAAGAAGGCCTTTGTTCATTATCAGGAGAGGACAGTAATGAAGTTGAAGGGGGACTTTCTGTTGAAGATGATGTTGAAGGAGCTTGAGCTGACATTGTAGAGGAGGAAGATGATGGAAGCTGCTCGGTACCATCTACTTCCATTGCAGTTTCTGATTCTGCACTAGGTGGTATGTTATTGATAGCAGGAGCATCTGTCCGATTAGTCCCACCTTTGATTAAAAATAAAACAAAAAAAAGCAAGAAAAACAAGAGCCCAAAGGTAAGCTTACTCTATCTCTAAAGATCTCTTTGCATTACCATTCCTATGGCAAATGAAAGTGCTCAGCTCTTCAGAGTGCACTAGAAAGATTTTAGTTCACACCCCAGGAAGGCTGATATTCCAGGCCTGTACATCCAGTACAAACATACTTTCTGTTGTAATTATTATTCTGGAAAAGAAGGAAATCACCTCTGGACCGTGATCTTCCTCGCCCTCGATTGCTTTGTGCAACTTCACTGGCTTCTTCAAACCACCTGGACAGCATGTCTGACATCCTCTGCATCAGAGACACATTGGGACTTTGCTCCCCTGTAAAATAAGTAATGCTAAAGTTTTACCTACAGGTTTACCAAAGTGCACATTTCCCCCCTCATTTCTTCCAGAAATGGAGAAGGGGAACACATCAACACCCCCACCCCCTGCCAAGTAACAATGCCCTTCCACCTGATCCCAATGTCTATCCTCATTTCCATACTGCAGGACTCTGATTCTCTGCTGGGATCCCTCATTCTCTTCCTGTACCCCAAATAGAGGAGCTCCAGCCTTGAAACACAGAAAAATGGAATGCAGTGGCCAAGGAAAACAGACAAAAGGTGGCTAATGATGCCATAGGAAATCATACCAACAGGTTCAAAAAAAGATGACTGAAACTCACAGGTAACAGAACTACATGGAGATTTTAAAGGAAGAGATGGGAACACACCCTCTAATGTTTCTAATCCACCAATTCCAAATACTGGGGGAGCAACAAAGACAGACTAAGGTAAGAGGACAGACTCATGTTCTCTCCCTAAACAGCATTTCTCATTGCCTGTGTCAGATACAGGATCCTACTCCACATGGACCACTAATCTTATACAGCTAAACACTTCTATTCTACTCTGGGGAATCAGGAAAATGAGAAAAACAACACAGAAAACCTGGAAAGGGAAGCTGTAGGCAGAAAAGGGAGACAGACCTAAGGGAACTAGAATCAAGTACTTGGAACCCCTCAACATGTCAGATTTAAAAAGGAACAGATAAAGAGTAAGATGAGTGGCAAAGTGTCCTCTGCCGGGCTTTGGTATCCCATTCTCTGACACTCAAGTACGGCTTTGGAAATGTTCTATCTCCTGAAATCCCAAGCAATTGGGATTATTATAAACATGCATAAAAAATTTAGTCATCCTGTGCGACTAAATGACATTAAGGCAGTGAAAGATATAATATTAGAATCCTATTGCTTTGAATTCCAGTCCCCTAATGTAACCACTAAAGAGCAATTCATTTGTAACTGTGATTGCATGTGAGGTTTGACTGCAAAATAAAAAGAAATAAGTGTTTGTGCTACTCCCTGACCAACGACAATGAAACAGACTCCCCTTTATTTGCATCAGCCTAACTGAAGCAAAATAATTTTTCTGGTAAGAATATTTTCAATTTAGACATTTTTAAAAATCATTTTACAGTAGCAGTTCTGTGTTAAATTCTAAGGAAATTATCTCGGCTGATTCTTAAAGCATGGACAGTTTAATCTGAAGCACATTTTTCAGGAATACTTCAGGAAAAAAATGGAAAACAAAACCCAAAAGTGCAAAAAAGCTTTTACCATCTCTCTCTCTCTCACTCTCAGGCCTTGCCCTTGGCCCAGTGTCCGACCAGTCCCCTCTGAGCCGCAGACGTTTGACAGGAGGTTGCCTTAACTGGGGGGGGAGGGAGAAAAAAAGGAACAAAAAAAAAAAAAGAAAAAAAGGCATTACAAAGCTATTCATGTTGGACAGTACAGAATTCTAAAGTCTAAATATAAATGCACTACCACGATTTTCTTAAGTCACATCAATTTGTATCTGTCACCAAAAAATGGAGTGTCAGCCACATGTTCAGATGGACTGTGAATAAGCACAGTGCTGCACTGACAGAATGCAAGAGTTTTAGCTCCACAGGAGTACAACTATCTAAATCAATGCCTCTCAGAACTAATTCACCTTGTATTTTATGTCATAATAACATTATTATGTTAATTGAGGCTTTCCACAGCCAACAATAACAATTAAGGTTTTCTGAATTCAGCCTGAATTCTGCAAAAATATTCATTTCTTCACATTAAAAACCATGTGAAATGTGGATTCCAATTAAGAAAAAAGGAAAAAAGTCAGACATTAACAAAACAAGAAAATTTTATGAAAATAAACTCTCCAGTTTATTTTTAACCTATTTTCTTCTAAATTTTTAAAACATTTTTATTACAAAATATAGAGTACAAAACAAGTACTCTATAGGGAGTGTTACTTTCAGTGACTTGAAGAGAAACAGCTAATGCTTTGAACATTCAGAAAGGCAGCTCTGAGTTTGAAATTGAGTGTATTGGCTGGATATTTTCAGTTTAAAAACAAACAAAAAAAACCCAAACCAAAACAAAAAAACCAAAACAACAAAAAAAAAAGTGAATAGCTGTGCTGACAATTTTAAAGTAAATGTAAAGCCCCTGTGGTGAAAGCATATTAAAGTGTCAACTTCCATGAGCCAGCAGATTCAGGAAGAAGTCTTTACATTTCTTCTACTCTCCAGAACTTAAAGCCAGGCTGAAATGAAAATAACATTTAAGGAAAATGATTTGGCAAGAAAAGATCACAGGACATATTCTGTGCCTAAAAAACAAAAGAATACATAGGATCTGTTGGTAACAGGTGGTCACAATCCTCTCTCTCTCTCTCTAGTAACTGGGCAGTCAATTCTCCACCAAACTGCTTCAGACCAGATTAACATTCCACAGGAAAAAGGGAGAAGTGCAGAACCATCCGTGCATCTCATGGGTTTTTCTGGGTTCCTGTTTGCTTTTTCCTGCTTCAGTGTAACTCAGACATTCTTCCCCGGTCCTACGAATCCAAAGCCCTTCTGATCAACAATATTTGTGCCAGTAGTGGCAGCCCCTGGCCCAGTGAGTACAGCCCAGCCATGGCTGTGACACTGAAGCAACACCAGCCTGACACTTGCCAGGCTTTGGCTGGACTTTAATTGCTTGGAGCATCCTTTTAGCTCATTTAGCTGCAGCAGCGATTGTCCAGTGACCAGGTCAAATTACCATCTAATTTGCTTTAGTTTTGCTTAGATTTGCCTAGATGTGTGGTGTTAACAAACTCTTGTTAACAGTTTTGGTATATACAGGAATAACAATTAACTAGAGTGTGTGAGGTAGAAATACCTATAGTACAGGCACGGGCTGGCAGCAGGGGTGGATACAGGAGGATACCAGAGACACCTTCTCAGCACCTCACCTGTGCTGTAAAGGTTGGAGCCAAGCAACAACTGTTTCAGGGATGACAGCAAGGACAAAGAATAAGCATTTAGAAGCAAAGTCATGCTGTACTGAAAAAAGAAGTAGTGGATGGTTGAGGGAGCGCAGGGGGAGAGACACAACGTAACTTTGCTGTAGTTAAAGACATTTTTTTTATATTGATCAGAAAATTTAGACTGGAAGGGTCAGCAACATTGTAGCTGGGCTGATAAACAGCTGCTTGAGTTTTGGCTACACTACAGAAGATTTTAATAGTGCTCAGTAACAGTGGCTCACCTCCTCTAAACATCTTGTACTCCCTCATATGTGTCATTAAACATCTTGTGCTCCCTCGTACGTGTCATTACATGGTAATTTTTAACAAGGAGTATCAATACTTGATTTCAAGGAATGTGTTTTTGGTGGCATGGAAAATAACAGAGCATACACCTCTATTACAAGAGTGACCTTGCTGGTCATATAACCCAAGATTCATGTAGATGCTTTCTCATCTCTGAGAGGGAAACCAGACAAGAAAGAAAACCAGAGTGGCAAAGTATTGGAAACAAATACATATATAAAAAATACATATTATAAATACACAAATTTTGTGACACAATCTACTTGCCACATCTATGAACAGCAATATTGTTTTCAGATTAATTTAAAGGGAAATACAACTGATTGTATTTCTTGTGTGCTGCAGCAAAACAAATATAAAACGAGGAAACAGGTCATCTTAATCACTTGCCTCTTCCCTTCTCTCTTCAGCAGAAGGAACTTTAAGTTCTCGTGCTGTGTCATCCTTGGGATCAAACAAATATATGTAATCTGAAGAGTAGCTAACGAGGATCTCTTGCCCATCTTCACTATAACAAAGGGATGTTACTCTGCAGGATTTGTTATTGAGATGAGGAGGAACAAAACGTGCCACCATTCCAACAGTGCCCCTGCCAGCATAATTCCCTTTATTGGGAAAAAAAAATAGGAGGGGGAGGAGAGAAGGAAGAAAAAGAAATGACATGTTTACTATTGTGAATTTTCAACAGCTTCAATAAACTCCTTCTTTAATATCCAGCAAAAGATAATCAGGGAAAAGCTACGTATCCTGCAGTTCCTGCATTACATTTTATCTGAAGAATGACATATCAGATCTTACTGCTCTTTTATATTTTTGTTTCCAAACTTTATGTCTGTATAAAAATATGAAAACACACACATAATATCACATACCCACCCCATGATGGTGTGTGGATGCTATCTGTCAAATGTAGAACAAATGGAAATTTTACAAATTAAAAACATTTACAAAATAGTAACACAAATCTGTATCTACACATAAGTTAGAAAGGGATTCATTATATGAAACTTTGAAAATTTAGGACATACCTCTCTTTTCTACCCATTAAAAAAAAAAAAACCAAACAATTTTTCTTCAAGGCATAATACTGTCACATTGAAGCTGCAGAACTATACACTACATTGGACTTATCATGCTTTCCTGACAAGTCACCTCCAATCCACACACTAAAACAGTCTTAAACTCTAGAATTACAAGTTTGTGAACAGATAAAAGTTGCCTGTAAGAAGCTCTAAAACTGAGAAAAACTGACTGTCCCAAAATCCCCTAATTTGACATGTAACTGTTTCCCACATGGCCTATCTGTTGCAACAGTCTGTCCTGACCACAGACAAGTTCAAAGTTTATCATCTCACATTATGTAAAGAATGAAACAGAAAACTTTAAATGAAAATCAACAAGTAGATGCAGAAGCTTCACCTCTTAAAAAAACAAACAAAAAACCCCCCAAAACAAAAACTCCACACAAACTCAAACAAACAACAGAACACTATACCAATATATCAAAAAATTACAGTCTTCAAAATCTTGTCTTTTCTTTTATTGTATAGGCCAGCATACCAAATTCATCTTATTCCTGTATTGTTACAATACAAGAGCACATACAGGACTTTTTAGTCAAGCCCCAAAATTTGTTCCTCAGGTAGTTCTCACAGAATTTTGCTGACTTCTCTGATGAAAGGGAGGGCTCTTATAGAATTTCAGTCTGATGAGAAGGGTACTTTTTATTTTTTAGTTATATATACATATTTCTATATATATTTATTAAGTGATCTTTTGTGTTCCCTTTCTCCTCTAACACAATCAGAAACAGAAAAATGCTGCACAAAATGACAGATTTTGTGACTGACTGTGGGCAGGAATGTGTGTGCACAGCTAAGTGTATTAATTCCTGTGTGTCCAAATAGACATTGATCATACATTTTAAGCAAGAGATATGTTAGAATTACATACAACACTTTTGCTTGCCACCTGCAGTTTTTAAATAGAATGCTTAGGTAAGCATCTGAAGCACACTGAGGTTTCACTTGGAGAATTTGAGGCTTTCCAGTGAAATTATATTAGATACAGCAGTAACTACTGCAAAGTTGAGTATATTGCATGATATTATGGAGTTCCTAAGATCTCTTTCCACAAGAAGCAAGAGATTCCAGCCTGGCAGAATAAAAGAAGATAAGAACTTGATTAAAATTCAGGTGCACCACTGCAGGCTGCAATGATTGGAATCAGGTGTTTTGAGACAAAAGAAGAGACATTACAAAATGTCTTTTTCTGCATTCAGTGTTCAATGCATGAAGAGATTAAGTTTACTTACTTGAAGATTTCTGCATTAGCAAATATTAGAGTGAAATGACTATTATACAAAGCACAGATCCCAGAGCAGAAAACTACACCTCATGCAGTGTCACACTTCTCTCATCCACCATCCACTATGGAAAAAAAAAGAACCTGAAATTGGAAATGCTATAAGGGTTAGAAAAGCTTACTCCAAAGTTTGGTTCCTACCTGTTGCTCTTGTGCCAAGCATTCTCCTGTCATATATCCTTACTGAGCTGTCAGAACAACCCACAGCCAGATAGTAGGGGATGGGGGGACAGATGGCAACAGAGGTGGCAGCACGGCGACAGTTTATCAAAATATCCTGCAACAAACAAAAATGCAGCATTCAAATAATAGCTCTGAACATTTGAAGTACAATTCTGGTTTTTTTTACTTCAGGACACAGGGCTCTTAGTCAAGGAGGTTTTGAGAAAAACTAAGCCTGGCCCTGTGAAGATTTGAGCATAAATGTGTTATCAGAAAAGCCACTGCAGAGAAGGAGAACTATCAGAGAAAGAAAACTAGCTCCAGATCGACTGAAAAAGAAACCAAACCAAAACAGAAACACTGAATGAGCATTTAAAAACAGACAAATACAGCAACCACAGATTTATAAACTAGTTTGCACTTTGGATTTTCATATTGAAACACAGTAACTGTTGAGTCAGGAGAGTACTAAATACACAGAAACAGTTTAAATTCATTAAAGGACCAGTTTCATCCATGGGAGGGAAGGAGAAGAGGAGAAAGGAAGGAAGGAAAGGAAGGAAGGAAAGGAAGGAAGGAA
>NW_021940498.1:2631425-2662143 GCF_001715985.3 Manacus vitellinus | reverse complement strand
AAGGAAGGAAGGAAAGGAAGGAAGGAAAGGAAGGAAGGAAAGGAAGGAAGGAAAGGAAGGAAGGAAAGGAAGGAAGGAAGGAAAGGAAGGAAGGAAGGAAGGAAGGAAGGAAGGAAGGAAGGAAGGAATCCCTAGAACTGGTCAATATCCACAAAGTAGAATAAAATTGATCAAGAATAGCAATCCATACTTTGGTAGCTTTTCTCCAATTCAATATTAAAACTGTTTCTGAAATCCAAGCACAGTGGACACCACCAATACCTTACCTTGTAGGGAGTAATACCAGTGAGGTAGTATAATTCATTACCAAATCTTTTCTAACAGAGGGGCAAAGGATGCTCAAGAACACAAGGCGGTAGATGATTTTCTAGGTTCATTTTCTGCCTCCAACTCTGCACTCTATAGTACTTATGTAAATCAGACCAAGAGATTCCATTTCAATGTAAAGTATTTTCTACCTATCTGCAGCCTCACACCAAAGTTTGTAAACTAAAAAATGCCAAAGGAGATATTAAAATTAAAAAAAAAAAAATAAAAAGAGTCCCCAAACTGTTATTGTTTCTTGGGAAACATGTTGTCATCTCCACCAACGACCCTGAAACCTATTATTTCTAAAAGCCTTACCAGAATTCATATCCTATGTTTGTATGATGTACAGCTCTACATTTAGGTCATCTTTATTAAAAGATTTCACTCTTACATCTTTACAATCTTCCTTTGTGCAACTTGTTTTGATTCGAGTATCAAACCATCTTACAGTGCCATCTTCACCACAAGAGAGGAAAGTATAGGGATCATTTGGTACTGTCATAATCTGCACAAAAGAAAGAAAAAATGAAAAAAATAGAAGTATGAATACAGCCAGAAATAGCATTAATTTAAAAATAAAAGCATCAACATTTTGAGCAGCAGTACAGACTGAAACAATTATTACTCAAGTCCAGCTTTCCACTGAAATAAAGAGGAAAACCAAAAAACTGGTGATGTTTCTTTATTTTCAAGAGAAGGTTTGAACTATTGAAGTAGACTATTAAATGTCACATAAGATTAAATATCTGTAGGTCAAAGCTTACAGATATTTCTATTATCTTTTAACACACAACATACATTTACTGCTATCAGTTTCCAGATAACTAATCAATTTTCCTGTAATCATTCAACAAAAGCTCAGTTTATTCTCTATCAAGTAATAGAAGACAATAATAAACAAAACCCTCAAGTCTGAATGACTTGAAAATACTAAATGGGTTTTATTCTCATTGCCCACTCCTTTACATTCTAAGTAGACCCCTGAAGCAACTCTGCAATAAAGGCTGTTACTAACCTACCCCCTCACTGCAATTTATTTTTTTAATTTTTTTTTTTTTAGGAGAGCACTGTATTGAACTGTATTCCTAAGCTCAGCCCTACTCCAAGTAGGGAAGGCTTGGATGGAGTCCCACATGTATGGCTTAATTCAAGAAGGCCTCCTTAAGACAAAATAAAAAGGCAAGAGGCCAAAATGTTAAAGCTGAATTCCACAGGTCAGTGAATGCACAGGAAATGTCACGTTTTTCACACTGCCTCTCAAACAGGAAACAGAGAACATGGTAGAACTACACTGCTGCTACTACCAGTAACTTCACAGAAATTTATAAAGCCACACAAATGGTTAATAGTGCAATACACCCATTCAACAGAGAGCAAATGAGTGATTCTTTAATGTTTTGAATGAGATGATTTATTCCACCCCCCCTCCCAAACTCTTATTAAAAGTAACTTAGGGATATTTATAAATCTTGTAACCTAAAGTGGGATTACAAAGGTAATCACTGCAGGATTCAGCATTTCTTGTAGTACTGAGACAATGTGTGCTGTGCCAAATCCTTGTGCTGACCAACAAGAAGTTCAACAGGCAGAACAAAGTCAAGGTTTGAGCAACAACAGAACAACAAACTTCTGAGCTGTGACCATTGTTCCTCTACATGTTAGTGTAACATTTAAAAGACCGTTTTTCACTACACATTTCATTCAAATTAACTTTATTTGTGTCCTTATAAAAGCCATCAATCGTTCTTCAGTCCACTAAATTCTTCCAGCACGTTTGCTGGATTCCCAGGCAGAGCTTGCAGTGAAAATATTTGCTTTGTTCCAGGAGTGGTGCTGAATGTGGGAAGCTCTTATTTCTAGTAGCTCTATTTTGTTTTTGTTCATACTAATGCTACTTCACAATGCTATTTGTAACATAACTTGCACGTGCCAACTTTCATGTATGGTGTTTACAAATCTGTTAAGTAATTTATAAGCACTAAAACAGAGACCTGCAGACTCCAATAGCTAAGAGTCGTTGTTACTACATTTAAGTTCAACAAGAACTTATATATGTATAAACCCCTTTATAGTAACTACAAAAAAAGTCTTTTATTTAACTTAAAAAGCATATAGCTATGTGATTGTTTTACTGTATTTAAAATACGAAGGTAAGAGTTGTCCATTAAAGTACATTCTCTTTCTGAAATGCAATTCCTAATGAAGGGCAACAAAGAAAAGCATTTGGCTGAGTAAAAATAAACTTGTCATGGCCTTGTATAAACAACAAATTCTTCAGAAACATGTCTCAAGAACTTCTCCCTCTCTCTCTACTTATTCTCTTCTCACCCAGAATTAAAAACAATCGTACAATTATCTCAGAGTTTAGCACAATCTAAACAAATTTCCACATTCCTCTGTTTCGCTGGATGTTTTTATAATGCCTTGAACAATCACAAACTCCAAGTTTAAAGAGCAGTTCAAATTCAAACCACATTCAAATTTAGAATTAGTACCTCAGGGGCAGCTCTTAGCTTTTGTTATTTAGAGAATCCAGTGAGTCAAAGTTCTATATTTAATGTGATGATGTGGTTACATACAGCTGGGCAGTAACATCACGATATTTAGAAATTATCTTCCCACTCCAGAAAACTCCCAGTGACAAGGTTGGGTTATGTCAGAAGCTGAAGCTGCATCTCAGCCATTTGTTTAAAACTCCCTGCTATTTGCTCTATTATATTTCATGTGCCAAGGATCAAAAAAACGTCTGCTATGCCACACAGTAATACATGCATTTGGTGTTCCAGTGTCAGGTTTAAGACACAGCAACAGAATTTATAGCCTTTATAAAAAAGTAATTTCCAAAAATGTATTATAAACCTATGTTTCTAAAGGGAGCTCAAATCTAGATATGTTAAACCTCAGTGCAAAACTAGATAAGAAAAATAACTTCAGAAAGAGACACAGTTGTTAAAATAATCATTGTCATGCAGGGATTTTGATATTCCTTCCATTAACTGTGTTTAAAAACTATAAACAACCAAACTGTATTACATTACTGTCATTCAAAACAACAATAATCATATGTTTAACATATTTAAATTTGAGCTCTCTTCAAAAAGCAAAGGTTTATAATACATCTTGGGAAATACTTCTTATAAAGGCTATAAATTCTGTTACTGTGTCTTAAACCTGACACTTGAATATTAAATGCATGCATTACTGCGTGGCATTTTGTTAAAGCAAATTGCTGAATAAAAATCATCCCAAATAAGATCATTTTAACTGTGTAATATAGCAGGCAAATGTCCCTGCCCTCTTCAAGTAATGATTTTGAAAAAAAAAAACCTACACTCCTACAACTAGTTACTGTTCAGTGATAGTCATTCTCTAGGCACAACAATAAAACTTGCATCTCCATTTGCCAGACAGTTGGGCTCTCCATATTTCTTCTAAAATATTTTTTAAACTGTTACTGGTTTGTTTTGACAAGTTTAACTTGTTGTATCCACGACATTTGTATTTATCATCTGGTTCAGTAGCTTGCAGTGTGCACACCATCACCACTGATGACAAACAACACCTTGCAAGGAGACAATCTTTGCATCTCCTGTGACAGGCCAGTTCTGGTCCCTGTTACTGCTCCTCACCCACAACCACAACTGGTAGCTGCTTTCAGTTCTGATTTCCTCAGGAAGTGACAATGACCTGGCAGACACCCTCCCCTACAAGGACATTTCAGATTTAGGAAGCAGCATCTCAGTCTCCAGATGTTGCTGTGAAAAGGCAGGTTTTTCTTTCCGATGCAGAGAACACCCAATCGACGAGGGCAGTTCCCAGAGCAGCACAGACTGCTATATATAGTCAACCTCAGAGAGAACAGAGGCACTTCAGGCTCCTCAATCAAAAAAAACCCTCAAAAATAACAGCAGGCGATGCGAGCCTGGGATCCGGAATCACATTTTGCAAAACTGAAAATACCCAGCCTTGTATTAAACCCAGGGAAAAACCCAACCCAAACCAAACCACAAATCCCAGAAACAGAGGGAATATCACAGGGTTCACTCCACTGACCTGAAAAGTGACCCTGCAGACAGGATGTGTTTTGACAAAAGGCGTTAGTGGAACATGTGTAATTACAACCATAAGGATACTTTTACTACATGATCAAAAATTAATTATGGCAGTACCTCAGCCACTTTCTTTTTTCATACACTCCAATTGTTTTTAGCGGAGATTTTAAAATAGTTTGTTCACTTAACATGCAAAGAAAGAGATCTAACAACTTGAAATCTGAGCTAAATAGTTACAAAAGAGATGGATTTGGGATTATTTTCCCTGTGTGTATACTGTGGAAGTATTAAAAAACCCCAAACAAATAAATAATTAAAAAAGGGGAACATTTATAACCTAAGAAGAAAATAGTATTTTTCCTATTTTAACCACACTAAGTTTTACAAGCAGCACATTTTGCTACTTGTAAAAAATATATAGATCAATTATTTTAAAAAAAAAAGATCAATAAATCTTATTATCTTCCTAAGCTAACTAACACTTTACTCCTTCACTTGCCTAGTTTATATGAACCAAACTTCCAAGGGAGGATTGAAAACACTGTCATTAAACTTACAACTAAAGAGTTAACTAGAATACACAATAGAAAAATTATCTAAAACTGTAAACACAGTTTTCAGACTAAGTTGTTCACACATGTTGAAATAAGCATTTCTTAGAAGGATTTAAGTTATGAAAAAGGCATTAAACTGCTGAAAAATTTGGGGGCGGAGAAGAGGGAGGGCACGAGGGGAAGAATAAAAATAAAAATAAAAATGCAAACAGCCATTGCTCCCACCTCCCAACTTACTTCAGGAAGAAATTCACAACACAATTTAAATCGGTTTTGCTCTGCAGCACATTCATTCAGTGAATTCATATTTGCAAAAAAAAGGGGTGTCTTAACAACTGGAAAGTCCTCCATTTAATTTAGACAGTACATTTCTTTGTTAAAGCCTACTCTAAGAGAAAAAAAAAAAAAAGAAAAAAAGGAAAAACAAAACCCCTCAAAGAAGATAGAAGAAAAGTTCTATAATTCTCACTGAAATAAAATTTTCAGTGCGCTGGTTAGAATCTTGGGCAACAGCACAAGAAAATATGTATTTTCCCCATCTTAAATGATCCTATACTCGTGTGAGGTACCTCATAGGTGGTTCCATAGTGGCAGGTGTACTGGCATTGCCTGTTGGTCTCTGCATCTTGTTCAACATTGGTGTAAAAAATGACTCCATCTCCAGAGCAGGATACAATCTGTTTGTCATTTGTGCACGGCAAGAACTTTGCGCTGAAAATATTGGCCCTGTGTCCTGAGCGAATCGTCGTTAAAACCTGAGGGAGGAAGGAAAAAAGGGAAGGTTGTACCAGGCTGACGTTCTCCGAGCAAATAAAGAATGGGACAATAACAGAGTGTGGTACTTTGAAACATGAGGTATGCACAGGCTGCCAGTGACCTGCAGCTCAATGCAACAGAGCAGAGAAACTGTTTTTACACTGAATTTCTTCCAAGAACAAAGTGGTTCCACAAGAGACATTCACTTAGGCACTTGCACGCAGTTGTCTGCAAAATAAAAGGGCTGGAATGCAAGTGCCACCTTTTGTTTTTACAGTGCTTGTTATATATCACATCAGGTTAGTTAGTTAGTCTAGGGCGATGGTGCAGCCAACAGGCCATGAGCAGAGATTTAGAAGACCTGGAATACTGTAGGTCAAGAAGAACAAAGCATTGTAATTCAAGCCAACTTTATAGCCTTTAAAAATTGATGTTACTCATAAAACAAACTCACTCTAAAAAGAAGAGCTGAAGTTTACAGGGGAGGATGTTTTGAAACCAGCCATAAATAAATAAACATTTAAGAACATGATTAAAGGGCAATAACCAAGACTTGGTCACAGTGAATGTCTTTCATCTACAGTACAAGCAGAGAAGCACATGATTTACTTCACCATCACAGCTGATTTTAAACACTTTGTGGTGACCCTTTAGACTTCCTAACATACTTCTTATTAGACTATCAAAACTGAAAAAACCCACCACATGCTTTCCTGTGCACTAGTGAACATTCTATTCTTACCTTATTTCCCCCAGCTGCAGTACTTAAACCAAACTGCATTTTTCACCACTTCTATTAGGGAAAAAAATACTTCCCAAGTTGTTTACAGTATGAAAATTACTTCCAAATTTCCACTCAATTAACTTAATCAAAGAAAACATTATGCAAATGAAGTTGTTCTGTTAGTAATAGCTCATGCCTAACATTTCAGAAGTGCTATTTCCCACCTTTTAAATAATTCACACAAAGAAAGATTAACAGTATATCTGCATATTCTGAATGGTACACATGGCTTAGTGTTAAAAATAAAAAAATAATTATCAAACTCAGGAAATATAATCCATTAATTTTATTTCAATAAATAAAGGTTTGTTCAGATCTCTGCATTTTACTGAAAACATTTAAAAAACACATATTCAACAGAAATTAGGAACTCTGTATCAGAGCAACTCAGAACAAGAAGTCCATAAGGTATCCTAGTTCAGATGACAGCTAAAGATGTCAGGAGTCAATCCCACCTCTGATTTCACACTGTTGCTACCATGAAATAAATATTTTTGTCCTGATAAAGATGATAAAGGGACTGAAGCAACTCTCTCATGAGGAAAGGCTGAGGGAGCTGGGCCCGTTCAGCCCCAAGAAGAGACAACTGAGAGGGAACCTCATCTCTGTGTGTCAGGGGCTGCAGGGAGGGGGCAGGGGATGGACCAGGCTCTGCTCGGGGGGGCCCAGCAATGGAACAAGAGGAACGGGCAGGAACTGATGCCCAGGAAGTTCCACCTGGACATGAAGAACTTCGTTGCTGTGCAATGACCCAGCACTGGAACAGGTTGCCCAGAGAGGGTATGGAGTCTCCCTCGCTGGAGATCCCCAAGAACTGCCTGGACACAGCCCTGTGCCCTGTGCTCTGGGATGACCCTGCTGGAGCAGGGAGGTGGGACCAGGTCACCCACACAACCCTGTGCCCTGTGCTCTGGGATGGCCCTGCTGGAGCAGGGAGGTGGGACCAGGTGACCCGCCGTGGTGCCTTCCAGCCTCACCCATTCTGTGAAATGCTTCCTTATTAAATTAGATATTTTTGTAACACAGGACACTGCATTGATGGGTGAAGTCTATTTTTGCTGCTCTAGCTAGTTCATAACAGAAAATATGGTGATAAGGGTATTTGCCAAGATGACAGATTACACTACAGTTCTAATACCAATACCAATTTGCTCCCTTTTCCTGTATTGATTCTGTTATTCAAGCCAGAGAAAATCAGCTAACACAGCTCTAACAGTCATTAAAAATCCCATGTCTAGATATTTCAGGAACAAAACTGATTATTAAGTCTTCTTGCTAGTACCTGCTGTTTTATAATTGCATTTGCATGTACTGGGGGGAAAAAATAATAGTAATTAAAAAAAAAAATCTATCTCCTCCTCTGAAGTTATGTAAAATAAATAACTCAGCTAACTGTAAAAAATAAGAAAACAAGACATCTCCTATATTTCTTATTAGGCTTAAGTAAAGCAGTAGTACACAATGGAGAAAAAAACCCAAAATTTTCCCATGAAAGTATAAAGCTTCAATTGCTGCATCTATTAAAACAATACACTATTTTAATGCAATAATATATAGTAAGATAATAATGTAGCAACTACCTGATAGTAAGACATTAAAATAAACCCTGAACAATAAGTAATATTGAACATCCTTTACTTGCACAAAAAATTCTTCCTCTGCAAATCTCTCCAACACCACTCACTTTGGAATATATCCATCATCTACTTCATAGCTGTCTTAGACACCTTTTCTTCTTCATCTGAACTCCCAGGCCAAGAGAAATCCGAGTCTAATGACACTGATCTGAACTTTGTCGGACTGACACCAAGAGAAGAGATGAAGTTTGAAAGGTATGGATTTATTTGGGGAAGTAAGGAAAATGGCCTTATCTATAGGCACAGGCAACTCTCCAAATCACTATAATTTTCCCCCAAAAACTCTTCAGGAAAGCAAAATATCACCTTCTACTCAAACTCCCTTCCACCATCACAGCCACACGTTTTGGCTCTCTCCCCACATTTAATTTTTTTATCACATCTTCAGGGTTTAGTTCTCAGCCTCTGAGCGAGCACGGGAGAGAGGACAGAGAGTTCAGAGCATCTGTTCCATCAAACTACAGCAGTTCCTTAAAGAGCAAAGTGTGGGACACTGCTACTACCTGATGGATGCCAGCTGGCATTTCTGGAAACCATCCAACTGCATCGTAACCCCTGTGAGTGAAGGAGTGGAAAGGCAGAGACCTCTACAGCACCTTCTGCTTCACACACCTCCTTCCCTTGTATCAGTACAAATTCTGCTGCATCCACACACAGGTACACACAAGGCAATGTAATTTCAAGTGGGAGTGAACCCTTTGAATCAAGATTGACACCTCAACGACACCAGCTCAGTACATCACACAGAGCAAAGGCCAATACAATATTTTAAAACGAAAGTGAAAGGAAAACGATTTATCTGACGATAAGATTTCACAGGAATTACTGAATCCTATTTCTAGTCCTGACACTAATCTGTTGTGAGACCATGTTCCCTTTGTGCCAGACCACGTACCGTAAAATGGGATAATACCTATGTCACAAGGGATTAGAATACTAAGGCTTTAAAGCACTGTGGGGTTCTATTCCCATTTATAAACACTGTGAAGTGCATGATATTATCTCTGTCAGATGATAATTAATATCTGAAAACCAATATAGTGAAAAAGAACTTTAATACATTGAAAAATAATAACTTATGCTTTATTTTAAAATTAGCAAGTATCCAGAAACAAACCTACCTTTCTGCTGTAGGGATTACTAATTACCAGGTTGGTGTCATCTGAGCCAGATAAAATATATTCTCCTGTGTCGTTCCAACAAATTGTATTCACCTGCATGAATTAAAAAAAACTTGTTTAGGCTTAGAGCAATTCAATTTTCCCTGTATTAAAACATCTATATTCACCCAACACTACAGAAATAGGAGTTAAGAAATTCAAATGAAATGATGTCATTTCTAAGTAGCTAGCACCAAAAAGAAAAAAAATAAAATAAAAAAAAAATCTGTGTTTTTAAAACAAATTGATAAGGCATCTCAATTACTCCCTCTGCTTCTCAAGAGTTCATCAGGTAAATTAAGCCTTCCCACAAGGGCCTCAGTAGCCACAATTTTACACATTCAGGTGCTTTAATGTACCAAATCTACTCCATAGAGTTCTCCAAATTTGATCTGGAGGGCATCACAATCTTTATTGTGGCTTCACCATATCCAAATTCTGACCATCCATTGCTTTGTGCACTTTTCACTGGCCACACTTTCTCAGGGAAAAGCAGCATCCATCCCAGATCCCTTTTGAAAAGTAAGAGTATGCTGGGAAAGAAGAATCCTACAGGGAGGTACAGAATCTTATTGGAAGAGCTTTACAATATATTTCCTTATCAATTCTCCTTTCCACAAGCCTGTGCTTTATAAGGTGTCACTGAAATAAAGCTGTGAAAGCACTCAAAGTCCAGGAAGCTCAAAAAGTATCCTCCAAGCAGCAGCTCATGCACAAGCACCAAGGACTGCATGCATGACCATTATTATTTCAAGTAGCCTCTAAAATACCTTCAAGTGCCAAACTGCAGCCATCATCATTTTCTGCTGGCTATATTCTGTTGGCAGAACAACTGCCTTAGTATGATGAATCAGAATGGATTATAAAATTAATAAAAAAGAACTTTGTTCTAAATCCTTTTCTTTTTGGTTTTGCTAGTTGTGTTTTTTTTAATTCAAATGTTTCATTCTGAGCCCCCCAAAAAACAAAACCAATTTTTGTTTAAAATAAATACACCCATTTTAGTTACTGCTTTAATTGCAAGCTTAGTTGGGGTGAGTTGCACAATCAGAGTTAGCTGTTTCACGTGGATCATATGGAGAACACCTTGATACCCTCAAGTCTAGGAACTTTAGGAGAGACCTTTGTGTCACAAGAGTTAGCTCTCAGCAGCAGTCAAATAGTTAGGACTCATTAGGCAATGCCCACAAAAGCAAACACTATTCAACCAGCCCCCAGAACCATCCATGCATGGCAATTCCATGTCTTCCACACTACTCAGTTTTGGTTCATGTCCTGCTCCCATATTCTCCTTTTCTATTTAGTGCCCATTCGAAAAGAGAAATTGTGACCAAGAGTTACCAGGGTGCTCAGAGATATCTAGCAACTTTTATTGCAAGAACAAAATAATTTGTACTACCCTGATGCTTATGAAATCCTGACCGACAGGGAAAAAGTAAGAAATAATTTTCTGTGGATCTTTACAGTATAGGAATGGAAGGCCTTAAATTAAACCATCACATGACACACTTGGCATTTTAATGAAACTGGAAATCATTGTCATGGAACATTCTAAACATCAGAAGTGGAAGAATATACATATTTATCAAAGAAAAATGAAAAATTATCAGAAACAAGCATGCACTGTCTTTACTTCCATCTATCCATTAAAGTCTGATGTGTTCTCTAAAATACCCATCAAGCACTGTCTGCTTCCCCTGTCTCAACTTCCTTCAAAAATATGTACTGGCCACTCTCAGGGCCAAGTTATTGGGCTCAACTGAGCATTGGTGTGACCTTGCATGGCCACTTTTATGATCTTATAAGTCTGGCTGTCAACCACCAAGAACCACTCATTCAACCAGCCCCCAGAACCATCTGCCACTGAAATAACCTGTCCTGACAGCGACTGTGCTCTGAAAATGTTGTCAAACATAGCACACTACTACAGCTAGAGCAAGCACTAAACCCAAGAATGTTTGTTTTCATCTACATTTCCCTTCAGGCAGAAAAATGTTATCATTGCCCTAAAGAAACCAAAATGCTAATATAGGAATACAGGAATAGAAACCAAAACAAATTACTGAAAAAAACGAGGAAGCTACCAAAAAGAATTAAAAACACGATGTGAGAAAGAAGAGTTAGCAAAGGAATTAAACAAATTGAGGGGGTGGATGTGTATATTTATGTACAAAATCAAAATCAGAAGGACAGGAAAGCAGAGAAAGCATTGAAGATGCAAAGGGGAGACAAGATTATATAAATTGTAGCATCACAAGCCTACTCAAGACATCAATCATCCTCCTTTTAAATTCCAATTTCTTTGCACTGATTGCCTCAGTGGAGCAATTTCAACACACTCTACCCAGGCCAAAGTTGGTTCAAAAAAAATCTTGAAGTGAGATGACACAACCAGATGTGTACTAGAGGTCTACAACTAAACAGGCTTTTTATTCTGTACCCAGTCACCTTCTCGATATTGCTGTCCATAAATAAGCCAAAAAATAACAAAGGCTCTCAGTGGGATAAGCTTGATCTTTTTTTCCAGACAACACTGACTTTCCAATAAGTGATCAGTCAATACACGCAGTGCTCAGGACAACCTATTGACCAGCTCTGAATAACCCAAATAAAATGGCACAAGGATCACTAAAAAGAGATGCTCAATAAAAGCAGATAAATAAAAGTTGTCATCTCGTTCCACTGGTAGCAAACCCACTTTTAAAATATCCTCTAAAACGAGGACTAGCTAGAAAATTGGTCTGTGTTTCAAAACCCTGTAGAAAAGCTACATATGTGCTGCCTTCACAGCCACTTAACACCCAACTAAAAGCATAATGTAACAGTAACTCCACCAAGGGTTTGGAGTTCTTGGGAAAAGGTGTTAGAGCCAAAAGCAAGGATAGATTAATCACAAATGGCAGACAGTTACTAACAAGGTAAGAAGAGTCAAAGTGCGTGTAATTAGCTTTTTTCTATTAAGTATTCCACGTTATTAATTGTATCTAATTTAATTTGTCACTCATGTAGCCTTGCACTGGGCACTTTTGATTCATTAGTCAATTAATCAAATACAAATTTACTATCAAAGACAATGCAGGAGGCAGTGCAGCCAATCTTAAAAAAACTGAAAAAGCAAAGTCCTCACTTCTATGCCAAGTAGCAGGAGAATCAACTCTTTTGTGAACAGGATGAATTAACAGAATACAAGAAATAGAGGAAAGGAAATAAAAATGACTGTAGATACTCAGAATACCAGGAAGATCTCCCAAGCAAGGAAAGGGGTGGAAAAGGCTTTTCATCTGTGGAGGACAAGGTAAAAACTGCACATTCTAACAATACACAAACTTCCTGTACTAATTCAAGCATAGCTTTGAGGACTACATCTAAAAATGACCTGCTCCCACGTGCCATCCTGAAGGAGATGTGTGCCACAAAGGATGCTTGTTTGCTACTGATCTAAATGTCTATACAAAGAAATGAAAAATTATTCTTCCAGGTAATCCTCTTTACTTTAAAAACGTAGTATTTGATCATATCAAAGGCTCCATCTACATTCTGCATCTCTACCTTCCTCAGCTTTCAAAGGGCCAAAACAGGAAGAAAATAAGCCATATTTTAAATGCAATTCAATATGGTTCAGAGTTGCTTTATCCTCTACTTTCCTCAGGCTTCGTTGTTGGTGGTCCAAATTGATTGGCTTTTAATGTTTCTCCTTTGGATTTAATTACTTAATGAAGAAAACAGCTCACATAACTCCATATGTTCCCTCATCACCTTAAGCTCCCTTTAGAGCTTAGAAAATGGCAACTTCTGGCACACATATGACTTCACTGAATTTAATAATGTGAATCCTGTTGAAAGAGGGAAATCATGCCCTGGAAGGATGGTAAGGTTACAAGCAGACATCAGTACAGTAATTCAATTACCTCACATACTGCTGTTAGGAACTGTGACTTCAAACCAAGTGGAAAACTGGACTGTTTCAAAGATAATGGTACCTAAACTCTGAGATGAAAATACACCTCAAACAAGAAGGTGCTGTGGTAATATTAGTGCTACAAGAGCAAGTATACTTGAAGTAATTCCAACAACGAGTCCCTTCTTCACAGATATCCCCACCTGAGTGTGACTATACTGTTGTATTTCCCATCAGATCTCCCTTTTGTGTAACAAGAGACCAAATGGCAGGGAGGAATCTGGGCTTTACTTTTATCCTCAATTAGTAAAAAAATTCCTTGCCTTAAGTAAGTTGTCCACCTTGTCCAATTATACAGCATGCTTTATATAGAAAATATAAGTCACAACTTATCCAACAGAACAATGCAAAAGTTCCTAAAAAACCCATCCAAACAAACAAACAGCAACCAAAACCAATCCACAAACCCCTGCCATCCAACCCTCATAAAAACCCCAACCACCCCAAAAAACCCAAATCCAGGAACGCCCTTAATAAGACAATATGGCATTTATTCCCCACATTTGAAATGCATACTGACTCAGCAGTTGTGGGAAATAAAAAAAATAAAAGACCCTAATTACCATTGATTGTATAATGACTTTAATCAGTAAGAGCATTGTAATATCACTGACTTTTATTTCACAGATGTTTTTAAGCAAATAGTAAGAAATTACACTGAGTGGTTGTTGGCCATACAAGATTATTCCTCACAAAAGACCACACAGTAAAGGACATCAGAACTCCCAATACCCCATTCTTTAAAGGTGAAGAGTTCTGAGCAAATTCACCTTCTAGAGACCTTTTTTTCAAACCAGAGCAGTATTTTAAACACCTGCACATGATGCTGTAAATTCGCAATTAAAACATTTTCCTCCCGTGGAAACAATTAAGTTAAGCCACATGCTAAAGCATTTTTTAAAAGCCAGGACAATCAAATCAAAAGTAGCTTTCAAACACATATCCACCAGATAGATCCAAGAAACACCAAATAGCCAACACCAAATCTGCAATTTCCATTACATGAAACAGATGTAAATTAAAATAGAGATCAGTCACTCCATTTTTAACAGGTAGTGAAGCAACACTATTTTCCTGTCCTCTGTTTTTAGAGGAAAAAATTACTATTTTTACAAGACAACTAAGAAAAAAAAATAAAAAACCCAATCAATTTCAGGAAAAGAAACTTGAAAAATTTCATCTTAAGTATTTGAGGAGAAGAAAAATTACCAGAAGAGAAATTGTAAAGTAAAAAAATTACTGTTACAATCTTGAATATAAAAAATTGATATATAACTTTCTACATATAGATTCCTAGAATGGTTTGGGTTGGAAGAGACCTTACATCATTCTTATAACATTTCTTGAAAGAAAAAAAAAAAAAAGAGAAATCAATGCATTTGTTTCATTACGTCAATACCATCTGTACCAGAACATTAAACTTACAGTGGTAGCCAGTACAGGAGAAGTAGCTGACATTTTATGCACAGCAATTCTAATCCTTGCCTTCTCCAGTCTCTCAAAAATATAGGCACATCCAAATCATCCTTGTGATCTCAAGAAGGATGTTGTTAACATCTGTTAACAACACTTTTCCTTTAAAACTACTCCTGTGTCAGTTAGCAATTATAACACTCCTTAATTTAAAACTATAGGTGCAAGCAACTCAAGCTAAAATAATCCTTACATTTGAATAGCTTTAGAAATAAAGATGGTAAAGTATGAAAGTTACCCTTAAATTTTCAGGGATTTTTTTTATAGCATACTTTCACTTTTCCTATATCTTGTACAACAAAGACTTAGAGAGTCATGAATTTCCGCTCTACTCATTGAAGGTAACATGGCAACCTCTTTGCCCTCTACCTAGTTTAAGTGAAGCCTTTTATTTAAAAGAATATGATTTAAAATATTTGGACCACTTTCAATAATTAAGTACTCAAATAAACAATATTTTGAGTTATGGTATTGCCTTTCAGGGGAGGCTTGGTTTTGTTTTCATTGTCTCTTTAACTAAGCATGCAGCACTTGATCATTTGCTTTTTAGACTTGGAAAATAAATCACTCAAAACACTAATACAAAATATATCAACATAGCAAGAAACTGCTAAAAATACCTTTTAACATGAGTCCTAACTGAAAAGGCACGAATGTGTTTTACTGGCACTGGGTATTAATTCATTCAGCGCTAGACACAGACAAGGATCAGATACTTTGGTTCAAAGATTAAGTGTCAGATGTTTAAGAAACAAATACCTAGAGAATTCAGATATAGGTCTCAGCAAACAGAGTTGTCCTGCTCAGCTTTAATGCATAGTATTTGCATTTTTAAGTTAAGGAACTATTACCATGGCAACAAAATCAAAATTTAACGTCTTTCAACAAAGAAAAAAGCGACAGGTGACTTACACATCCATCATGCACATTCAAGGTTGCTTCAAGTTTTAATCTTTGGATAAATTCTCTTCTCCCTGTAAAGAAAAACACCAATTAATTACTTTTTAAAAACAATAACACTGAAGAAGTAATTAAGACCCTGCTAATGAGCACTCACAGCTTAAAACCTAAAAATAAAGAACTAGAATATAAATGTAAATCTTGAAACAATTCATATGGTATCATTATTTCAGTAAAGAACTGAAAGGTGATCTTCCAAACATTGCCTACAAATCTACATCTCCTCTTCAACTAGAGAAAACCCAGCTTCAATTTTGTTATTAACGTTGCATTTGGAAAAGTAACATTTAAGACCAGTAACATTCCCATATATTTAAGGGATAAAATACAGTGGAAACTTTTGGAAAGATAATGTGAGAGAAAGAAATGAAGGGGAAGCAAGAAATCTATAAATGCATATTGAATAAGGCAAGGCCCCCAGAAATTTATGTACTTATTCCCCATTTACGAACTGATTTACCACTGCACTTAAAAGCACCACTGTACAAAACACATGAAGAGGGAAAAATAAAGTATATTGACAAAAATGTGGTCTTTTCCTGAACTAGATGTTTAAGCTTTCATTTAGTTCAGAGTGCCCCCATTCTATGAAAGCAGGTTATAATGAACCTAATATTCCCTTGAAAGCACTTTCAGAAACACTGATGAACCTGATATTTTTACTTGAATCCTAAAAGCATTTAAACTCAAGGATCATCAACTTTTTTTCTCTGTGTTTGTACAACTGTCAGAACAAAATTCCAGGTAAAAATATCAGATTGTAGATCTATGCTCGGCTGCATTGTTTTCAAATATGAAACTATGGAATTCACTCAAAATTGACCTCCCTTTGAAGAAACAACTGAATCAGGAAAAGAACTACAAGGGCATGTAGCAACAGGACAAGGGGGAATGGCTTTAAACTGCAAGAGAACAGGTTTAGAGTAGATATTAGGAAGAAATTCTTGGCTGTCAGGGTGGGGAGGCCCAGGCCCAGGTTGCCCAGAGAAGCTGTGGCTGCCCCATCCCTGGAAATGTCCCAGACCGGGTTGGACGGGGCTTGGAGCAACCTGGGCTAGTGGAAGGTATCCCTGCTCATGGCAGGGAGATTGGAATTAGATTACCTTTAAGGTCCCTTCCAATCCAAACTATTCTGTGATTCTAGTTCACTATTCTTTCTTTATCCATTCTTTTTCCCCTGGAGGAACAGATAACAGAACCATAGGTTCTTAATGGTTGGGTTTTCCACCTTTCAGTTAAATCCTATTATTTTTACAAATCACAGAATGATTTCTGTATTTTCAATGAAGATTTCTGTTTTCAGGCTAATTTGATTTCACTTGTTTGTAAGTAAGTGTGAATAAAGAGGTGGGAAATATCACCTGCTGCACCCTTGTATCTCACTCTGCGTGACAGAAACCCAACAATTTGCTACTGGGCTGCTACTGTAATGCAAAATACAGTAAGACATGACCCCCAGAAGCATAACTTCATTAAGAAAGGCATACTTCACAGGCCAACACAAAAATCCAGTGTTTGCCAGTCCCATCACACTTCCAGTTGCAGAACAAAAAAGTTTGACAGCAGTGGGTGATTCTTGGGCACTGCATATCATGGGTGATTCTTGGGCACTGCATATCACAGATATGGATGTGTGGTGAGCTTGCTCAGAATCCTCTGGACACACACATTGAAGATCACTAATTAATTTTTAAAAACAAGCAGAGCAACAGACTCTTCTCTTCTTACTGTGTCCTCTAGTCTTAATCCTAACCACTTAAACCAGCAAGTGAGAAGCAATAGCTGTGTTCCAATCCCATCTTCAATTGCAATTTTTATTTCCTTAGAGAAGTCTGTTGACAAAATTAGATATGAACTGACTTGCTCTCTTTGTTAGATTAGGATTTTTTGGTCTTAATAAGGACACTGTACCTATACAAGTTTCAGTAAATGTTTAACTTGAGATGCAGACATAAGGTGTCTCATATATTTAACACTTGCCCATTTTAAAAACACTACAAACATGTGTTGGGATTGCACATGCTAGCATATGTTATTTGTTATACATGTGATTAGTTTTTTATCATTTGATCATTATCTATCTAAATACTGTTTCGAGGAAGGAATTAAATACAAGCAAAACTACAACACTTATGGTTTCCTTATTCCCTAAAGTAAAGAGGGGGCAAGGGAGAAAACAGTTAAAATGTTTCGCCTCCAAAAACCTATTTGATTAAGTACTAAACACCATAAGACAACTGAATGGATTGTTTCTAATTTGTCTTATCACTTAAAACTAGAACCACCGGATTCTAAGTGGTGGGGTTTTTTTCTGAAA
This sequence comes from Manacus vitellinus, assembly GCF_001715985.3. Taxonomy (NCBI): domain Eukaryota; kingdom Metazoa; phylum Chordata; class Aves; order Passeriformes; family Pipridae; genus Manacus; species Manacus vitellinus. Next base: position 2,644,183 of record NW_021940498.1, on the reverse strand, counting down.
GAAAAAACTGAAGTACTCTAATAAACTGACCTGCAGAAAATATTGCCTCTGCATTTGCTGTTGTTAAAAGCTGAGTAAAGTCAATTAATTTGTGTTCCTTGTACTTCAGCAGTGACTTCCACAGGTTCACTGGTTTGCTAACAAAGCTCAGCAATAAGTACTAGAGTACTTTTCACTTGATTATTTTTGTCACTGACCCATTTTTATCGCAGTAAAAAAAAAAAATAAAAACCCAATCCTTTCTGGGTTGTTTTGTTTTATTCTTCAGGTGCATCACAACTGTTATTGTTGGATGTTCTAACAGTCAAAGGACTGCCAAGGACTCTGCTCTCACAGGTGACAAGAATCTTCACAATCCTTAACTCTCATTCCCATTAATCCCATGGATACCTGAGCCCTCCTGGCTCCCCTTTGAACTACGATGATGGAGGAGACCCCAGTCTTTGACAAAACCCCAGAGAGTACTTTTTTCTTTCAAAATCAGCATCAAGACCTGTGTCATGTTTTGGTTTTTCACCACCCAATACTGTGTGCAGGCTCTTGTGAGAGCCAGAAACTATTTCTCTGTCCCCTTAACTAAGAACTGCCACTAGAAACAGAATAATTTATTTCTGTGAGGGTGTTTCAATATATCGTTTCCTATATTCAAATAGGGCCTCTCTAAGACAGGGATCAAGTGATCAAGGTGTCATCACCAAGATTATCTCACTGGACAGTGGAGCACGCATGGGGTTTGCTCTGAAACTGCTCAGGTAAAGCTACGGACAAGAATCCGATAAAACAAACCAAAAAAAGCCCTCTTAAATTTCAAATGGCAATGATGAAGTGAATGGCAATGTGAAGTGTTTACAAAGCTGAAATTTGGAAGGCTATCAAGCTAATGCTCCACCCACCCATTTTCACTAGACATTGTGCACCAGCTGAAGCCTCAAGGTCCAGTACCACTCTCAGTAGAACGATCAATAATACTTTCAGTTTTTATCCATCTACCCATTTTCACCAAACATTATGCACTACTGAAGCCTCAAGGTACAGTGAAACCCTCAATATAGTAATTTTTTTTTAGTATATATTGATCTAGAGACTAGAGGACCATTTCCAAGGCCATGTTCTATTTGTGAAAGAAGCACCACCTTGAGTCATTCATAATATGAATTTAAAGATGGAAAAGCGGGCAAAAGAGAAACTGCAGCTGCTTCCTTGTAACTTTATTGCTACAAAACATCCACTGCACACACAAGGTCAAACCAAAGGCTGCCTTGCTGCTCCCATCTGGAGAATTACCTAACTTGGGTGTTTGGAAGCATTCGCAGCTCTAATCTCGCTTCAGGGAGCAACACCAAAATACCACAGTGTCCCTTGTATTCCCGGCTCACCATCCTTATGGCACCATTTAGGTCACAATCCTCAGCTCAGGAATCGCTGATCAGGTGCTTTCTACATGGCTGTTTTGGCAGAGGTACACATGCCTTTCTTTTGTAAGCAACTTTGAGTCAAAGCTGCTTCAGAACTGATGACAGCAGTGAAGTTAAATGCTTTGAGCATGTAAAACCTTCTTATATTTAAAACTGTGCTCCAGAATTTCCCACTGAAGAAGTACAAATCATTTCACGATGAAGGTTTAGCTTTAAAGTACATTTGTGCTCTGCAGAAACACAACTACACTTTGATCCAAAGCAGTACCACCGTGGCATGAGATGCTAAAAGACAACCCTTATTCAGTAATAGATCCCATTTATCAAATGAACGCTCATTTATATCAAGCTGGCTCTTTCCAAGGCCAAGTCCCTCAGCGCTGGCTTGCTGTGACATTTGGAATGCCCTAGTTTAAAACTGAAATGGAGCCAGCATCTGTTCCCAATGCAGAGCACATGTTATCTTGCACTCTAAGTGCATTTCAAAACCACTCCTGATTTTTCAGGGTAGAGTTTACGGGTTTCTGGAGCAACTCCACGAAAAGATGGCAAGTCCAGTTCTTCTGTATACAGTTTATTTTGCTCAAACTCTACATCATTATCCAATATAACTTCTGATCCACACCTCAACAGGCTGTTTTTTCAGCAACCAGAATTCTCCATCTACCACACAGTAAGCAGGACTACACACAATATGCACTGAATTAACTTTCATCGAGGTACGTTAAAATTCTTGAAGATGAATTAAAATCCTGAAAATAATTTGTCAGCTGTATGGGCTGACAGTGGCCCCATTTTATAGTCACTCAAACTGTGACACAGGAAACTGAAGCAATTTATCAAAGGAAAGAGTGAACCAGCAGAGCTGCCAGAAACCAAATCCATCAGTGTGACCTCCAGTCCTTTGAACAAGGCTCTGAGTTATATTTCTTTATTGTTCTGTACTACTGTATAAATGCCAAAAAATTATAATCCTGGCTCTGCCAATGTTTAAAAGAATACCTTTCAAGTGACTATGAACAACTACTTTACTGTGGTTTAAGTTCAAAACAGGTTAACCTGATTTTTTCTCTGCTCTTAATGATACATCACACAGTCTGAAAGTTTGAACACTATAGAGAAAACACAAGATATTTTAGTGTCTCAGAAGAGACTTACCATTTTAATATGTAAGAGCTTTGCTACTAAACACCCAGCATCAAACAACTTGGTGTTAATCAAGCTGGTAACTCAAATCCTAAGACAGGCTTAAGGAATGAGCTTTATATGTTAAGAAACACAAAACCTTCAGCTCTCAACACTAAGACAGAAACTACAGAAGATAGGATGCTATGCCCTCAATTACAATCCAGCAAGCCTGTAATAGCTCATGGTGAATATATTGATACAAAATTTGACCTCAAATAAAACCCACAAAAAAAAAAAAGGCAGCTCAGCAATGTTTTATACATTTTAGGGTAATTAAAGAGCATTTTGAAAAATACTCCTGCTTAGGTTTGCTTCTGCTGTAACATCAGAAAAGATTCGTTTGCATTTGTGGCAAAGGTTGTAATTAAGTTGCAAACACATTTCAGATATCAAGAGTGTTCACTCTTGAATATAAGTTCCCATTGGGCTCCAAAACTACATGCTACAAGCTACACACACCAATGTGTTTAATTTCTGTTTGATATTTACCATGTTTCATCATGCCCGAAAGATACTCAACACTTAAAATCCAACTGTACTAATATCAATTGTTTAATGTGTTCTCAGTGACAAAAATGTGGCATAAAGTACAACTCCCTGTCTCAGAGGAGGCATTTTATCTGTTCTTTCCAAGCACTAGTTGTCAGGTGAGTCTGCTGTGCTGACTAGTGCTAAGTGGATTTCATTCACAAGTACACCATATTCTGACAGCTCTCCTGCCCCGTCACACTGCCCATAGTAAATTCTTCTGTACTGTTCCTGCCACAGATTGCAGCTGAGCAGAAGGTAAAACAGGTGTGGTTTTGCAACAGGAGAAAAAAATGCCAGTTTTCAGCAATTTTGATATTTACTGGATCCCTTAAAGTAGTCCAATGATCATATACAAACTCCTCACTGAGATAAAAGGCACTTGAAATTTTTATATTATGTCATGAATATTTCTAATTTCTACAGAGCAGAGGACAAAATTCATTATTCATGTGATAAAACAAAGAGAAGCTGTATCTATGTAAAAGACAACCAAAGGCAAAAAGATAACATGTACCACCTTACACTTCTCAACACAAAACTATCTGAAACAGCTCAAGTGATTAACTGGATCCGGGATTAACCACATGCAAAAGGTTTCTTCTGGTTTTTCCACCAGCACTAAAATATGTCTCCCAAGGAAACACCTCGAAATTCTGAAACAGATGGCAACACAAAACCAAAGAGTCATCAGATGAAGAAAAACACACTTGAGCCCTGCTTTCTTCTCATCAAAAGAATCAAAGGAGGCTTCCACTAACTGAAGGCAAAAAAGGAATATTATGCAGAATGTTGGAAGTCAGAGTAAAGAACATTACTGTAGGTTTCAACATGGTTTTGGAAATTCTTTTTGTTGACTTTGAAAAGTCTTCATCTGAAACTGTTACGTGGAACAGCAACGTATGTGGAATATTTTCTTATAAAAATGATATCAACGTAGTAACCCAGACGATCCTTACAACACTGGGAAACACCCATCAGGTACATGTTCTCAAGCACTACTTATCTGTGTAACACCCCAGGTTAATTAGGAGCTCCACTTTCCAGCAAGAGAAGATGATTCCAAGAAGCTGGAACAGGGGGATTGCTCTGCCCCAGCACAAAAGTCTGAACCGCTCACAGCAGAACCAGGATCTGTCACCTGCAAACTCTCACACAAAATGAGTCCTGGGGTGTGGAAAATCATAGCAGAAGGGAAAATTACTGGAATCTGCTTTTAAGAGGGGCACATTCCTAGCAGGCATGTCCAGGCTGAAGAGGTGTGTGTCCAGTACTGCTGCCAGTGCTTCCATTACCTCCGAGTGTCCGCGAGAGGCTGCTGATCCTCCCGCTCAGCCACCAGGACCACTCACACCAATTTCGGACAAAGGTTCTGGGGTAAACAAAAGCCTACTATTTAAAGTTGTTTAAGCTCACTGGATACTCATTTTTAAACAGATTAAGTGATTATACAGAAGCTTACCAAGGTATCTAAAGAGACATGTCTTCTAGCAAAAAAAACCAAGCAGGGCCTGCCTTTCCCACAAAGGTGTCCCAGTGAAAACGAGAACGTGGACACAGGGAACTGACTTAAAGCATTTACCATTCTGCACATCTACCTAATTAAACATACCATTCAATCCTGCACACTGCTGGGTTTGGGGGAACATGAGAAATTATAAATAGAGATTTAGGTACCACAACAGATACGGGTCATAACCCCATAAGATTCCAAGTGTAAACACTTGGAATTTGCCCAGGATTAGAGTTTGAAGATAGACGATGTCAAAAGTTGAGGTCCAGTAGAAAGCTGAGTCTTGCTGGTAGATGACTATTAAGTTAACACTGTGACATAGGTTAAATTATCATTGAGTATTTAAAAACAAATAGGAAAAAAACCCACCCTTGTTCTTAAAAATTACACTGCTTGTTGCCTTAAACATCCTAGATGACAAAATAACCCTATTGTTTAACTCAAGAGACTCCTTTTCCACTGAAGAGAGTTTTCAGGACATAACAGTGTTTCTAAAATAAAAAGAAATTGAAAAGGAACAAAGCCATGTAACCTAAGTAGAGAGGTGGGTTTGCTTTAAAGGTTTTAATTTCTATATCAGTGAAGGTTCATAATTTAGTAAGTGTTGAATAAACGTCACTAATGATTCTGAACACATTCAGTTCACAGGGAAGAGAAGGATGGATCCTCATCTGCCTCATGATATCTACTAAGTAGAGAGCAGTCAGCATTAATGACACATTCAATTTTCCCAGAGGAAAGCCTGCAAATCCTTGAAGAACAAAAGGAGGGAAAAAGGGGGATATTAAAATCCACTGATGTGACGCAGATCAGACTCACGATACTCGCATTCAATATTTAACGATTCAACACACGCCAAAGCATTTGGGACATGTCTGAATCAGCAACTCACTAAGCCCCAAAGACACGAAAACAGTAAGACTTGCACTTAAACTGTGAAAAATCGACCTTTGTTTGAAGGCTGGCCCACTTTGTGTCTGGACTGATCTTTTTCCTTACTGCTGGGACAGGACTAGTCTCAAGTGTCAACAGGTTCTTGATACATGATCAGTTATATCCCACCAGACTATTCTGGGGACATTCAAGGATAGAAGATCAGAAATCACATGCAAAGTCACAAGAACTCATAGTATTGCAGTGCAACAACTTAAAAGAGACCGAACACAGATTTGTTTAATGGCCTACCCTAATGCAGTTAATGGAAGCAATCCAACTGGAAGAACGATACTGGGTGGGAGGGGGTACTAAAATAAATAAATAAAAGAAAGAGATCTAAAGGATCTCTCACATCACTGCCTCATCCTGAAATACAAATCCAGTACACGTTGTACACGACTTGTTTTTGCAGCAGGAGACAGCTTTCATGTAACCAAAGCTCATTATTAGAAGATCAAGGTACAACTTAACTACAGAGCTGTCTGAAACACTCAGGATCAAGACACAGGCAGTTATTTACAAAGCAAGCACATTCCTGGTACAAAGATTGTCTTTAATAGCACACAACATAAATTCAATGAAATATTGCAATCAAAAATGAAAATATGTTTGAAGTGCACACAAACCTCTGCAGTTTCCAGCTGTTTGCATGAGAACACCGAGGCTCCAAAGAATATAAAGCAAATACATTTGCATCCTGAGACTAATTCAAATATAATAATTATACATGCAAGGCCTACAACACACTCACACTTCTTGGCAGCCACTAACACACATGATTAATGTTCAGTGCACAGACATTACACGTAAGGTTAATCCCTTAAAATCAAAAAGCAAAAGTACATCTGCGTACTTCAGTCCATTTCAAGCAAAACTGCAAAAACACAAAATGCCTCTTGAATTTTTGAGGGACGGAAAACAGCAATCTCAAACAGCTGTACCAATTTTTGATCATTTCCTTCCAGCTGAATGCAAAGCCAGAAATCCACCTTCCATTAATGTTGTTGTCATATGTCAAAATACAACAGCAGCAAAAATGTCGGTCATTTATTAAATTAAAACATCAAAACTCAATACGTTAATTGATAACAATATCTGATCTACACAGTAGTATTAAAAAAGAAAAAAAAAAAAGAAAAGGAAAAAACAAAACCCCAAAACCAAGTTTCTGCAAACTAGTGCCACTGAAGAATATAAAAATGTGATCTGTAAGGGTCTGCAGTTTTTTACAAACTGATGTTAGTACATAAAAAACAGAAACTGTACTCTTATCAATCCCCAGCATCCTAAAAACAAACACTGGAATTTATTCTCTTTATTCAGGGCAGAGTGACAGAAGGCACCGAGTAATCCTAGATCCTGCATGTATTTTTTTTTTAGAAAAGAAAATACCTAAAAATGATTATCAACATGTTGTCACATTAGTAGCAAAATTGGACAACACTGAGGAGACAAAAGTAGTAGCACAAACCGTATCAATTAAACCACAAAACACACAGGAAAGACGTAACTGAAAAAAAGGTCAATGATATTAACTCCAAGCAAAGATTTCCGAGATAATAGCAAAACAAGCTATCAAATTTACTTAGAGGTCCAAATTTACTTGCAGGTCCAACTGGCTCCTGCACCTCCACCTCCATAGCTTGGTTAGTCTACAAGGGAAATAATCCTAAAGATAACAGAAGGCTGATTAGACTGAAATTAAAACTAAGTATTCAGCACTCAGGCACCAGGAATACTCATCCAACCTTAATCCTCCCTCCCAGCTCACATCTCTTTCTGGTTTTCTGCTATGTACCAAATTATAACCACCCAGCGTTGATTTGTTGCCTTGTCCAGATGATTCTCCTATGCTATGCTTTTATTTTCCTTTACTGATATTAAAGCATTTAACCTGGGCATGTTTATTATCTGAGGTGATTTACTTTGAAGTAGAGGGAAAAAAAATCATTAATCTTGTATGCTGGGATCAGCCCTAAGATCTTTTCCCAAAAGCTGTTTGAGATGTACACATTGTGTCTTTCTGTTCCTCGGTACCAATTTAAACGAGATAATATCAGGGAATTCGTTTCAGACACAGTCTCTTTATTAAACTCCTCCAAATTCAATTTGTTATCAACAGGTCCCGATGACACATTGTTCTTGGAATTGCTCATCTGTAATTTTTTAAGGACTGCAGTCACTAAGTCTTGCTTTTATTAACAGGGGAGGGAAAAAACTCCAAACATATCCAGTTTAAGGCAATACTTGATCACTGTACTCTCTTGTGTTTATTTCAATTAAGAAGTAACATCTCTTTTCTGCAATGCTCTTATATATCTTAAACTTTTCTACACAACCAGTGAAAATCCAATGACTGTACCGAATTTCCTGCTTTCCTCATGTTTCCTGCCTCCTTCCAAAATTAGATGGAGCATGTTAAAGATGTCTCACAGATGTATTTTCCTCTAATTCATTTATTACACTGTGAATTTCAATTCTGACTCTGCCTTTTTCTATTATTCAGAAAACATCTCTGATGAAAAAAATCTGAAGAAGATATAGCTGAGCTGTATCTTTCCCAACTCTTCAGTCAGTCCAGTTTCCCATTTGCTGTGTGACAGAATATATCACTGCAGAACTGGTTTCTGGGCACACACTGAAGTGCAGTGGAAAATGATGCACATCAGGAAGTTACACTGTTTACATTGAAACAGTAGATTTGCGTCCTCATAATCAGGCAATCAGGCTAATTTATAATGGTCCTTCTTCAAGCAGAAGTTAATTTGATAGACTTGTAGAAGAAAAAAAATAACATAAACCCCCTCTGGAGCTTAGCTGTGACAGATGAGTGTTTTTAACTCATGTTGGAAGAGAAAATTAATACAGGAGGTTTAGGATACGAAATGTAACAGTCCACCTGAAAATAACTAAACATCAAAGGTATTATGCAAAGAATTAAAGAAGAAAGGTTGATTAAATACACTGTGACCATTGCCAAGTCTGCAAGAGCACCAGCTACAAAGCTGATCATAGCAAAGCTGTCTAACCCTTCTTACTCTGCATTATTTTCAAAGACCAAGACACCACATGTTCAAATATAGCTGGAGCAAAAACTGGGCAAAACAGCACCTCTCTTTCTGGTTGTTCTCCCTAGCCTTCTAGTTTCCATTCTGCTGGGGTTTGTGTTTGTTTGTTTGTTTGTTTGTTTGGTCAAGAAAAGCAAAAGAGAGAATGAAAGTTTACAGCACTTTAAGGAACTGACTTCACTCTAAGCACCCAGGGCAATATATTTTAGGAAGAACCAAATTCTATCTACATTCCACAAACCACTACTGGTTTTATAAACTAATATGTTAATGAATGTGACACAGTCATTATCAAAACTAATCAGTTGTCCATGCATGTAAACAGCTGCTCTTGCCTGTTTTTCCTGTTTTTCAACCCTGCCCAGGAGCCGGGCAATCAACTTACTTTAAAACTCTAATTAGTTTTGCTTTCACTATGGTTCATCTCTGTAAAGAGGGGGAACTACTGAAACCTAAGTAGTTCCCAGGAAGTTCTCCCTACCTATGTAATGTATTCACAGCTGTCTTTTTAGTAAGAACTGTTGAAACTTTACAAAATTTGACCACGATGAACCTCACTACCGGTTTCCTTACAGCGAATTTGTACATTTCAAACCTTTCCCCAATCTTAAATAACAGGATGATAAAATCTTAGTAAGATATGAAACGATCTTTAAAGAGGGGGGAGTGGAAGCTCAGACATCACAGCTCTATCTCTAAGATATCTGGTAAGCTTAAAAATTTCACATGACAAGAAAAGAAGATTTCAGAATATAGTATGTGAACAAGGATATCACAGATTGGGAAGAACTGATTATTTTGATATTTGCTTCCATTCTATCAAGCACCACAACTTCCAACTCCAAGCTAAAAACCAGCATCAGTTCCTCTCTACAGACTATTTTATACCAGCAGACTTTCTCTTGATAACCTGCTATGTCATATAAGAAAAATAACAAACAGACAAACAAACAAACAAAAACCCCAAAACAAACTAACAAAAAAAGGAAAAGAAAAGGAAAAGTCTTCATTGTTCCTACTGGCTAAACAGAGCCACTCTCACCAGCATAATCCTTCACAGGAAAGCAAATAAATACAAATAAATAATACCATCACATTAAATACTTTGGGGAAATTATGGATCCCTTCTTTCTTGCAAGAAACCCATGCTACCATTTCTCCAGTCAAATCATTATATGCTGTATTTAATCCACGTAGAGGCCTTTTATTGTGCTGGCACTGAACACTTCCCCTGTTATGAGAACCTACAAGTCCACGAGTCACTGAAAGAACGATGCAAAATTGCAACAAAGGTTCTGAGAGTCTTCTGAAAGTATCGCTGCTGATAATTACACTTGCCAGTTTCAAAGCAGAACTTAAGTGCTTCACTAATTTAAGTGCTACAGTTTACTATCAGTGTTTTCCAGTGTAAAAGCAACGTGATGTTTTTAACAACTGCGAGTCCTCCGATGGAAAGTTTCCATCCGTGACCCAGCAGCAGGACTCATCCCACGAGCACTGGGCTAGGAGGACGCCCAAACTGAATCCAAGAGAAGAAGAGTTACTGACAGCCCTCCCTGAGGACTGGCTTTCTCTGGAGACTTCAGATACAGACACAAGCACTGTCTGAAATTGAGACTAATTAGCCTACAAATGCTGAAGGAAACGTAGCTAACAGACACATTGCGAAGACCCCATTCTCCCTCTCTCACCACAGCGGGAATTCTCACCAAGGGACAACCTCTGAAGGACACATCCCAGGCATGCTTGGATTGCCCCACCTTCACGAGGTGTTTCTGTGGAACTCCGTCCAGAACTGACCAGGATTCAGAGCAATTATTTAGGGATCCTGCAAAATCAGACAGAGTTTTGCAAGGACAGAAATTCTGCGGGTGAATTACCCACACGGAAAGGTACAATACGATGCACACATCCTTCCTGGAGCAGCTGTTTTCAAAAGCTGAAAGGGGCTATAAATAGAGTGTCACTTGATTGCCAGTTCACATGAAACCAAAACACAGAGTAAATAGGAAACAGCAATTAGTTCTCAGATGTCTTCCTTCAATACAGAGTCGCTTTCAATATTTCTGGTGCTTTGCATTGCAGCATAACACTATGATTTTATCCCAATTAATGTTTCTCTATGCCATCACCATCCACACAGACACCTCTTCCCTCCAACACACTGTGAACTGCATTGGTAGTTATGGACTTGCTATAAGGGTTTTCATCTGATTTGGTGGCTGAAAAACAGCAGCAGACAATGAAGATATACATAAACTTCTTAGTTTTGTACTGACATCCATAATGGCTTTGACAAATTTACCAAAAAAAAATCCACCCAAACAAACAAAAAGCAAAAATAAAATAATAAAAAAAAAATGCACGTGGGCAGTGCCTCAAGTCTCCCAATACTATTTCTAAGTCAAAATGAAATGCTTGACTTGCACTTGTTCTGTCAGCCACACGGCTGAAACGTTATTTAAAAAATTATGAATAGGAAGAAACCTTCCCTCCTGTTCAGATCAGGTCAGCAATGACCAACAACCAGGGCTACCCATCCAAACAACAAAGCTCCTACGTGGAACTGCTGAAATCTGAAAGGGAAAAGACCCACACATACAGTAAACTACAGACAAAAAGGCACAACAATGGGCCTGTTGTCTTGTAAGTCTGCACACAAGCAACTACACCTGGTTTATTAAGGCCATAAACACCATTTTGAGCAAAAGTGCAGTGGTTCCATAAGACAAGCACACCATGTACCAACCTCTTCTCTAAAAGCAGGAGTCAGTAAGGACTGAACACCTCCTGCCACCGCCAACATGGATCTCAACATAGTTCAGTGGGAAGGCTCTCCCAGGTCCTATTTTCTCAAGGCAATAAAGCTACTGAAGTTGTTTAGGTTAAATGAAAAACAGTAAATGCGAGACCTTAACCTTAAGCCACCAAAGGAATTTTGTTCTTAGCTAAAGTTATGTACATTTTATTGGAGCAGCATCCAGAAAAGGGATCTTAGTAAATCCAGGAGGATGATTTCAACCGATCAAATCTTAATACTTCAGCTGTCAGAGACACAATCATGCAATAGCAAAAGGAAAAAGACCAAAAAGGTCTTACAGCACTTCTTCAGAATCTGCACACTACAGTCCTAATTTCAACACTGAGCTTTTCTGCTCTGACTGGAGCAGAAAAAAACCCCCAAACCAAACAAAAACAAAATAAACCTAAACAAAACCCCAACCCCCCCCCAAAAAACCCCAAATTCAGTCAGAAGGATTGATCACTAAAAGTTAGGACAATCCTCAGCTAAGACTTGACCAAAAGCAGCTGTCGAGTCACAACGAAAATCAAAAGCAGTGAGGCCATTAGGGTTTTTTTAATTTTAGGACTTCAAAATTCCTTTCCAAGGGACTTCTGTGCATGTGGGTGCTACAGACACACACACACACACACATATTCACACACACACACACACACCCCTCGCTGGTGTGAAAACCAACCAGCAATGACCTTGATTTCCTTCGGTGGATTACTGAGTGCTCAGGGACCACGGGCAGAAAACTACCGAGTTAGGCTCGGTAATGTGATATCCCACCTTAAATTCCACCACGAAACAAGAGGAAAACCAATACCGTCCACGGTCAGAGACGCCTGGGAGGCACAAGAAGACACGCGTTTTACAGCGCTGTAAATCAGCTCCATCTCGAGCACTCGGGGGTTTCGACTCAAAGGCAGGAATTGTTTTGCCACTCGAGCACAAAAGAACAACCCATTTTCCCCGGAGAGCTACTCCCTCCCTCCCCAAAAACCCACGGCGGCACTACGATGGATCGCCACACCTCCAAAGCCACGGGAATAAATATTGTGGAGTGGGGTTTTTTAAATATTTTTGGTAACGTTTCGCACGAAACCTGCGCCATGACAAAGAACACACCGATAGTTCCTTCCACACCATAGGAACGTCCCCGCGGCCTCGCGAACTGAAAGTAGCGCTGGGTTTAACTTCCAAAGTGGAAATAACCTGGATGGGGTGTGGGAGTGAGGGCAGCGCGGGGCTGGAGAGCCGGGGACACAAATCCCGGCTGGATCGGGCGGCACCGGGCGCGTCCCGGCTCCCGAACCCCCGGG
>NW_021940498.1:2604005-2629900 GCF_001715985.3 Manacus vitellinus | reverse complement strand
GAGCGGCGGCGCTGCCAGAGCCCGTCCCGGGGAATTCGATGCTTCCAAAGGAGCCTGGAGGCCCCCGCAGCCAAGTGGATGTGCTGGGGAAACAGAATGGAAAATAGGCTCGTGGAATCACGGCATGGTTCAGGTTGGAAGGGACCTTAAAGAGCATCTCGTTCCAACCCCCCTGCCTAGGGCAGGGACACCTCCCACCAGACCAGGGTGCTCGGAGCCCCATCCAGCCTGGCCTTGGACACTTCCAGGGACGGGGGAGAGCGCTGACAGGGCTGCTGTGGGTTAGGAATTTCCCTGGAATGAGCTCCCCTCGCCTGACCTAGGATTTGCCTTTGCATGAGCAAACAGGGGGGACTGTGTTATTAGGGAGAAGCCTCTTGTAAAATGATCTCCTTCGGTGCCATTTACGTGGTGTTTGTCCTGTAAACAAACTGTGTCGGGCAATTAAAAGCCGTGCTCGATAAAATCCTGGAATTCCATAGGCTGTTGGTCCCACTGTTTCCTGTCTGTGGGATAGGCATCCTTGACTCTTGACCCATCGGGAATATGCACTGTGAAAATGGACTTTGGCTTTCAGTCTGTCCTCTTGAAACGGTTCTTTCTTGGGAGGAAAATTGTTTCTCTACAGAAATCACAAAGAGTGAAAAAATTGCAGTTCTCAAAATGTTTGGCTTATACTGAATACACTAGGCCAATATATTCAATATTAATGTATTTTTATATATGAAAAGCCAATATATCCAACACTTCCATTGTAAAGGTGCTGAGAGACACATTCAATCTGTGAGAAAAGCAGCTGGAAGCTGCTTTTATTGGATACAAGGCACAGAAAGCGCTGGGAATACCTGTGTTCCTTGTTCACCAGACCAGCAGTAGTAACTGAATAAGGCTTTGGGGGTTCTCTTGCAGTGCTTTTCACTTCATGGAACTGCCCATGGGCCACTTTTGTTCACCACCATAACGTTGTAATTAATAAATCCTTTTTCATGGACTCTTTGTGTGTGTGTATGTATGTATGTATATGTATATATATATACATATACACACACACACACATATCTATCTGCATGAGAAAAGCCCTAAGCAGGTCCTGAAACTGAACCTTTGCCACTTCTGATTCAGCTCTGAACATCTTGAAGGTGTGTCTGTGAGAAAGTTATGCAATAGGTGTCACTCTGACTAGGAAAAAAAAAAAGTAGGCTAAAAATGAAAGGCTGGCATTTTATCTCTGGTGATATCCTGATTTCTAGTCTAATTTAGGAATATAAGTGTCGTTGTCGTGGAATTATGAATCACTTGTGAGGGATGGAGAATGTGCTTTCTTCTTTCCTGGCACAAAGAAAGCTTCCAGTGAGATAATTGATGCCTGGTCTGAAAATCTGTTTCTTTGGCTGGCACTGCTGGAGGACAGTGGAGGGCCTGGCACACCAACTCCCCAGGCTGCCACAGGAAAGCCTGGGCTCAACTTGTCCCCCCTCCCCTTTGGCCTTTTGGGTTCACTTTGCCTGATTAAACCAAACTTTTCAGCACAAAGACTTCTTGCATTTAATAGAAGTCATAAATCCTATAAACTGGTCACACCTGTGATATCCAGGTGAGCCTCTGCTATTCCCCCTGCTGTCAAATTCCTCCTTGAGAAATTCTGGATGTCGGGATCAGGGAAGAGCTTTCCCTGGCTGGGTGCTTGCTGGAGTGCTTCCAGGAGAGGTGTTCTGCTCCAGGTAGATTTGATAGTATTCCCTAATTACCAGCTTGGATTGGTACCTTCCCTTTGTACCTTCTTGCACTGTTTCTTACTTCTGTAGTCAGCAGTTTTAAATGATCAAGTTATTTATCTATTATTAATAAAAATTAACGTCAGTCTTCTTGAGAACTTTAGTGGATGTTTATGGAATGTCAGTTTAATAATTTATACTCACCCCACATTCTCTAGTACTCCAAATCTGAATCTGTCTTTTAGAATAAATTAAATGATAGGGATTAAAGCCTCTGTGAGATTGATTTGTAACAATCTGTATTTGCAGCCTGATACTGCTACACTGAGCAGTTGCCTAAGAGAACAGCAACTTAAGTTTGTATCTTTAAAGGATAATACTGTATTTATTCAGCAATATTAGATAAAAAGTAACATGCTGGTAGTTATTAACTGCAGCGTGAAGCTTGATCGCAAGCAGTGTGGGTTAAAGAGGGCTTTATAGGAAGCTGCCAGGCCAGTTTTTGTTGCTTTCTGCCCTGCCCTTTTGAGGTCCTAGTTGCCTTTAAGGTGACAGAGCAGGTGATATTTGTAACAGTCTTATCCCCCCCAAAATTATGAGTTGTTTCACAAGGTGCCTGCCGTAGAAACCCAGCGGTCACATTTTCCCCAAGTCACAGTTTTAAACTTGAGGGTGCTTAAAACAGGGAGCACAAACAGTTGCTGCAAGGTCTTTTTAAGGCTGAATTGTTAGTGAAAAAGTAGCTCACATAAAAAGCAAGCAAAGTCCTGATGATTACCCATATATAACGTGTTTTACACCTGTTACATGTTACAGTGAAAACTTGGCTTCATGTTGGATGTTACCAGAGTGGTGAACAGTGGCACACTGAGACCTAAACCCCGTGTTCTGATGGAATTGGAACCAGTGTCCTGACTGTCTCCTAATGCTTTGGGTCATGGGCTCCCATTCAAGACTTGGAGCAGTAGTCTTGGATTAATGATTTCTGGCATGGTTGTAGCTGTGGCTTTACACTGCTTTGTTTTAACCAACCAGTTGCCACTTCGGCACCACTGCAAGATACATGTATTTGTAAGAGAGCTGTTTTCCCCCAGACCCCATTGCATTGATTTTTCTCCCTTTCTCCTGGAGATTTTTAGCTCTTCCTCCATAATCCTCCTTTGCCTCCTAGTAGATTCCTGGGGTGTGGGTTTGAAGCCTTATTTCTGCCAGGAGGACAAGGCTATTGAGACGTGCAGGTCAGAGAACACTCTCCTTGTGACACTTACTGCTGCTTCTATTTGTGATTTGTGCTCTCACTTGAACCATCTAATGCCCGTAGCGTGAAGAGGTGGACTGTGATTTCGGAAAGGAAGGAGGGACTGGCTTGTTACAGTCCTAGTAATAAAATATTTTTGAGTTTTAGTTTACAATATTCAGTTCGCAAAGATTTAAAATACTATTTCTGTTAGTCCAGCTGTAAAGTAAGTTTTAATCATTCTTTGGAAACTGTTTTCACTACTCCTAGGCCTTATCCTAACTCTTTTCACTCATAAATCAACTTTGCCTGCTCTGGTGTCCTTGACTGCTTAAAAATGGACATGCAAAATCCTACTCACCTGTTGCAGAAGTGTGTGGGCTGATTACACAACTGAAGGTTGATGAACTATGGATATAAGGTGCTAGAGCTTGTACAGTGGTAGAAACTGTGCTAATACACACAATTCATTATTAAAAAAAGCCCCAAAACAACCCAAACTTACTGTGGGTATTAAAATAGCTACATCTCACTGAATAATTTAACTTCTTTTCTGTTTCCTCCCCCACTCCCTCAGGTCCCAAGACAGTGTTTTTCTGGGCACCGGTTATGAAGTGGGTAAGTATAAGATCCCAGCTGGTGTCTGGGTGTCAATCAGCAGCAATCCATTTGAGAAAGCAGTAGTTTCCCAGCAGATATCTGAGCCTACAGAAAGATTTAACACTGAGGCTCTAATTTTTAATATATGTGGAGGAACAAAATTAACCTTGGTAACCCAGAGCACAACATACAGGGAGAAGATGCTTTGTGGAAAAACTGTACTTTTCACTGCAAGTTTCACAAAAGCTTTCTCTTGTGGAACACTAGCTCCAGGTAGGCATGAGCTGGCATGATGCAAAGCTCCTAAAGCATGTATTTCTTCAGAGATTGAGGAATTTGAAGAGGATCTTAGGGAAGCTAAATTCCTAGGCCTCCTAAGCTTGAAGGTAGGTTAAAGCATGTCAGAGTGCAAGGTAGTCTTGAGAAAGCAGAAGAAAAAGGCAGCTGCCATTTTGGCTGTCAGTGGCTCTGCCTCCTGTGAGGTTCTACTTCCCACTTGGCTACACCTCTGGGCTCTGTTTGTACCCAGGTGAAGTGTTTGCCTCCTCCTAATTCGCTGTACTCCTCCTAGTTGTTGTATTGGCACAGATAAAACAAACGACCTCCAAGCCTACAAAGCTGTTTGATAACTGGCAAGGATGTCACCTGCTCTAGCTACTGCCAGCTGGTTCCTCACTTTGCCATTGTGAACTCCAGCTTTTCACAGGCCACAGGCCTTGCCTTATGGTCTAGGCAACAGCTTGGTTTCTTTGTCAGTCTAGACTGGAGCTGCAGTAACCCTGGTCAAACCCTCCCCTTCCTCAGAGGTTCTCCCTGAGCCTGAGCAGCAGGCTGGTGTCAACTGCTGCCGTGTCAAAAGAGCTGATGCACAGCTGCCTTTTCTCTTGTGAGCACACAGAAATACTTCTCTAAGCTCACAGTGGGTGTCTCCACTGAGAAGTTAAAAAAGACTTTCCCTCTAGATGGCCAAGGCACATTTACTGCAGGTACCCAGGAGTGCTAAAAGTCCATCCCTCCCATAGCATCAGTCCCATAAGTGAGGCAGCACACAGGAGTCTCTTCCTTTGAAAACTGGTTTCTTGTTTGGAGCCAATGGAGTCCTTACTGGCAGTCATGGAATTAAAAGCATTAGGACTCTCTTATTTGTGGGATTTTGGTTTGGGGGGTATTTTTGTGGATTTTTTTTGTGAACTCCTGTAACATGACTATGACATTATATGTCCAGTAGAGGGCAATAACACAACGAACAAATCAGGCAGTTTACTGCTAATGTTGTCAAGTAGATCAGCCAAGCCCTTTCTCAGTTCACCTGGAAGTTTTCCACTTTTACTGAAATTATATTTAAAAAGAAGCACTTTTATCCCCTTTAAATGAAGCTGAGTGAAGACTATATGGTGTCACACCTACATCTTTACCAGCAATATCTTAGCATGAACTGTAGGAAGAAGGGCCTTATTTAGATAAGCATCTACTTGTTGCTTACAGCAAAAAAACCAGGTTTGGTTAAGAAAGCAGCTGTGCTAAAATTAACCTTGTTCTTGAATTAATAAAAAATTGCCACTGCCTGGGATTTTATTGCCAGCCAGTTGAAACCCTCATAACTGTGTCCTTATCCCTACCACAAGGGACTGGAAGAGGGTGGTGTCTCCAAAAGTCTAATTGCTCACACAATGCATCCCATCTCCTGGATAATGCATGTAGCTGTGAAGCAACTTCCCCTTGTAAATCCCTTGACCCTGTTACAGGAGGTCCTGGACTGGTGCTCACTGAATTTCTCTTTACAGGGTTTGGTGTGTGCTGGACTGGCTGACATGGCCAGACCAGCAGAAAAGCTCAGCACAGCACAGTCTGCAGTACTAATGGCCACAGGTAAAACCACAGTTACTCCATGTTTTTGCCATCTCTGAACCTGAATACACTCCTTTCCAAATCCTCCATCAGCACTAATCCACTTCTACAGAAAGGCTTTAACTATAACATGCCAGCTCTCACTATTGCTGTTAGATGATAGTTCTGGAGCAGCTGTACACTTTTTATCAAACCTGTAAGTGTTCTGTAATCATGTAACAGTTTTCTACATGTGTCTTAATTTGGAATTGTCCAGACCAGATTGCTAAGAGTTAGGACATGAGTTTCATCCCTTAAGTTACCATGAGACCACTCATTCCTCTAAGTGACCTCTTTTGCTTCAGATCAAGTAATTTTGAAATCAGGCCAGGATATAGTGACTTTTTTTAAACAGACTTTAGGGATTAAAGAATGGTAGGGTATTTACACTAACTGGAAAGAATCTGCAAGTGTTACAAGGAATTGGAAGTAGTGGTACATGGACTACTGCACTGCTGTCTGCCAAGAATGCTCACACTGGCAGAAGCAATAGTCTGTAATGACCTCTAAGATCATTGAATCCAACCAATAACCCAGCACTGCCAAACTCACCACTAAACCATGTCCCTAAATGACACATCTTATGACTCCACCACTTCCCTGGGCAGCCTGTTTCAATGCTGACAACCCTTTCAGTGAAAAAGTTTTTTCCTGATATCCAATTTAAACCCCATCAGTGCAACTTGAGGCCATTTCTTCTCATCCTGTCTGTCACTTGTTCCCTGAGAGCAGAGCCCAAACCCCACCTGGCTACAACCTCCTTTCAAGGAGCTGTAGAGAGTGATAAGGTCACCCCTGACCCTCCTTTTCTTCAGGTTAAACTATCCAAGCTGGACATACTACAGCAAAATACCACTACCCTGCAACTGTGCTGGAGAATTAAGGTCTCTACTCTGTAGAGTACAGAGATTTTTGTTTGATATTCAGACTACGATTGACCTTACCATCTAGTTATTTTGGGAAAATGCAGTACATACCTGTAGTACATACCCGGTGGCACTTGCTGCACTTACCACTGAGAAACAGGTAGTTATGAAAAAAGCAGTTGTCTAACATGAAGTTGTAAAACTTGTCTACTTAAACTGGCCCCACGTATCAGTCTCCAAACTTAGGGAAACGTCCGAGTATTTTGCTTTAAAGGATTAACATCTTTAAACCTTCCATTTGATTCAACAGGCCTTATTTGGTCACGATACTCTCTAGTTATTATTCCTAAAAACTGGAGTCTGTTTGCTGTGAACTTCTTTGTTGGCTGTGCCGGTGGCTCTCAGCTCTTCCGGATATGGAGGTGGGTGTAAAGAAGGGCTTCTCCACATTCTCTAACTGAGCATTCAAACCACCTCTTCTTAACTAGGAGTTCATAAATGCTGCCAGCCTCAATGTCAGTGCATCAAGCAAGAGGAACTGAATGATTAATTAAACACTGCACAACTCTTTTGCTTCGTTGTTAGTTTTCCAGTTAAGTCGGAGGGAAGATTTAAATAGTTTCAGTCCAACTAGAGCACATGTTAAGGAATGCTGCATGTAAGCTGCAGTTTCTGGGTCTAAGGCATTTAAAAGCTGTGGTTCTGACTGACAAACAGCCTAGACTTTGTCCTCATAAGCTGTGCACTTCTATCAGCTTTGAGCATTGAATCCTGTCAGTTCCAGCTGCATCAAAGGATTCTTAAGCAAAGCAGCACTTTTCAATTTTTTTTAATTATTTCTTGAGGGAAACTTTGGAGTTTTCTGGTTTCAGGACTGGCCAGGAATGCAGCAAACTTAGCTACTTTGGAACTTTTTACATGAATTAAGCTATCCTATGCTGAGTTTCCACCCTCAAGTCCATTGTAATTTTAAACCTCCTCTGCTGAACAGATTGTTAGGAAGACACTGTTATTGTAACTGTTATTGTAACTATTCTATTCTTAGCCTGTGCTCTTTTATTTTTTTTTCCTATAGGTATAATCAGGAGCTAAAAGCAAAACAACAAGAGCAGCTGCAGTAAAGAGATGCTTAACCCAACAGGTCAAATCTAACAACGCACAAACCCATCCCCATGGGACCCAGCTTCACTAATTTTAATGTGCTTTTCCTCAGAGAAAAATCAAAGAGGAAATTTAAATGCCTAGAGAGCAAATGTTTTCTAAGTGCAAATAACAAAAGTATCACCACACATTTAAATAAAGGGCGACCTTTTAAATCAAAGCAAAACCGTGTGTTTGTATTGTCTCTTTAAAGAGACACTGACTGTGGACTCTGCCTGGAATGAGTTGCTGGGTCTCACCTTATCTGACTCCAGGAGTGACAGCCAGAGCCTCAGACTGAAGTGATCTTTCCTGTCACACTCAGACCTGGGCAGGGGTTTACCACACTTTCAGAAACCAACAGTAGCATTTGTATTTCGTCCCCTGTGATGCTCTTCCCTGGTAGCTAAGGGCATTCTTTTCAGCTTCAGTTATGTGTATCTTCATTTGTTTCTCAGCCACCACTGTCTCTAACAAAAGGAGAACAAACTAGTATGTGCCACTGGTGTTTTAGCTTCTGTCATCCTTTATAACTCGAGGCAGAAGAGCATTGCATTGAAGTACCAGAGCTCAGGAATTTATATCCAGGGGAGAAGATGACAGGGACCAGGTAGCTTCTTCAGGATTGAGCTTTCATGAAAATAAATGCCTTGAAACGCTGGAGTTTTGCAAGGTCCTATTTTATGTCTCTCTCCACCCCTACTCTCCCCTAGCCTCATGTGAGTTACCACTCCAGCATGGCAGGGGTGGAAAGGAACTGCACCTTGCTGTGGCACCGATGGTCCCCTCCTTTTCCACTCTTTGTACAATGTTATGTTATCCTGTGCAAAGCATCTGTGCAGGACACTCCAAGGAAAGCATTTTCCATTCTTACAAGGCATGCACCTGATACTCTGTCAGCTCCCCTTCTTCAAAGGCTGTCCCACAGTGAAGCCAGTAGTGTTCTGCTACAATTCCACTTGCATTCCTTGGCTCTTCCAGCTGGAGCAGTAACACAGGGTGTGAATTCCAAGGGTGAGCTCTCCAGCTGTGTTGTTGCTGAGTGGACACAGACTGCAGTGACTGAAGAACATTGCCAGAGACAGAGGTGTTGTATCTCAGTCCCCCTCCCTTCCCAATCCTCACCCAGGTAAAATTCATCCAGCAAACCAGTAATGGGAAAAAAAAAAGTGTATTAAAATATTCACAAGATTACAATACAAAACATGGAAGTCCATTCAAGAAAAAATATCCAAGATAACTGTTTCCAGATGAGTCTGTAAAAGCAAAAGCACTAACAGTTGGTACACTGGCTCTTCAAGTAATCAGGCCATGCAATGCATATCTAGCTCCCTCACACAGATTATACACCTGTCTTACAGGTGTTTGTTTTCTTGCACACCTCCAGGACAGAGGTTCACAAAAGACAAGTACCCGTGTACTCTGTTTTCAATCACATTTACCACGTAAGAACAGCTGGCATTGCAGGGAGACAGAAGACATTGCACAGCACACTGATCTCCAAAGGCATGGAACTTAGATTTTAGAGTGCAAAAATACCTGTAAATGAAAGGGCTTATTAGCTTTAGGGCAGTGAAGAGAAGGGAAAGAGAAGCCTCAAGAAGAGTATAATTGCTGAGCGTAGTTAATATGATTTTGTAGTGTCCCATATAAAAATGTCACCTAAATACTAGAACAGCCCAGAAGTCTTACCCATCTTCTCCACTTTGGTGGTTTTAAAGAGAAAATATTTCCATCACCTATTATACAATAAGAGCATTTGAGGTCCCAGGCAGATACATTAGTAATGCAAAATTCCAAGACAAGATTTCAATACAGATTGAAGGTGTTTTGGTTACAAATCCATCAGTCTGTGCCTGACCTCAGTGAATCCACTCTAAGGCGATGCAGCTCCTAAGTTGCACATATACATTTACTGCAGTTACAGATGGTTACCTAAACAGTTCTCACAGGTTTAAAAAGTTTAAAAACCTAATTACAGCTCTTCTAGTCACAAACTGAAATATCACTAAAGCTTTGAGAGAAAACAAAACCCTGCAGGTCTCTGGTTGTAAATGACACATCAGACAATGAGTTACAGGGACGTACTTGCCACCCTGTTATGGCTCTTAATGCCACCTCGTGAACATGGTGACCATCTTCCCCACAGAACAACTGCTGAAGTCAGAAGGGGCAGTGGAAATCTGATGTACTGAGTACAGCTATCAAATTACTTCCATTGGTACCTTACGATTATTTGTAATCCTTCTCCTGAAACTCATTTATGGTACTCAAAAATAAAGAAGATTTCAGATTGATCCCAGTTTTGTTTGCATGATGAATAAAAGAGAATTCATTGCAAGTCTTTTCCATCACACAGACCTTCCCCAGGTCCACTATCCAGGACCAATGACCCACCTAGTTTTACTCCTCGAGGCTGCTGCCTCAAGAGAGGCACCTACTCCTCTGCTGGGCTGCTGCAAGCTTGGCATGCAGCACTTCTTTTTAAAATAGATGGTCCTAAAAAGAGCTGGCAGCAGTCCTACAGCAGGACAAGGGCAATGCCCTTCATGCTCCTCAAAGTTCAGGCTGTTCTTTTTAACCTGCAAGGAGCAGCAGAGCAAGCAGAGCTAAACTTCTGGCCACCACAACGTCAGGATATGATGACCTTGTTTGACTTTAACCTCTGTTTGCTCTACCCATCAAGGAAGTAGAAGTCCTCTGTCTCCTGTGACTTTACTAAGTGAGCCAACTCACCCTCAGTCCTGTTCACCAGCACAGGTTATCATATCATTAAACGAGATAAGATAACCTGATGGACAGAAAGTTCACAAGTGTTGTCTCACAATGCTTGAAGTCCTTTTGACTTCAATCTGTTACTTAATAGCTACATTGTTCACATTTTCATGACAAAAAAAAAATTGAACAGCCCTACCACTGGAGAGGGATTCAGGCTGATTTCTGCCATTCCTGGGGGAAGAGTACTTTGTTTCTTTCTAAAAAGATGTTCAGCGTTTTTTAAAAATACTTCAAAGCTCATTCTGCCTTCACAAAGAGGACCCAAGCAGCCTTGCAAGGTGCCTCCTCAGTCTAGGCAATATCTATGTACCCGTAGCCAGACAAAAGCCATGCAAGGAGGTGTCTCCTTACATCAGTCAGCATTAGCCAGATCAGTGTTTCTCCTAAAGTCAGCACCAGATCAGCACGTCTCCCAAAGTTAGCACCAGATTAGTGTGATTCCTAAAGTTAGCACCACATCAGAATTGTGCTCAGATTCTCCAGTATATTCCAGCAGGAAAAGAAACAAACATTAGTAGCAGAATTCAGAGGCAAGGCCAGCCCCATCTTCTCATAGCAGCAAGTTTTTGATCACTACATTCATCGCAATTCTCCCTCTTACTCGAAAATACTTTCTTGGGGAGAAAGATGGTGATGTACAGACATGAATGCAGGTAGATCAAAATCAAGGTTCTCCATCAACCACATCAAAAGCATTAGTTTATATTAACTGTAAAACAAATGTTGGGAAGTAATAGCCTGGTAGTTAAGGAAAGCAGCAGCAGCAGGATTCATTCTGCTCCTAATCACAGAACCACAGAATATGCTGAGTTGGAAGGGACCCACCAGGACCATCAAGTCCAATTCCTAGTCCTGCACAGGACCATCCCCAAGAGTCAGGTGCCTGATAGTGTTGTCCAAAACTTCTTGAACTCTATCAGGCTTGGTGCTGTGACCACTTCTCTGGGGAGCCTCTTCCAGTGTACCCAACCTCCCGCTGGGCAAAGAACCTTTTTCTAACATCCAACCTAAATCTCCCCCAGCTCAGCTTCACACCCTTTCCTCGAGTCCTGTTACTGGTCACAAGATGAAGAGATCAGCTCCTGCCTCTCCTCTTCCCCTCCCGAGGAAGTTGTAACTGCAGTGAGGTCTCCCCTCAGCCTCCTCTTCTCCAGGATGATCACGCCAAGTGCCCTCAGCTGCTCCTCACACGGCTTCTCCTCCAGACCCTTCCCCATCCTTGTTGCCCTCCTCTGGATGCTCTCTAATGGCTTAATATCTTTCTTATACTGTGACACCCCAAACTGCCGCAATATTGCAGGTGAGGTTGCCCCAGCTCAGAGCAGAGTGGGACGATCCCCTCCCTGGCCCGGCCAGCGATGCTTTGCCTGATGCCCCCCCAGGATAGGGTTGGCCCTCCTGGTTGCCAGGGCACTGCTGACTCAGGGCCAACTGGCCACCCACCAGGACCCCCAGGGCCCTTTCCGTGGCACTCCTTTCCAGCATCTCATTCCCCAGTCTGTCCGTGCATCCAGGGCAGCCCCATCCCAGGTGCAGAATCCAGCACCTGAGGAGATCATACAGAAGCACAGAATGGTTTGGGTTGGAAGGGACCTTAAGGACCATCTTGTTCCAACACCCCTGCCATGGGCAGGGACACCTTCCACTAGACCAGGTTGCTCAGAGCTGCATCCAACCTGGCCCTGAACACTTCCAGGGACGGGACAGCCACAACTTCTCTGGGCAGCCTGTGCCAGGGCGTCTCCACCTTCTGAGTAAAGAATTTGCTGGCTACAGTCACCAATGTGAGTACTGCAGCAACCAAGAACAGTGCTTTGGCACACAACAGATACTGGACGGTATCAACAGATGGAAGCTTGAGTTGGCAAACTGCCCCTGAGTGCATCTGGGACAAGTAGGTCCCACTCCATCAGCCTCCAGCACTGGGAAGAAGCATCATAGCCCATCATGTGGAGTCTTGCTAAACCCCCTGTTTAATCCTCAAAGTAGAAAATGATATTTAAAGGCCTTCTGTGGAGAAGAAATTTGTTCATTTTTCATCTTGTATGCATTACTGCCAAAAAATAAAATGCTACATACTTTTCAGAGCTGCAATGGTTAGTGAGCCACAGCACAGTGTCTCAGCTCCCAACAGGACTTGGCAAACATCTGAAAACTGATATCTTAAAAACATCTTGAAACACGTCCTTTCTTTGATATCAGCCAAGTCCCGTAACAAGGGTTACACAAATTCAGATATTGCAGGATTAGGAACTGACATCTAGCAGAATAAATTAATCCATGGTTTCCTTTTGAGCCTCAGCTTTAAGAAGCTGGTTCTGGCTTTGAGGACAATGTCTTAAAATCTAGGCAGTGCATGTATACAGAAATAAAGCTGTCAACTTCTAATAAAGGCAGGTGTTGTCAGAAAACCTGTGAAGGCTGATCCTGATGAAGGGATATAGTGTTGGTATGCCCAACTTTGTTGGGGAAAAAAAACCCCACTGTACAAAAAACAGCTATTAAAGTTCCACTGTTATAATCAAAGGATTATCTAATGTGGTTCTGAAAGGGTCTTCCACAGGCCTATAACTATTTCTCATTTACTTGGTGTTATATTAGGCTTGAGCTTGTTTGGAACAGATTGCCCAGAGATGCTGTAGAGTTTCCACCCATGGAGATACTCAGAGCTGGACACAGTGCTGGCCAACCTGCTCTGGCTGACCCTGCTTGAGGAGCAGGGGTTGGACTAGATGATCTCCAGAGGTCCCTTCCAACCTCAACCATTCTGTGACCGATTCCATGCAACAAGACAGAACTAGGAAATGGGTAAGAATCAGAGACAAGGCGTTATGAGAGACCAAACTGAAAATCATTTGCTGCCACAAAAAAAGGCCAAACGACACCACATTAGGATGTACAAAACAGAAATCCTTCTACCATATGTTACTCTGAGAAGATCTCTGCTGGAATGCCACTTCTAGCTCTGAGTACCAGATTTCAGGATACTGTGGATCAGCAGAAGAAAGATCCTCATCAGCAGAGATCCTTAACAATCTAGGAGGAGTTTAACCTAGAAACAAAAAGCTGGGGAACTATACTCAAGCAGTAGACTTGCAGAGATGAAGGAAATAAACTGCCCTTCCGCATCCTCTGTGCAAATATAGGTTACACCAAAAAAAACCACACATCAAAAAAACCCCAAAGAGCCCTAGACATTCTCCAGAGGTCATTCAGCATCCACTACAGGCTTTTAAGAACAGATAAAGCCCCTCTAAGGAGGTGACAGTGGTATAACGGAGCCATGGGAGAAGTAAGGGAGTACTACAGCTTCCAGATCCTTTGGAGCCCTTTTTCACACTTACATGAAATGACACAGCTTTGAGGAAGAAACATTTCACTGAAAGGTTCAACAGAGTCTGAGGTAACCACCTACAGCTACAGCTTCCTATGCCTTTAACTCACTATTTCCTTAGTGTTCACAAAATTCATTCATACCATTCCACAAAATTCATTAGATCAACACTATCCCTGCACCTCAAAGGACTAATCTTGAATAGCTGGGCTCATAGAGAAGTAAACAGTTCTGTGACCTGTGTTACACAGGTCAGGTAGGCCTAAAGATTTCCTTCACTTACACTGCTAAGACATACATTTCTGACAGCTAGGAGTCACAATTTGGCTTACAAGACCAAGTGAGAGGGTCTAGTTTACATGAGAAGGCAGCTTTTACCGAGAATCTGACCAAAGAAAGATAAATACCCTGTATACATAAGGAATTCAGTGGATATAAAGAAGATGTCTTCTTTATATTCATCTCAACAAAAGAAGGCCTTATAAGCAAAAAAAAAAAAAAGAAAAAAAAAAAAAGAGAATCTCCAGGTCAATCTAGAATCTTCAGGCATCTTCCAGTTTCTCCATTAATAATCAAGATAAAAATATTTAAAAATCGTGATGTGAGTTTTCACTTTCTCTCTCGTCACACATGATACAAAAAAGAATATCAGCGATTTATAAGCAAAAATTCTTACCGCATTTCAACATGCAACATTGGTCTCACTTCTGTACGATTAAATAGACTATTTACACACAATACATATATATCTTTCCCTCTGTATGCACATGCATTGGTCCTAGCCTAGGCATCAAAGGCCACATGTGAGTTCTCTGGGTCAAATCTTGTTCAAGCAATTCCAGTCTGAGTGTGTGTTCTCCTTTGGACAGCTTAGGATCTCATCTCAGTTCTTCCGGATGTCGGCGTAGACCACGGACTCTGACTTGTTGATCTTGTCGCTGTGCTGTCCCCCGGAGTGATCTAACTGCGCGTAAATGACTGGGCCCTGGGGACACAACAGAGAGGAGCCATCAGGACTTCTCAGAACAGGCAGCACATCTGCAGCAAGATGAAAGCCAAAGCGAGACCACGGAGCTTTAATGACTGCGAACGGCACTTGGAAGCAGGTGGAATGAACCCTGGCCTACGAATGAGCTCTAGTCTGCCACCTTTCTGCTCTCGGGAGCAATGCCAACAGCGCCCTTTCCTCCCTCTGAGACTTCTTCCTTCCCATAAAAAGCAAAATCTAGAATCCTTTGCTCCGAAATGCAGCAATTCTTACGTGTTATGGAGTAAAGACACGTGGTTTAGTCAGATGCACGCCAGATTTGTTATTGTTCAGGAGGATCTGTACTACAGATTTATCAGTCCACAGCAGAGGGTACTTCTCCTTCTGCCACTCACTTCCTGTAAATTCCAGCACCCCTAGACCACTTGGATAATAAGGGAGGGAACAAACCTGCAGCCCCCCTGTGACATGGGTCACTGCCCAAACAAGTGATGGAATCAAGACTTACACAGCAGTGTAGTACAGAAAGTACTGCAATGGTGCAGCAGTACAGAATCCTTACCTGACTTCTGAACCAGCCCAAGCTCTGCACAGCTCCATAAACACCCTGGGCAGGCACGGCCACACACCTTTGTTACCTCTGCTGGGGTGCAGTGGGGGACATTACCAGCACTGTCCTTCAGCTGAGCAAACGTGCCTGCACCTTCCCAAAACACCACGTCCTCCAAAACAGCCCACAGGAGAGAAAACTGCAGCTATTGGAGACAGGACTGGAGCCTACATAGAACAGGTGCCCAACAAGACAGGTGGGACCTCTATGGCCAGGTCTGACCTGCAGCTCCCACACTGCACCCCTCAGCTGACACAAGCACAGAGCACAAGGCTGGGACCACCTCAGCACACAGAACACCCCTCACACCCCCCTGCAGGAGGGAAAGGGACTGTGTCCTGTTTGGGGGTGAGTGGGGGGAATTACAGAGAGCTTTTAGTTTGGTTGTGGCTTTTTTAGCAGTTTTTCCTTCAAAACGTTTCATCCAATTAACTGTTTCAGTTTCCCTCATGTTCCAGGAAGAAGGAGCCTTCACAGGCACTTCTCCTACTCCATTCTTGCCAATACTTTTGGAATCCTGGCAAATTAGGAAACACTTCTACAGAACTGACCCAGAAATCCTTCCATCTATCTCCCAAACCAATCAGGAGCCAGAGATGAAAAGAGACCTTCTGTACAGAAAATTAAGCCCTTAAAGGACCGTAAAGTACCTTCCTGCACAGCTGTTTTCCCCCCAGCACAGTGGCAAAGCACACACCTGATAAATACCTTGTTCTCTTTCAGAAGTAATTTAAATCCACATTTTTCTTCCTTCTGGGTAAGGTATTTCCAAGGTGATAAAAGAGCAGAAGACAGACAGAAGGGGAAAAACTTGCAAGTGGATAAAAAACACTGAATATAAACAGCAGACTGAGAAAATGAAGGGAAAAAAAAGGACACTGGTGTCTTAGAAAATCCTGGATTTTAAATCTCAATATAGCCATTTTTTTCCTTTTTCTGCTATTTGCTTTCATGTTGTTCTGGTCTCCAACACTGTACCAGGATTACATTACTGATTCCAATCAGAGTGCACTAGCTACATAAACTTGAAGGCAAAGTAACCTTAAAGTTTATTTGCAAGCAATTTTGGAAGTCTCATCTGCCTGAAGCCAAAGGTAGGATAAATTCAGCTCAAGGGCACTTTCTGTCAGTTAAAAAAAAATAAAATTAATAAATCTATAACTGCATAAAGCAATCATTATGACTCTCCAAGTTTTGTTCAAGTAATTCTGATGGATCAATTTTCTACCATGGAAGTTCACTCTGGACCAGTTATCACTACTCTGACCTAACTGATCCTGTCCCCTCAGGATCAGTTATCACTATTCTTGGTTTATGCCATTTCAATACAGCTATTCTGCTGCAACCAGAATGTTAGGTGGTGGTGGAGGGACTGACTGGCCTGATCACCCGACCCAAACCAAGCTACCTCTGTCTCAGTATGTTCACTGTCAGCCACCTAAGTAAGTGGTAGGTTAGCTAACAAAGGGCAAAGGAGGACCAAGGATTTATTACAATGCTCCATCTATTTAATTTGCTGTCAGTTGATTTTCTAGCTGACTACAATCAACTAATTCAGGGCCACTTAAAAAAAAAAGTCTAAACAATTCAGAACTTTCATCTAATCCCAAATAAGCTCATCCTGACTCTTCAGAATCAGAAGACAGACTAGCACTGCTACACAAAACCAGCATTTCCCAGAACCTTGCAATTTTTCCATTTAGAACTGAAGGGAAAAGAACAGCAGGAGTACCTGCTAAGGGTTTGTCAGCTGTCATGAATTGCAAGTTACAGCAAAGAAAAAGGAATTACAAAGCTAGACCATCATGGTCTAACAGGAGACTACAGCATTTTCAAATTCTCTAGATTCTGAAACCTGTTCCAACTACCACAGATTCCAGCTCCAGGAAAGTTATCTGAAATTTAAATCAAGATTCCTGGCACTATGAACTGCTCCTTCTCGGGGTCGTGAGAACCAGTTTAAAGCCTGGAACAGAGCTCAAACACAGCCTGTTCAGATCTATCTTAAACCAGAAAGAGCAAAGCCAGAGATCTGCACTTCTGTAGCAGATGTTAATGCAGCTTCAGTGCTCCCCAATTCTACACTGAGAGACCTCCCTGCTCAGGAACCTCTGCACCAACCTGCTCTGTACATCAGAAGAGCCTTCTGTGGACGTCACTCTTGAGCATCAGTGTCCTTCAGCCTGCCCAGAAGTGAACACTCAGCTCCTTGCAAAGCACAAAGACAAGTGACAGCCACCTTGGAGTTTGGCATATTTTGGGACAATCTGCCCTCCCATTTGACTGTTGTAACCCAGTTTACTAAACGAGGACATCCATGTGGGAAATATGTGTAATTCTGGCCTTCAAGTAATAGTCATGGTAGGACAGGAGTCACCACAGAGTGATGGCACGGACAAGAAACACCACACACAAATGTGACAGGACAGAACGTACCTGAGGAGAAGGAAGGCACAGTGAAAACAAGTGGAGCTGATTTAATCAGCTGAGCACTCACAGAATCAGATTTTCACACTTTCAGCACTCTGGGGCACTCCAAAAAGCAAGGTCCACACCTGATTAACTCGCACTCAAAACACACAGAGAAAATGCAGCCTCAGTGCACTTTCAGCTGAGAAGTGATGTGGACAAATACTCCACCACTGATACTTAAACTGACACATAAATAAAAAAAAAGAATAAACTTAATTTAATAAATTTAAATGCCACTCTTTAAGAGACCTCTGTCGCTGTTTTTAACTTGCAGAGGCAGCGGTTGTGTATTTGTATTCACAGCTCTTTTCCAGCACAAAGCATTCAGTCACTTCCTACACATCCCACCAAGTGAAAGGCTACAAGGAAGACCACAGGCCTTTGCTGTTTGACCACAGCACTGACTGTGGGAACCACTGGTGTAAAACTGCCAGGCATTCCAAGAGACAAGAGTGTGCCTGAATCAGCAAGCAGCTTCTGGGAACTCCAGGAATCTGGATATCTGCATTTCACCTACACAACACCTCAAAAGCTTGGATACTGCAACTAATTTCTTGATTACCAAGAAATACTGGGTATTTCTTGGTAATATATATATATATATATATATGGTATACTATCACATATGTGATGCTAGATTTCAAATATGTTGATCTGACCCTTATAAAAATAATCAACAAAACAATGGCTAGAAGTTAAAAATATAAGTGAAATATAGAAATGCAACTGAAATTTAGTTTTCTCACTGATTTAAACATTCTGTTCAAAATCTGATCTACCCTGATTTCATTGTGGATGTTTTTAAAGAAAAGTACATTTGTTTGTTTGTTCTGTAAAATGGGGCAAACGTTTAACAGAAGGCAGAGGAACCACTTGCTGCTACAAATGTTTGCCAAGAAAAGAAAATCCAGACAAAACTCTTTTTTGCCTAAGAGATTAAAAATGTAAAAATCTGAAGGAAACAAAAGCCATTTGCAGTATTTTTCCTTTGAGATCAGCAGTGTTCACACTCTGAGTTTTCCTTTAGGAACTTACCTGCAGGAAGACCCTGGAGGGCCCTCTTAAGGAATAAGCAGACCAGGGTAACTACAGAAGGGCAAAAGCTCACTGATCCTGAGTTATCTTTACACAGTTTAGATTTACTCTGACATGTTCCTTCCAGTACATTGAGACCCAGAATGCTGAGGACACGGGAACGTGAGGACACTGCAAGTTTTCACACCAAAACATTAAAGTCTTTTAACATGTAAGTGCAGAACAGCAAAACTCTTAATCCCTGTAGCTCTCAGGGCACTTCCATGTACTGCTTCATACCAGGACAGTAATTAGACAAAACATCTCGGCCTTGTGACCTAGGGACATCAACTCCAACACCTACTGCAACATAAATCCCACAAAACCTTTTTTTTTTTTTTTGGAAGGGGGAACAGCAGGAAGCACCTGTCTCACTCACCCATTCTAGAAGCTCCTCCCGTGAACTAGAAAAGACAAGCTTTATCTAGGCCTTATAAGCTGCTGCTACTAGACTCATTCCAGTCAAAATCTGAACTTATCTTTAAATCTTACAACTTGAGTATATAACCTCTGTGTTCAGAGAATAACTGATCTCCCAAGTCAGAAGGCAGCTTTGTGGGCCTGTGTGCTAAAACTCTGGAAATACTGCAAGGCCCAGAACAAAATGCATTTCAAAACCAAACCAGAAGCCCAACAGAGTAGGGACTTTGACTTTATCCAGCTCACCGGATAAAGCACATTTAGGTTTTTTCCCGTAGTGTTAACACATTAACACACATCTCCATTGTTTTGTTGGGAAAAATTAGGAACCCAGGTATTAACTTTGACTTAGAAACCCACCAGTTCATACACTTTCTAAAAGGTGGCTAATCAAGAAAAAGTCCATTTTGAACTTAAATTCATTCAGGGTCTGTACCTCCACAGGAAAATTGCTGGGAATACATGAATCAAGAGGTAAGAAACAGCTTCCAAATTAGGAAATCGTGCACACTTTTAACAGGTAATCATACGTTGCATAGAATCCCTGTCTGACTCATGCCCTCTCCCCTCTAACTAATTTCCCATGCGATGTTAAGTCTGGATAAGAGACAGTTTTTTCCTTCAAAGTCAGCAGGACTTTGCCAACAGCAGCAAGCATGAAAAGTGGCACTTTCAAGCCCACATGAGTTGGGAGGTTCTGCAGAAGAGAGCTCTCAGCAGCACGAGCCATCTGCAAACTGGCCATCGCTGCTCAGTGTCTGCACCGCGCTGCCTCCTCGCCCTCTGAAGGGAGTACACACCACAGAGCACGAGAGAGGAAAATTCCTCCCCACTACAACCTCAAAAGACATTAGGCAGCTTTATGGGGTGATTACATATCTAGTAGACAATGCTGTCTCTTCACTGAACAGCTAGTCGTTGCCCACTCCTGATCCTTGCCAACCCTGCACTGCACTACAACCTGTGTATGCTGACGCACAAGACCACAACCATCTTTTCCTTATAATTTAGGATGAAAAGGGCATAAAACTCCATCCCAGCCTGTAGCAAAATGCTGATCTTCCAATTGCACTAAGCCTTCTGCAGAAGAGTCCACCAGTCCCAGCTTCCTGTCCACCCCTGGTTTGGAGCACACACTCTCACCCCCCAGCACTTTAACAGGCAGCACCTAACGCACGCATCCCACCCTGCCTTTATGTTTTCCATACCATGTTCCCCACGCTCTGGGAGGATCCTGCTCGGGGAAGCAGCAGGGAGCAGTTTACCTGGTGTGATCTGGCGGGCACGCTGTTTACCAGGCCCTCTGTGTCGGAGGGCGCCTTCTGCGGAGCCTGCTTAACCGGAGACATCAAGCTCTCAGAGGTACTGCAGCTGACGAGGTGGCAGAGCAGAGTTTGCACGACAATGTTCAAGAGGCAACACAAAAAACCCAAAAAAAAAAACAGAACAAAAAACAAAAAGACGAGTGATGGCAAGATGAGAGTGGCAGATCACGCCAAAGTAAAAGTGAACACAATGGATTCTAAAATAAACACACACGATTCTCCATCTCTCCCGAGGTATTTCTCTAACCTTCCTCCGAGTTTTATTAGTAAGCAACATGAAGGAGCAACTATTAACATAGGACAGCAGCTCCTCCAAAATCCCTGTTCCCTAGATACTCCCATTCAACCCAACCCATGTGTTTTCTTCTCTGGGGCTTCAGACTCAACTAACAGTGGTAAATGGCAATTATCTTCTAACTAGAAGTTAAACAGTCCTAGTTACTGAGTCAACTGTTATACCAGTGTTAGAGCCAACACTTGCAAGAGCCACCAGCTTTTCATATCAGCAAGGTACTTCCTACCAAACTCCACATTAGTTCCCTTGCTTTGCTTAG
This sequence comes from Manacus vitellinus, assembly GCF_001715985.3. Taxonomy (NCBI): domain Eukaryota; kingdom Metazoa; phylum Chordata; class Aves; order Passeriformes; family Pipridae; genus Manacus; species Manacus vitellinus. Next base: position 2,608,900 of record NW_021940498.1, on the reverse strand, counting down.
GCTGTGATCCCAAATTAATGCCGCCCACTCACAGCAGATATTCGTCTCTGGAGCAATCACCTCAAGAGTCCCACATGACATTTTAAGCTATGTGCCCTCATGGCTACCTGAATAATCAAGCAAATCTTGTTTTTCAAACAGAAGAACTGCCTTGTGGTGAGAACCAACAGCCCTAAAAGAAGGCTGCCAGTTTTCACTCTCTGATTGCTTCTTTCCATCTGCTTAAAGCAGGACTGAAAAGAAAGCAACCCTATGACAGAGAAAGGAATATCGCAGATCTAAGCACAGGAGCAAATGCCCTGAAAGTCAGCAGCTTCTGGGCAATGCAGTAATGGGTCTCTCAGTGCTAGATCTACCTCCTTGTACCAAAGCACCCAGGAAAGCAAACCAGCCATCTCCTTGGTAGCAGACATGGGAGCTCCCTTTGCTACCACAACCCTCTGACCACTGGGCCTCCTTTTTCCTCAATCTTCATAGTCAGATAATCTATAAAGTAAGTACAGAAGCAAACAAACGACGACAGTGACATTAAGCAGACCACATCCTCACAGGGCAAGCATTTTTTACCCTTTGATAAGTCTAACCATAGCAGACTTAGCTCCTCATACATGCAGCAGTTAAGAATTTAAAAAAAAAATACTGCCCCAGCCATCATGGAAGGGGTTTCTACTGTATTAGAGACAATGCAGCCCTTCTGTTACTAAAATTATGTATCACTCATTGTTTTAGCCACAAAATTCCTCAGATCTACACTATCTAAATGTTATCACTCAGGTTTAAGCAACTAATGTACTTAGATCCCTCCAAGTTTTCAAACACCCAAGCTGTCTGAGACAGAGGAACACTGCCAGGGAATTTACTTTTATTTTGAAACAGAAAGGGTTCTGAATTTTCTGTGCTTTAGTCAATGCACTGGCGAGTTCACTGTTGGAAGAGATGGAGGGACACCATCTGGGCTAAACAGCAAACTCCACCCCAGTTAGACATGAGACAATGAAACCCAAGCACCCAGTGAAATGCATCATCCCTTTGCCAACAGATTCCAGCACAAATTACAGTGAAGTTATGTTAGTGGAGAGCTAGCTGGTTAGTCAGCAAAGGAAGAGGAAACGTGTACACACACACAGGTATTAACAGCAACCACCAACTTGATTAGTTACCATGGTGTCTAGTGGGACTGGAAGAGAAGACCCAGCCCTGTTACATTCCCAATCTGGCGTCTATATCAGGATCTCTGTAAGGAGAGGAAGGTAAGCAGGATCCGATCCCAGCACACCAAGGCAGAAAGAAAAAAAAACAAAACAAAACAAAAGAAACACCAAAGTCAGAGCATGAATGGAGACTGTGGCCATGCAGGGGTTCCAGATGCCGCGCAGGGCCCCAGCACACCTCGGTTCAAGGCAGAATGGTTATCTGGGAGTAAGTGCATCTCTCCACCACCACCACCACCACACACCGAGTTAGCATCGTAGAGAAGACAGTCCATAAGTTTGGAAGGGGTCACAGCACAGCTGGTTTCTCTCTACACATCATGCAGAGCTGGCATGGTCAGTGAAAGCAGTATTTAAACTTCAGAGGTTACTTTCCCAAGAGAGCAGTTAAATCTACTACAAGAAATCACAGTGCATGAACTACTGCTCCAGGCTCGGCACCAGCGTGTGTCCTCCAGCAGGAAGACACTGGAGGGCAGGTCAGTGGGAAACAAGGCAAGCAGGCCACCTCAGGCACACTGCTGGTGCATGACACTGCAGGCTTCTTCTCAATTCTTAGGGGAAGGACACATGCAGAGAGGGAAAACCAGGCTTTCCACACAATTTTGAGCACACACAGCCGCCTTTGATGTATTTAGCCTTACCATTGGGCAATAGCCAACTCCCTTTCTCTAAGCTCTCCAACTGGGAAAAGGACAGGGCAAAGTTTAATTTGGAAATCCCCACAAGTTTATTTTTGGAGTTATTTTCTTTTATCCCAAGGGCAACCCAAAGGACCTGCAGCAAGCAGGAATATTTGTTGGGGAAAGAACAGAAGAAAGTTATAAGTTTGGGGTTTGTTTCTAAGACTCCATACATAATTTTCATTCTTTCTTATAGAAGCAAATTACCATCTAATTAGAGAGGAGAAAAAAGGAAGCACCTCCTCCACCAGTATCAAGCTTCATCACCACAGGACTCAAATCTGCCTTTGTTAGTTCTTGTTGTTTTTTCATATGCCCACGCAAAGAACTGTGCTTCACTTTGGGGTTACCCTCCTAACACTAAAAACCCTGCAGGGATGGGAACAGTTAACAAAAACCAGACAGTGAATGAGAACGGATGCAGAGTGGCTACTCCTTCCTTACTTTGAAGTCTGGTGATGAATGGGGTTTTGGCAAGTATACTCCAGGCTTAGGAGTCAGACTGAAAAATCCAGTCCTAGTCTCAACACAGAGCATTCCTTGAAAGTGTACATATGGCACTTTTCCTTTGCAGGTGGTAGGGAAAGTAGAGCTAGAGGGAAGGGGAACAGACCAGAGCTAGGGGATCCTGGATTAAATGTTCTTAGGGCATATATGCCTGTGGCTGGGGATCAACTTCAATATCTAGTGATTTTCAGGTGCAACTCCTGGTCAGTATGCCTTTTCAAGCACAGTACAAAGATAATTCATTAAAGGCAGATGATCAGTGCTCCACATGGCCATACCCTATCTGTAGCCATGGCTGCCAAGACTTGGCCGAAACAACTCCTACCCCCCTTCAAGCCCTCCCTCTGCTCCTGCTGCTGTTCCTCACATCACCCAAAGGTGAGGAGGGAGATCTCTTACCCAGAGTATCGTTTTTTAGAGTTGTTCTTTCTGATGACAAGACACACGACAATAGAGATGAGCGATGAGAGACCTGTAACCGTACCGATGGCTATCCCTGCCACCGTGGCAATGGGGAACGCAGGCAGGCTGTCTGGGGAGAGAAGGGAGAAAACATTCAACTCTTCTGCATTCCCTCATCAACAGAAGTGCAAACCACAAACGCTCTCGAGCTTGGATTCGTTTAGAGCGGGAGGCACTAATGTAACATCCAGAAACCACAACCTGCAGCCTGAGAGGTGGTGACAGCAGGCAGCCAGCAGAACAGCGTGTGGACAGAGCACGCACCGGGGGCATTCTCAGTGCCACTGTCCTTCAGAACTGCCTTTGTGTCGAACCAAGAAGTTTTACATGTCAGGGAACACAGCTGACAATGAGGACAACCCTGTCTCGTTTTGTATCTGAAGGGGTGTGGGGGGGAACTTACATCCATCTGCAAATTCCCACCAAGGTTAACAGGAAAAGGCAAGCACGCTTGAAAGCAGATTTGAACACAGCACGTTGCTAACCCACTGAAGGCTGGGTGTTCCCCAGGTAGCATGCAGCAGACAGCACAGTTCCTACCCATGATCACTCTTACTAGTGTTTTTACATGATTCTGGTGTCTCTAAATACAGCTCTTTACATTTTTATGGATGCATTTTTTTCCTTCTTGCGTCAGGATCACTGCACAATACCAGAAATATACGTAGAGGAATGCAGTATTGCTTTACTCACATTTTCCCTAATATTATTTTGAGGGAATGTAGGCCAAGAAAGAGCAGTCAGAAACAAAAGCCAATGAGAAGAGAATGAGTAGAAAAGACCTACAAGATAAAGAATACACACTACCATTATAGCTTCTCCCAGTAAGAAACAAAGTCCTCTCCTTCCCCCTGCACTGTGTTTAATGCAAGGAACATCTTAGGCCAGAGGGTTTCTTACAAGACTCCAAGCTGTACCAGCTACTTGTACCAAATACAAGTGAATCAGCAGAAGAGCCAACAGGTCTTCTTATACAGAAAAATCTGTCTCAGACTTTTCTCTCACCTTCATCTGGTTATCACAGAACTGCTGAGGTTGGAAGGGACATCTTGAGATTGTCCAATCCAACCCCCCTGCTCAAGTGGGATCAGGCAGTTCAGTTTGCTCAACACTGCTCAGTTTGGAATTGACTGTCCCCAGGGATGGGAGACTCTTTGGGCAACCTACTCCAGTGTTCAGTCGCAGTGAAAATGTGGAGTTAAGCTCAGACAGAATTTCCTGTGTTTCAATTTACACTTATTGTCTCTTGTCCTGTCACCAAGCACCGCTGAAGAGCCCGGCTCAGTCTTCTTTAGATGCCATCAATGTACATAAACACTGGTGAGAGAATTCCCCTGAGCCTTTCTTCTCTTTTGCAGGCTAGATTACCCCTTCTTCTCTTTTGCAGCCTGGACAGCCCCATTTCTCTCCATTTCTCCTCGTATGAAAGGTGGTTCAGTCCCTTAATCATCTTAGTCATTCTTTGCCAGACTTGTTCCAGCAAGGACCACAGACCAGGTGTATTCAAGCCCTTCCCAGCCAGTCTGTAGTCTGTTGACCAAGCCCATTTTGACACACTTATGCAGAAGGGAGCAGAACCCTGAAGCAGGTGCATCATACTAAGAAAACAGGGCTTTCACTTAGTTCTGTTCTTTTGGGGTTCAGTGACTTTCAGAAGAGCTGCCTCAGTAAGAAATTACAGATGAAGACATGAGTGCCTGTCATGGTTTGAATCTTGTTTTCCCCCAGAGGCTGAGAAAAGTGGTAGACCCCAAGGGGTGGAAACCCCTGTAAGTTTTGGAGTTCTGTCCAATGGGCGCTCCTGCAAAAATGTCAACATCCCACAAGCTCACCAGAAGAGATGAGTTGTAGTTTTGTTGTTGTTGGAGAGGTGGCCATGCTGTGAGCCACGAGGAAGGGGCCCGGAGCCCCTTCCAGGGGGCTTTGGCCTCCCAGCCCCCAGCGGGGGCCTGCGGGGACCTGGAACAGCATAAAGCTGGGCTAGGTGCCTGTAGTTATGCCGGGAGATGTTTTCTCCATGGGCACAGAGCAG
>NW_021940498.1:2578083-2603080 GCF_001715985.3 Manacus vitellinus | reverse complement strand
ATGGAGCTAGGGAATTGGATTTTGGGGCTATCTCAAACCATGACAGTGCCACAACTTAAAAGAAGACATCCCTTCTTTTCAGAACCTTCAGCAGCCCAGAGATCCTTCTGCTATTAAGGAAGAAAGTCCTACAGATGGTAATATTTTTCAGGTGATTTTATTTGAGCCCCATGCAAAAATAAATTTATTTTGAGGCACATAAGAAGTAGGAGTTCCCTATTTTCTGTGCTTGTTCACCTTTCCAAAAGTGCAGGAATAACTGCCTGCAAAAGCATCAAAACAGACATGCATTTCTGTCAGCAGAGCAGCTGCTGCCTTGTACACCACAAAAGAAAACACACACACGTTTTCAGAGCAAGAAATCAAGTAACAATCCAAAACTAGGGAGCAGAGTGTTTGCTGGAAGAACAATGTTAAAATTTGATGGTGTTGTCACTTTGACTCAGGGGGGTTTCTGGTTTGTTGAGTCTGAGTGATGGACAGCAGTTACGTTCTGTTGACAGAGGTTATTAAGACCATATAAAAAAATGCAACTGTTTGCATGTGAAACTAGAGTATGGCTTTATTGCTTCTCAGAACATGGTCCAGCAGACTACAGAAGAGCTCACACAATTTTATGATCATTTAGTTCAGCTAAAGAATGTTTCGCCCCCATGTTTTTCCTATATTTTCCAGCATTCCAGTTACATGATTTCCTCATAAGTACTTCCAGAGCAGCCAATGACTTCATTATAACAGATACTCCCAGCTACATAACAGAACACCAGCTCTGAAAGCTAACATTTTAGTTAACAGCTCAACACAAACCAAAAATCCAGCCATCCAGAGAACACTTTCCACTAATTATCACTGTAATTTAAAGCAATTTCCATTTTCGCTGAAAGCGTGTTAGCATCAGTTTTATGAAACAGGCAGGAAAGGGAAGTTTCCCTTGCTCCTAAGTATAAAGATTTTCACACAATTCTCATTTTTAACCCCATGTGCTTTCAGATCAAAGATGAACAACCTCCAGGCAACACCAGCTGTCTCAAACACACTGTGAAGTAGTTGCCTTTTACAACTAGAGTTACGACCTATTTATTACAGGAGCAGTACTTTCAGCTGAAGTCAGAATGCAAGACAGCATTGCAGCTATAGCTTGAAAACCTGTTTTCACAACCTTCTTAAGAATTCGAAGACAACTGTTGCAGCATTTTTCTCAGGATGAGAACTATTTTGAATGCAAGGTTTCCTCCACAATCGTTGTGATCTTCTTGTCCAGAGCCCCACCTATGGGGAAGCCAGCGTGCAAGTCTGTTGAAAAAATATCAGCTGAATTAGTGGACCTAAGTCAGCCTTCATTTGCTTAACCTGGGTTAAAATCTGAAGAGGCTTTGCCAAGAACAGCCTGACTTTGCTTTACTGCTTCTTCATGGTGACCATCTTCACTGTGAGAAAATAAACTGCCCCTGTTTTATATAGACTTCAAACTTCCAAGAAACAGAAAGTTCTAAGTGATGCTTGGACCTCCAGAGGTCCGTCCAACTCAAACTGCTGCATGAAGAGAAAAGTTAAATACAAAGAAACATGGAATGACCTCATGAGCAGGGGTACACACCTGCTATAGCAGCAGCATCATTCTGATTAGAGCATACACATAGGTATCTTCCCTAACATACTAAAATCTCATGAAACAGCTGCATCTGCACTGCCATTTGAGAATTCAGCACTTATTCTTGTCCTTATTCAATTATGAGTTTGGAAATCCAATCACTGCAAGAATCATTTCATTGCAGGAAGCATCTCACTTTGGCTGACCTCCAGCTTAGGCAGAACAATCAAATGTTTCGGATGATCAAGGGAAATAAAGAGCCAAATTGACACACAGAATCTAAGTGTTTGGACTGTGAGTGATGTTGCCAAATGCTAACCAGAAGCCTTATGTGGCTGCAAGCAGCCAGCCCTTGCCATTTATAAGGGTCACCACTGAAAGAACATCCCAGTAGAAGAGACTGAATGTACATCCAACACAAACACCCTTGCAGGGAAGACAGCAGCATTTCACTGTCAGTAGGTACTTGGGCCAGATTTATGGTGTTGTATTCCATTATATATACCAGAAGGGTTCCAAAGGAAAGAGTCTGCCACTTTGTCTCCTTGCTCCCCAGATTTCAAATGTCATCCTAGCCCTTAATGTAGTGAAATGCAGGAAATACTTTCATAGGACTTTGAAATGAGAGGATAGGTTTTCATCAAGGCTTCCACCAGCTTTTGCTAATAATTGTTCAAAGCATAGGAATTAACGGGTATAGAGGAAAAGTGTGTGACATTCAGTTTTTTAAACAGCTGACAGATATTCGGTTCAATCATTAGGACCTGGAAGAAGAGAATTAAAAGTATAATTGTTCCCTCCAGGCTACTCCCCCACCCCCAATAAAAGTGACACAGACAAGGGAGGGGGAAAATAAAATAAAATTAAAAAAAGGTGGGAAGGAAAAAAAACCATATAGGGTGAATACCTTTCTCCACAACTCTAACTCGGATTTCTCCTGGTTTGACAACAATGTCAGGTGGGTTCTTGACATCACAAATGTATGTGCCGTTGTCCCGGAACTGCATGTTTGATATAGTGATAGAAGCATCTTTCTTGTTAAGATCTCCAGCCCAAGTGATCCTGTCTTTAAATGGTATGTCCTTTCCAGGGTATGATTTTCCATTAGAGTAATAGAAAAACTGTAGTCAAGGAAAAGAGGATATAAGAACAATCCAGTTAGAGAGCTACCACGCTTCTCTCATTGTTACAGCATTCTCTCAAAACCATCTGAATGACACATATTTGAAAATTTTTTCCCTCCTCCTGCCTCACCACTTTAGTCTGGCTTGTTGCCTCTTGATCACATAATCATGCTATGGCTTATACCTCAACCCTACCAGCACAGCAGACCACAAGTTCCAGTTTTCTGTTGGTTTTGACTTGTTTTGTGGTTCGATTGTTTTGTTGTTTGGTTTTTTTTTCCTGTTTTGAGGGACATAGAGTTTTGCACACGGGGTGGGGGGGGGAGAAAAAGACTGGTAACCTGGGAATAATTAAAGGACAGAACAGTTCTGGAACATAGCCATCTATCTTTTAGGCACAGGAAGCCGCCTGCATCCTCATAGGGAAAGGATACCAAGTTTCCTATCTCGTGTTTTGCTGTGTGTTACTTGCAACTAAAGCACAGCTAAATTAACATGCAACATCCTCCTTCCTTCTACCCCCCAAAAAGATCCCATGAGCAATGCAGAGCATATCTAGCTGTTTTCCAGAAACCTTCAAGTAACTAAATAGAACCGTTTCTGAGTTTTTTGATGAGTAAGTTGCACATTGGCCCTGCACAACCCAGACAAGACCAAAAATCCTTGAAGAATGAACCTGCGTAGTACAGTCTAGGGAGAAACTGCATGTGTCCTAACTATACCTGACCAAAATTGGAATTTACAGCAGTAGAAGTGCACAGACTTCTACAGGACACCTCTGCTTTCAAACACACGGGATCCCCTAAGAGAGGTCTACAGATTAGCATAAATCCAACAAACTGTCTCATGTGGAAGGAAGTCTGCTAGCACACAGTCATCTTTCAACATTTTGGAGGAACTGCATCAGTCTGCAGCTTTTCCAGCTGGATTATAACCTTTAGCACAGCAGCACTGCATTACCACCCCCCTGTGCACAGGGGAAGTCATCCGACCGGAAGTCTAGAAGGCAAGAGGTAGATTCCTCAGCTCTCTAGGTGTCCTCACCTGGGGGAGGAGAAATGACAAAGTAAAATATGTCCTGAAACACAGGCTAAGTGACTCAAGCCACTCCTTGCCTATGATTGAGCGATTTAACATGAGGCTTCTTTTGAAACCTAAAACTGACAGATTTTGACTGGTTGTGATTTCGAGCTGATTGTGAAACTCTGCTGTGATCAGATGTTTCGTTCACGCAGAGATGTCTCTATCCCTGGACATGTGTCAGGGGAAGGGGACAAGGAGGGGAAGCTCTTGGTCAAGTCAGCCTCACCACGTGGCCATAAGATTGCCAATGTGATTCTGAAGAGGGGCAGGACCATCCTCGCCAAGAGGAGCATGGACTTAGCTCAGACATGAGCTAATCATGAAACCAGTCTTTCAAATTAAAGCCCACCAAGATATGTAATGATATGACTTGGGCTCATAAAAGAAAAATGTTCCCTCTATCCTTCCCCCAGCCCCTCAAAAGAAACAGAGGAATGAACATTAGATCATGCTGGGCCACTTCTGCTTTTCACTCAATTGTGCTGATAACAACATTCATGTGGAATGTCTGAACTGGCTACACTTCCAAAAACTGTTATCTCCTGAAGTTGTATTTTCACAACTGGACAGTGATGCTGAAAGGGCATGGAAGGATATATGGGGAGTGGAAAATGTACAAACAGATGGCTTGATTTCACCCACTCTGTTCAACGTTAGCAGGAAATGTGCCCTACTCTCTTAAGCTTTTGACAAACTACTGCTTTGGCTTCCCAAGGAGAAAAGCACCCTTTTCAAAACTAAATATTTATTTCACTGAAAATTGAGAAGCTTGTTCTTCAGAGCTCTATATACTGAGCAAGATGCTCATACAGTGTTTTGGATCATCTCTGCTTTGAGCACTGAAGGGGTCCTAGAGTTTAAGTGATCCCATGTCTGCAGCAGAGGGGAAGCAGACAGGCTGAACACCCTGCTGTCCCCACATCTTCCCTGCTGCCCCAGAGTCCCTTGTTCAGCTTCCTCTGAATTCTCACTCAGGACAAGGAACCAGAAGGAAGTAGAATTGTCAGAGAGCTCAGATGTGCCCAGCTTATGCAACAGAGGAAGAAGACAGCTAACAACCTATCAAAGCCATTTCTTTTAAGGTTTCACACCCAAGGGATCTGAGCCCACTTGGGCTCAACATACAGGAAATGAGTGATGTCAAATATTTTCCTAAGTTCCTTGCTAGCCTGGCTTTTTACTTGTCATATAACTATAATATGAGGATGTAACTGCTCACTGATTTAAGCCATTCAATTCTGTTCTGAAACCAGGGAGACTGCTGTTACTTCAAGCCCCCTCTAACAGAGGCTGTACAGTACACAAGCAAAATAAGCAACGAGCACAACACAATGTAACACTGCAATTCCAGTGATAATTCAAATCCTCCAACCACTCATTTTAAGTGCAAGAGGATAGAGAACTTAGAAGATTCCTAGATGCTCATCTGCTTCGTACATAGTGCTACCACACCAACACTCCTCTCCTCAGACTAACAAAGTAGCTGGTGTATTTTACACTCACTGAAGGAGGCTCGAATCCATAATCTTCTTGCTCCTTAGAACCAACTAGAAGAACCACTGCACACTTCTGGCAGCCTCCCCTCCCAGGTTTGTCCCCCTGCAGCCCCTCCTTACTGAGATCCGAGTTGCAGCTCCCTCTGGTTGAAAGCTCCAGGACACAGACGCTGCGCTGCTGATCACCTCCACGGACGTGAACGTGCAGGGGAGCTTCGCATCCGTCCCGTTCTCCACAAACATCTCCTCCGGCGTGTTGACCTCTACTGCTGATACTTTGACTGCATGGGAAAGGTAAAGGGAAGAAAGAAGGAGGACAAGCGACATCAGTGCTGTTTTGAGAACCAGGAAGTTCATATCACCTTGCCTGTAAAGGGGAAAAGAGAAGAGGCATCAATAACTCCCACATCAAGCATGTGCACAAACACTGCATTTTATACCTGCAATACAAACAAGGATAGAGTGGGCCAGTTCACTTCTCTTTCCTTGTATTATGTGTCACAGGATGTTTTTCCATCCACAGATGTTTCCTCTGCAACAGTTTGTGGAAGTCAATTCTATGGCGCAAGGGGTGAGTTTGAAACTCTTTCATACGAGGTTCCACTAGACACTGTAATAAATAAGCCCCATCAGAGGAACTCACAACGTGGACCCAGCTATTACTCAGTTTCCTCTCTGGCTCACATCTTGTTTCCCATCTCCAGTTTTTCCTAGCTATAGGTAGAACAAAAGCTCACCACCAGAAAGCTGAGGAGGAATAAACTCTTGCTCCCAACTATGCCATCTACTCCTGCTCTCTGGCATGCTTCAAGGCCTTCGTGTGCAAGACCTCAGAAAGAATCACTCAGTTACAGTTTAGAAGCACGAGAGCAGTTTAACTTTTTTTCTACCAAGCAAGCAGACCACAACCACTCCCCAAATTCAAAGAAATTAAGGTTAATATTGCTCTTGGACTGGCAGTTTTCCTACCGAGTCAGTAAAATCCATCACTATTTGGAAAACCTGTTGAAGATATTCTTTATCTGGCACCTTCTAAACTCCAAAGACACTATCCCTATCCAGATTTAAGCAAAGACCTGTACATTCATTCAAGTTTATGCTAAAAAACAAAGCATGATCTTGTGACATCCCAAAAGAATGTCCTTCAGCTTTCATGTCGCATCCAAGCAAAAGCAAAAATCCTGTGAAGTCCCTGTGGGTGGGTGCACATGTGACCTGTGTCCCCAGTACCTTACATGTAAGTTTTGATTTTTATTAAACCACGATCTTCAGCCTAGCAATCTACTTCTGTTCATACGATTCTACGTTTCTAGGCTACAATATCTTAAATTCAGGGAGTTTACCCCCCTTATAAAAGAGGAGAGCAAACCTTCCTGCTTCTTCATTATCTTAGCTGATTTATTTCTCAGCTTTGAATAAGCTAGCTCTTGAAGTAGGCAAAGCAAATAGAAAGATGCCAGTCAAAGAAAATTTAGACAAAAAAAACAGAGAGAAAAATCCACCTACATTAGTCCTTAAATCACGGAGTTTGTGCTTCTAGTCAGCAAGAGCAACCAGCTCAGCAGCCTTCAAAAGTTAAGACAGCAAGCTTCTTTCAAGTGGTATGACCATCTTGAAGTGGAGACTTGCCTTAGAATCAGGTTATTTTATGGGAGTTTAAAATTAAGCAAGGCACAGGAAAACAAAGCTCTCATGAGGTGTGCCACTTCCAATACTCCTTCCTCACCCCGAGACTGCCAGATCCACGGGGCCACTCCAGCTGTCCAGCCACAAACACCAGCTGGCCCTGCAGCACAGGGAGGTGCAGCTCATCCAATGAAATGGCCAAACAGTGAGAGATGGAAGCCCTCTGACCATCTGGGAACACCCAACAAGCACCGTGGGCACGGCTTCCAAGGAACTCCCACCTCAGGCAGCCAGCGTGGCAGGCCAGGGGAAGGCAGAGCACATGCCCAGGGGACACGGAATGAGCACGTAAGCAGGGGTGGGAGAATTAAGCATACCAGATGAATTACAACCACCAGAACCACAAGAAGCCACCATTCATTCATTTTGCCATTCAGAGGCCACACAATTTACTTCCAGAATTCACTAACTCCTCAGTGCTGTCAGGTTATCTCTGATCCCTTGGACTCCCCTCTCATTGCTCTCCTTTCAAACAAGTGAGAGACAAAAAGCACCCTAAAGGGGGTGGGGAACAGGGGCAGTGAATTTTTCATCAAGAAGTTGTATCAGAACTTCCTTTCTCTTGTACATACTCTGACTGTGGGCAAAAAAATATTCTTTTGTAAAACAATTACCAAATATTTACTTGGAACATACGAAGACTTCTAGCAATCAAATTAAATGAACTTAGAGCTGCTGTGCTTTATGTATTTTTTGCAGCTAATGGAGTAGAAAAGAAAAATAAAATAAAATCAAACCCATTGTTTTGAGTCCAAGCCACAGAACAAGCCTCCCTTTCAAGCATAAAACAAGCAAGATGCCCTCAGCATTTGTGCAGGAAGAAAAGAGTCTGCACAGACATTGGCTGCTTGTACATGGTACAGAGAACTGCTTGCCACACACAGGCAGTGGGTAGTACAGATCTGCTTAATCTAAAGAAGTCACTGTTCTAACTCACTGGAACTGTAGTGAAGCAAAAGGAAAAAAAAATACTTCTCCCTACAGCCTGGGAAGACAGGAACTACATAATCCTTTACAGATACTTCCAGCAAGTTTCATTTTCATATGTCCTACTGTTGTCTCAACTTCATGTTTTTCTTTGCTCATTTTCTTCCCTCTGCCTCTTTCACTGCTTCAGAAACACTTTTCCTGCCTCTGTTGTCTTACAGCATGAGACATGAGCTCCTTAAATCCTAATGTGACTGCATGGAAGTGGTAGAGAGGCTACAACATTTGTCAGTTGTTCACCCTTAGCCCCCTACTCCCACACTCACTGATATGGTGGCTGTTCCCACTACCTTGAATTCTTTGGCCTCCTCTGCCACAATAAAATCCACATGGATCACCTCCAGCTGTAGCTCTTTTCCTCTTCTTTCCACATCTGCCAGGATTTGCCATCCTTCTTCCACCTCTTCCATGTATTTAAATACTTCAGCTAGAGAAGGTTGAATTTTGAGTCATATTTCAGTCACACTTACCCACTGCTCTATTCCTCAAGCTTACTCAGCCTTAGTTCCTCTCAAGAGGAAAAAATCATCACAGGAGACTGAGAGAGAAGAGTGCTTTAGGAAGGGAAGGTCTGCAAGGTACATAGGGCAAAGATAAACATTTGCCCTTCTCCCATACATCCTCCTTGATCCCATCAACTGCCAGCTAATCCCATTCCTGTCCAACTGCCTGCAGCCCCAGTATTTCCCTCTGACCATCTCATCTAGCCTTCCTCTGCTTTAACTCTTCTGCAGGAAGATGCCTTTATTTTTCACATCAACCATCAAAATAATAGGAAAAAAAACCCCACCTGTGCCTCTTCACCTCTTTCTACTTCATCTCTAGTGTTGTTGGAGCAGTTTTACCCCGACTACATGAACTCTCTCACCAGCTCCCACACTTCAATGAAAACTCTCCAGCCGCATCTTCCTTTTCAGACAATCCTCCTACTCTTGAAATAGGACAAGACACTCGTATTCTTACTGCACTTACTAATCTTACTTACTAATCTTTTCTTATTTTTCCCATCATGGATCTTCATTCTTCACCAAGGCTCTCTATTCTCAGGTCTCTCTGTCCTCGGTATCTTGTCTCAGGGATATCATCTGCAAAACAAGTTCAAGCTCCCATCACTGCACTGACTACTCAGATCTGCGTCTCTGCTCAGGATCTGCCTCCTTATGTTCAAAGAACGGTCTCAGTCTGACATCTTTGTCAATGCTAAGTTGTCAGCTCACAACTAAATGGGACTAAAACAGAGCTCATTTCTCCCCCCAGAGCCCTGCACAACTGCTTTTATCACCATGGACCTGCCACGTGTCTCTCCACCTCAAAACCTGCTCGGCATCTCTGAACTCTTTGCAAGGCGGAGTCTCTCAGAGTTTCTATCCACCTGTTCAGCTGGCACCAGTCTAAAAAATCCTGTTTGTACCTTGGCCTTCATTACAGTGATGTCCTTTTTGCTCTGGAGAGATGGTCAGCAATACTACTAAGTACTGCAGTTCCTGGTAACCAAACTGTTCCAAGGGTGACAGTTCCTCTAGGAGAAGAGGAAGATGACGTGCAGGATCACTGCTTCCTCCATTAAGTGACTATTGATGTACTCAACATATTCCTTACACAGCATCACCACATAATAATCAGCTTTATTGACTTAATACTGTTTTAGCTTACTTGCTGTGAAGGAATAAGACCTCCCTAACTCTGAAGGTGCAGCTCTCTCCAAGAGCTTAAGAAGATCTAAAGATGCCAAGCTGTGATTTCTTCGTAATACCACCGGGCACGTCTGCCAGGTGACACAGAACTGGTGACAGAGCTACATCACTGCAGGTAATGCAGCCCTGTCCCAGCTCAGAACCCTCAGGCACTGTGCCATCACTGGCACTCTTCAGAGTGTCACCGATACACTGCTCTGAAATCACCCCTGTGGAAGAAGCCTTCACAGGTTACCATGTAAGATAAGGGCATTCAGAATTGATAGCAGACAAGCATTCACAACCACCAGAGTTTGCATCTAGTTAGTTAACCAAATTGTGGTTAACCATCTAGCTTTCAGGGAGATTAAGAGCAGTCAAGCTTACTGAACATTTGGTTTGGTAGCGTGTCACAAAGAAATCCTTCCACACACTGAAGTTCTACTCAAATTAACACACACCTAATTAAAATTTCTTCGTAGACCACAGTCTCCACTGAGATCTTGGACCCAATGAAAACATTCCACTAATTAGGGCTATGAACACACCAATATAAACTCAACTCCCCTGGATTCAACTCAACTCGATCGCTAGGAGTCATAACAAACCACGAATGCAAACAGCCAATGCTGTAAGCACAGGCATCTTATTTCCACCAGCACAAACACAGCCCACGCAGAAACTTTTATCAGGTCCCTAAATACTGGATGCTTATGGCTGCTACAGTTCCTATCCTACGCAGAGAAAAGTGCTACACTCCCCTCCCCTTGAAATGGCCAGTCATCAGTTTATTAATTAACACAAGCAACTTATGTCATTTATCTTAAAGATGCCTGGTAATACAGTCATGTATACAATATAAACCAAGTCTCTCATGGATGAAAGATCAGAAAACAATCAAAATGTCTGATGAAAGAAAGCTGAAAATATTCAGACAGGCTGTTACAGGTAACAAGCTGATGACAGTCACAGATCAGAAAAATGGAAAGGAATGCATTAATACAACAGGGTCTGAGCAGTTCACATTTAAAGGTCTTGACAAAATGACAGAAAATTCAGTGTACCGATATGTTCACTATCAGCCCAGAAGTTTCATCAGAAAGGAGGATGTGGGGTTTTCTAATGACTAAGGGTCATAAGTCACAAAAACAATATACAGTTGTGAAACAGTGCTTTCCTTAAGAAATACTTTTACTTAATGTCAAGTGTGTTGTGAAACATCTGCTGTTGACAGAACTCTCAACTACACTGGCATGACATTTAGCTCCTTCTCCCACAAAGCACAGTTTCCCTGTACAGTCAGCATGGAAAACCAGCTGCAGGACCCTACAAAACATCTCAGAAATCCAGCACAAAGTTATAGTCCCCTACTACAATTACAGGCACTTATGTCCCCACAGGCCATCATTTCTTCACTGTGGATAAAACACCTGGTGCAGAAATCCTAGCTTTCATGTCTCAAAAGACAGGAGTAGACATGCCAAAATTGTTCCTCTGAAACTCCACAAGATCTGTTAAAGCATCCAGACGTTGGACAGAATTTCCATACAGAGAATTCACCATCATCATTTAGCCTTAACAAAGAAGTGAAATCCGTGCCTGCAATTCCACTCAGGAGCAAACCATGGTGTACTTTATAAGGACAACACACAAGTATTGAGGAGCCACGTATGTCTGACCACCTCCACACCCAAAATCCAACACGGTGTTATCTGCTCTGAAGTCTTATTAAGTGTACAGATATAAAAATGAATATATACATATATATCTCTACATATATGATCTTGCATGTCATTGTGGTGGGCTGACCTTGGCTAGCTGTCAAATGCCCATTCAGCCACTTTCTCACTATCCCTTCTTAAAAAGGATAAGGGGAGAAAATAAGACAAAATGCTCATAGGTAGAGATAAGGACAGGGAGATCACCTACCAGTTACTGTCCCAGGCCAAACAGACTTGACTTTGGGAAAAATAATTTAATTTATTGCCAATTAAAATAGAGTTGGATGGTGCAAAACAAAGACAAAAACTAAAATACGTTTCCCTTACTCCCTCCCTTCTCCAGTTCAACTTAATTCCTTCATTTCCAACTCCTTTACATCCTTTCCACTCCCAGGCAGGCAGAGGTAGCTGGAGAGCTGTGGTCAGTTTATAACAGTTCCTTGCTCCTCACACCTTTCCCTGCTCCATTACAGGTTCTTCCCATGAGCTTGAAGTCCTTCAGGAAAACCCTGGGGTCATCCATGGGCCACAGTGTGGATATCTGCTCCACCTCAGTCCTCTCCATGTGCTGCAGTGGAATACTTAATCCACTGTGGTCTCCCAGATCTTCCAGGGCCTACAGGACCCAGCACCTGAAGCACCTTCTCCCCTCCTCTTTCTCTCACCTTGAGGTTTGTAATGCTGCTCCTGACACTTTTTCTCCCCTTGCTCCTCACTGCCCATGTGGTGCTTTGAGGTACTTTGTCCTTTCTCAAACATTATTGCAGAAGTGTCACCAGCTTGGCTGCAGGGCTCAGCTGTGCCCTGGTGTGGGTTTGCAGAGCTTCCATGGTTGATGCTTCTTGGGTTTGTCTTCATATAGTTCCTCTTCCTTTTTAGTAAACCACTGGTTTCTCATAGATTTTTCTTAAGCAACTTTGAAGATACTGATTGACACACGTTCCTCCTGTTTCTCAGCTAGACCTAATCAATAAGGCTTTTAAGCTGTTAAACTGGACATTAACCACCAGGAACACAGTCTCTGGGAAACATAAAAGATTTTTTAAAACGTTTTCAGACAGAGAATTGGATGTGTCAGGCACAAGGCAGCCCCAGCCTCTCCTCATGGAGGCTGTCCCTGCAGCCCCCCTGCCCACCAAGACCTTGATGTCTACACTCCACACATTTACACAGAACACAAACCAGCATCAGCTACAGAAATGATGACTAGACAAAGTCATACCAACCAACCTTAAATCTAAGTTTCAAAGCAACTCAAACTAAATTCCACGGCCTCAAAGGAAGAGTTCAGTTTCACTCTCAAACGCCAGTTCACCGGAACAGCCTTTTGCTGCTGCCACAACAGCTCCCCAGGTTGCCGATCTCGTCAAGTAACTCGGGCTGCTGAAGGAAAGAGCTTCCTGTCTGCAGCAACACAGCCAGTCCTGCAGCACCCTGCAGCTCCAGGAAACAGAGAGAAAAGCTGCTGACACCTATACCATGAACACCTACCACCTCCTGGAGCCTTGCTGCTGGGAATGTTCAACCCCCAAGCTCAGACAAGCTCAGAAGAGCATCTGCTAACACAACATCACTTTCTCTTGGCCGCTTTGCGCATTCAGCTGAGCTCTGCCTGACTCAACCACGAGGGAAAAAATAGCATTTTGTCACTGCAAGTGAAAGGAAAACAGCTTCATTGAGAAGCCTTAATCAGGCTGTAGCAAAGCTGCCAAAGCAGCCAGTAACATCCATGTATCTCAGCCCTGCACAACTCCACACACCTACTTTGAGCTAAACCTAAAGACGAGTCTTCAGAGTCACCGAACTTGGGTACCACTTTCTGCTCCCACACTGCAGAGTTAGTTTTTCCAATGGTCTCCTCCAAATAACACAGAGCTGCTCACTGTTCTGCCAAGGGGCAGCAGAAGAACCTCTGCTGAGGATTTACTTTCAAAGCCATGCTTTAATCAGAAACTAAGAACAAGCAAGAGGAACAGCAAAGAATGCCTGAGCTTCCTTACCAGCCAGGCCACAGATTTGTTTGATCCTGAGGAAATAATTTCACTGCTGCATCGCTCTTTCATCTCATAAAACTGAGATGCTTGTAAAGGTGCTGAAATCTATGAACAGGTAAGCATTATATGTGCACAGCTTCATGTTCCAACTACAGGATCAGTTATATGTCAGGTTTGGGCAGATGTTTGTTTAGTTTGAGGTAAGTAACTTCTAGCCTTGTTCTGGGAACTCTTCCCTGGGGATCACAAAGCAATAATTCCTTGTCTATGGGATACCCATCAACATCTCAGGTACTCTCCAAAGCACTCATCTCATTTTTCCATTCAACAGCCTTTAAGTGGTTTTCCATCCATGACCAAGTAAGTTTACAAGTGTTCAGATTCAAGTAAGCAGCTCTTGTTGACAAAACCAAACCAAAAGACTGGAAAACACAAAGGGGCAAGTCAAGCAAAGCCGTTCAAAGTGCAAAGGGTAACTGGAACAGGTGACGGCAGCTGCTCTGCCTGTAATCTCGCAGTACTAACACAGCCACTAATAAACACAGCACATTACTGCCCGGGCACAAGGAAAGACCCCAGAAAATGGGAATTAAGGTTACAGAAGGCCTACACAGACAAGAAGATAAGGAGTACATCTTAGAAGAGTCTCCTTGAAACACACTAGGTTTTTCCCACAAATAGGATATCATGAAGCTTGCTTGACAAAAGAACTGCAAGAAGCTGGGTAGACATGCTCAACACATGGCAGAGAGAGCGAAAAAAGCATCCCACCATCTCAAACATTTCCTAAAATTACTAGAGCAATCCACTAAAACTGTCACAACAACTACTAAAGAAATGAGAGTGGTAAGGATCAGAAGTGTAGACACAAAAAAGCACAACCAAACAAAAACAAAGCCCAAACCCCAGGGAGTGGACAGTAGAGATGGATGTGTCAATGGCTGGAACATTCCCTCTAGGCTTTTAACTTATCTATACTTTTTTCGTTATTAATACTATTTCAAGTGAAACTGTGTTAAAAATACCAATCATGTTGCCAACTGCTGATGGCATGCAGCATCTTTTCGACAAAATCTATCATTAGCAGCATGGAAGCCACCAATTTCCAAAACAAACTAGGCAGCAGAATTTAGGATGCAGATATGCAAATTTCACAAGGAGATACAGTGCAAAAGGCTACATAACAAACAGACATCAAGAATTTGCCCTTTTTTTCCCCTCTTACAATAATCAATCCACAAAGCTGTAACCAACTCAGTGACGACATATCTTTACACATCAAGAAACACTTGCAGAAGACACACTTTGAACCATCCAAGGTATTAGTAGCATTTCATTACCAGTCATCATTCCTGAACCAGCATCATGTCCAACTCTTGCCAAGTACTGGTATTTCCAGCCTGAAAGTTGAGCACAGGGGTTTTCTCCTGTGTACAGAGTGACTAGATTAAAACCTGTTAAACAAAATCCCATCACTTAGCAGAGCAGGAGCTAGAGATGGATCAAATTAAGTCATCCAGGTGATCACACTCCTCAGCTAATAGGGTATTCACAACAGCCAATACTTCAGCAGTTCAAGCAAATCCAAAGCCCTTGGAGGGCCAGATTCCTTACTGATCCATGAACGCCTGCAGCCAACTCTGGCACCTCGCTCCCAGCAGTCTTGCACTCACTTGCCAACTGCTTTGCTGAGGAAACTCATAACCAGCTCTAACCTGCAGCAGCACAACCACAAAACCAAAAGGAAAAGCCCATGCTATGTATTTCAAAGCATTGTTTCACAAGAATTTGTCAGTGGTGGTGCCAATTTAAATAGCTCACATGCACACATAGTGAGGTGGATCTGATCAGGAACTAACCCGTGTTCAAAACAACCCTTTTTCCATTGTGTTCTTTTAGACCAGACCAATACCCAGCCCAGGCCACTGTACACCATGTTTGCACAACAACTGAGCAGGGTTAGGAAGCACCGAGTAGGAGCTGCTTCAGCTCCTTCTTCCCAGGAATGCTTCTCTTTTGAGAAGTATTTATGGCCTCCCTTGTAGCATCCTCTACATCACTTCCCTAGTTTAGAGGTGTGGTCATTTCTAGAGCCATCCCTTGGATTAGAACAGTGCCTTTACTACCAAGAGGAAGCCTCGTTCACCATCTTCACAAAAACAAGTTACTGAGTAACAGGTGGCTTGCAGCCAACTAAAACCACGAACATGGGCCATTTCACCTACCTGCCCTGATTTACCTCCATCTCATGAAGTGAAAATGCCACAACAGCTACACTGCCCAGAGTTTAACCTTTCCTTAAGGATCAGAATCTCAATCTGATTTTAAACACTGAAGGTAGGGTGAAACCAATGTTTCAGGCCAAGTTCCCTTAATGCCCCTTAACATCATGCACATAAAACATGCCAGTGTACTACAAAGCATCTTCTTCTGCAGAGTTGGAAGAAAGAGAGTTCACGAGAACCAGCAGCCTTCCTGTTCCTTACACACTTTAAGCCAAGACCGAGCAGCAGCACCAACTGGAAAGTGCCAACTCAACAGCTAAATAAAAAATACAAGAAGTGAAAGGCACAGCAGCAAAAGGGAAGGACTGTGGGATAACCCTGTCAGGAAGCTCAGCCCCACACAGCCACTTGCTCCCTCCCCACAGGGTGACAGGGGAGAGAACTGAAGCGTAGAAGTGAGAGAACTCGTGGGAGATGAGGACAGTTTAACAGGGAAAGCACAAGCCATCACCCACTGCTTCCCATGGGCAGGCAGGTGTTCAGCCATCTCCAGGAAAGCTGGACTCCATCAGGTGTAACAGAGACTTGGGAAGGCAAATGCCATAACTCCGAGTAGCTCCCCTTCCTCCTTCTTTCCCCAGCTTTTATTGCTGAGCATGATGTCCTGTGGTCATGCCTGGCTGTGTCCCCTCCCAAATCCTCATGCACCCCCAGCCCACTCACTGTAGGGGAAGGGTGACAAACAGGAAAGGCCCTGGGGCTGTGTAAGCCAATGTAAAACAAGTAACCCACCTAAAACACATATCAAGGCTCTTCTAATCACAAATCAGAAACATAGCACCATACAAGCTACTATGAAGAAAATTAACTCTATCCCAGCCAAAAAGGTACCAATACATTTACTTGACATAAACATATTCAATTAGAAAAAAAAAAAAAGGTTATTCATGACAAGTAACAGAATGACCCTGCCACTTTAAAGATAAAAGAGTTGGGGGGATAAAAATAAATAAATCAGTGAAATCACCTGACTGAAAGGTCATCTTTCCACCTGCTCAGATAGCAAAAAAATACTGATTTCAACCCTGCCTTAAGATGCATTTGCATATCCTTTGTGCTGTGGGTGCAGCTTACTGCTAAGCCCTAGTCTGAGTAAACACTTGCTCTTCTAAATGACTGCTGAAAAGAGATAACAGTAAATCACTGTAGTTAGTTCCACAAGCCTCTTCTGCTTGCAGAAAAACCAATTCAGAACTGCCTGTCCTCTCCAGCCACAGCTTCCTCTCACACAAGACATGCCCATTTTCTCTATTGTGTTAATCACTGCTTGGGGGGTTCCACTAGCCCAGGTCAGCAAAGTAACCAAGATAAACAAACCACACACACAAAAAAAGGACACATGCCATAAGGATGTAAATGTTTTCATACCCAGACCTTCCAGCTATCTGATGTATTCCTAGGATATCCTGAGTTAGCATTCAACAGCTTAAAAAAAAAAACAAACAAACAAACTTTTTTGCATACAAGGCTGTTTATTTTGTTAATTTACCAGTTAATTACATGTAGGTCGTAGAAAGAGCCACACATGAATAAACCACATCACATCACATCACACCTGGAGAACTCCCACTATGGGTCCAATAATAAGCTTTAGATAGATGACCTATAGGGCACTTCTCTATCAAAACAATAATTCTTTAGAAACTACTCAGATTAAAATCTTTCCAGACAAACAGCACATGACATCTGCCTGGTAAAACTAGATTTCATGGGTTTTTTTGGTCATCCATCCTGGCTGCAGGTGCTCTGTATGGGACACGGGACATTCACCATCTCTTATCAGTCAGCATAAGGTAAGTCCACAAACAGACTGTGTTGCTTAACAGGATCGATTGCAATTCAGATAACAAACAAAAGAGTTACCGGGTGCTGTTACTGGCAGAGAGGCTGAGGATGTTGGGTGGCTGGGGGCAAGAAGAAACAAGACATTTTACCCCCAAAATATTGAGGCAAAGGCCTTTCAACACATTCAAGAACCTCTTGCTGCAGCAAACAAGGCCATCTGAGCATCAGGACCACCCTCAACCCAACCAGCAGAGAGAAGAGTTTATCCACCTTTTCCCTGCTGAGCTCTACAGGCAAGGAAGTTTTCCTACCTGCAGGATCAGTGGGCTCAGCTTAGAAGAACTAACAGCTTCTGACGGGGTGAATGCAGGAATTCTGACTAAACCTGGCACAAACACGAAGTGAGCATTGCAACTCCTGACTTACACTGTTTTTTTCAGAAAGCATTTCAAGCAGCAACTGAGATGGGCAGGGGAGCTGAAAGCAGTAGCAGGCATTTGAGCTAAAATTTAACATGTCAATACCCCTCTGCTTGTTACTGACCCCTGTGTATGTGCCCATGTACACTTGTATGAGCCTGTATAAAAGGAGAAAATAAATTAAAAAAACCCCAAGCTTTGTTAGTATCAAAAAGAACAGTAAAAGCATCATTATTATTCTTTCCAGTAATGTCTAGACACTCTTTGAGACTTTCAGAAGCAATCAGGCAGCACCCTCATGTCGGACACAGACAGGATACCACTTAAAGTGATACTCACATGGCTTATAAATGCAGGATTGCAAAATAATCCACTGTCTTGATAGTCTTGACTGATTGTTCAAGGCTCACCCATGCACAGAAGAGATTATACCTACATTAACTGCTTATGCTACAAATGTCCACAGAATCACAGACAGCACCTTTGACAATGATCCTTCATTCTTAAAAGGGAATGGAATAATTGAGTTTTCAGATGACTGACCATAAGCAAACAAGATGAACTCCTAACACAAACATGCAGGAACACACAGGAAAATAAGCTTAAAACCCTGTTGTCTGCAGAGATGTAAACCTTGCTTTTCAAAGCAGACAGGAGGATTAAGGATGGGCAGTACAAGCATGGACAGAAAAAGCCAACATGGACATAACTTCTGATCCGGAGTTAAAAACAAAATCAACAGTTGTAGGAATGGGAACAGAAACACAGTTCAACACAGACAAGACAGTGATTTTAACACCCATTAGTTTATTCCTTTAAATTGCAACCTCACTTTTTAGCAAGACTCCACCCTAGGGAGTCTCTTTCAAAAGAGTATCTTGTAGCTTTGCTTGGTTTTAAGGCACTGTATTTGGTTACATACCTCAGACTTTGTACAATGATCTACTATTTCCAGCTGCTGTAGCTGTTACTGTAGCATTACTGTACCTTTTGTTGTGGTCAGGGGAAATATGCTTCTTTCTTCTCCTGTCTCCATATTTATTTCCAAAGAACTTAGTTTTACTGTAAGCTATGCATATATCATACCTACCTACTTAAATCTAAATATCAAGGCTGTCTCTGAAGGTATACAGCAAGCCTTAGCAATCTCTACTTATGTTTATTGCAAAATGCAATAATCTTAAACAAATCCGCACAATGCTGTTTGAAAATAGATTTAGGAATTGGAATAATAATAGGAATTAGATATTAGGAGGAAGCCCTTTGCTGTGGTGAGGGTGGTGAGGCACTGGAACAGGTTGCCTGGGGAGGCTGTGGATGCCCCATCCCTGGCAGTGTTCAAGGCCAGGCTGGATGGAACTCTGAGCAACCTGGGATAGTGGAAGGTGCCCCTGCCCATGGCAGGGGCGTTGGAACTGGATGATCTTTAAGGTCCCTTCCAACCCAAACCAAAACCCATTCCATGATTCTATGAAATAAGTTTTAAGCTTCTTACCATTCAGCACAGTTTCTTATTAAATCTCCTTCTAGATGGGCTTACAGTTTTACAGTTTTCAAAGCATGTGAACTGTGAAGGCATCAGGCTTCTTTACCGATTCCTACTGAAATACTTGGCAAAGTTTTACCCTCTAAGCAAGTATTGCCAACCAAAAATACCCATCACTGGACATCCTGAATATGTACATATTGGATATTCCATCAATATCCATGCCCAGCATCCACACACACTTAGCCGACATGGAACTCCTTGCCCTCGGAGAACACGAGCCACGGAAGAGTTAAGCATTATCCCTGCCATCTCCACTGCTCCATGGCCTCGTACGGCCTCCCTGGAGATACTCCAGAACCGTCTGGACGAAATCCTGTGCCATGTGCTCCGGGATGACCCTGCTGGAGCAGGGAGGCTGGACCAGGTGACCCGCCGTGGTCCCTTCCAGCCCGACCCAGTCTGTGATCCTGCGGTTCTGCACCGACTCTCCCTCCTCCCGCACGAGTCACAGCCGCATCATCTGCCTGACACAATTCCCCCTCCACCCAAATATTTCACCCGTGACCGAACCAAAGCTCCTTTTCCGAGTCATTCACCACCACCCCGGCGTCCCCATTCCCGCTGTCCCTCTCCCCAACAAAGGCGACCCGCGCACCCGGAGCTCACACCCCATGGCGGTGTGAGCTCGCAGGTCGGACCCGGGGATCCCGGAGCTCTTTTCCAACCTCAGTGATCCCGGGATTCGGTGAAACCAGCGCTGACACGGGGCCGCCGCGCACCCCCGCCCTACCCGGGGCTCATCCCCACACCCCGACCCTTCCCGCGCGGAGGGCGGGCGGCCTCGCCTGCCGCGAACCTGGCTCCAAGCCGGGCGGGCAGCGCCGTGCCCTGCTCGCGGAGCCGCCCTCCGCCCCGGCAGCGGCCCTCTGGGACGCCCCGGCGGCCCCCGTCCCTGACTCACCGGCGGCGAGGGCGGCGGCGATCAGCACCCACGCCGCGCCGGGCCGGCCCGCGGAGCCTCGCCCGCCGCCATCTTCCAGCCGCCACCCGCCTCCTCCTCCCGCGGCGCCCCATTGTCCGCCCCCGGCCGCCCGCGGGCCCGCCCCCGCCCCCTGCCCCGCCCGCCCATGGGCCGCCGCGCCGCTGTCAGTCACACACACCCCCTCGCCCCGCCCCGCTTCCCTGCGGCGATTGGGCAAGAGAGGCATCAGTCAAGCTCGGGCGACCTATGCGCGCGGGGAACGTATTGTCCCGCCCCCCCAGCTAGGCGCGGCGCTAGCGCCCCCCCGCGGCGGCGGGCGGAACTGAGGGGCGCCGTGCCCGGGGGCTGTGGCGCCGATCCCGCGGGCCGGTGAATCCCGGGGATCACTGGATCACTGCGTCAGTTAGGTTGGAAAGGAACTCTGAGATCACCGAGTCCAACCTGTGACCGAACACCACCGTCTCAGCCAGACCATGGCACTCGGTGCCACGTCCAGTCTTTTCCTTAAACACCTCCAGGGACAGTGACTCCACCACCACCCTCGGCAGCCTATTCCAATGTCTGATCACCCTTCCTGTGAAGAAATTCTTCCTAATGTCCAACCCAAACCTCCCCTGGCACAGCTTGAGGCCATGTCACTTGTTCCCTGGGAGCTGAGCCCGAACCCCACCTGGCTACAACCTCCTTTCAGGGAGTTGTGGAGAGCGATAAGGTCTCCCCTGCTCCTCCTCTTCTCCAGGATAAACACCCCCAGCTCCCTCAGCCGCTGTCATAGCACCATAGCCTCAGGCTCTGGTGCTGCCCAAGAGATAACCTGCTTGCCCCAAGCTTATCCCAGTGCCTTTGCAGGCACTGTACTGACCATCCAAGCTGGCATTAAATCCGTCTGCAAATAACTGCCAGTCACGCCAATGGAGTTGTCCATCCCTTGGTCAAAACCCCCACAGGAGCTGTGGGGTGGCTGTGGCCCGCAGGGACCACAGAGGTTTGATCACACCACAGCGTGGTGTCCCAGACACTCTGAGCTGTGCAAGGCTCCTGCTGTGCATCACTCAGCCCAGTTTTCCAAAGAGACACTTCCACAGAGTGTGCTCCCACAGCACCCGTTTAGTGCCCCAGCCTCTCGGGGCATGGGCAAGCCTTGAGTTCCCCCAGGTGCATGCTGCGGTGACAGTCAGCAAGTGCTCATCCCAAGGGAAGCAGGAGAGCACTGCTGCAAGCTCTGAGCACGGACAGCAGTGGTTCCCCTGCCTCCACCGAGATCCTGCTTGTTTTTCCCTGTTAGCTCAGAGAGCCTGTTTCAGCGTGTGCTGCCTGTAAGTGCAGGCTCCTTCAGAAGTTCTGCTACGCCAATCACATAACCACCTTTCCCTTTCGCCTGAAAATACCTGCTTGGAATTTCCCTCAGCTTGCTGACTGGACTCCCTGCTGTTACACGCCTCCTGAGACCACACTTTCATCCTTCCTTCTTCCCCCTCACTTTTGGAAACCTCTTTTTAAGTGTTTCGTCTTTTCCTAAGCCGTGTATTTTAAACAAGTTGCACAAGCTGAGTCATATCACAAGGCTATTGCTCACTGCATCCATGAGACTCCAGAAGCCTGTGGTGTGCTCTGCTCCTGCCCAGTGCTCCAAGGACGCTGGTCCTCTCCCAGGACCTGTGCCACCAGTTTCTCTCCCGCTCTCGGGCCACCTCATCACATCTGCACAGGAAAGAAGCCACAGGAAAGCCCCACTCCCGTGTGCCATGTTGAGGAGAGCCATGACAAAGCAAGCTCCTGCAAAAACACAGGCGGATTTTCCAGCTGTGATGCAAGATGCCAGGTTACAGTGCTGATGGGATTTAAAATGTAACAGCTTATGCATTCATTATTTACACCCTAAGGGGAAGCTCTGGAGCATGTTTCTCAGCTAACTGTTGTACCCGTTCTCTAGAAACCCAGGCTACCAGAAATCCAGGGTAGCGATTGGGAATAAATATCAACAACACAGGCAACTCTTTGTATCACGGGGAATTACCACCTTGTTTGGTTGGAACCTCATTTAGTCCCTCTGACTTCCCTTTATTCAACTCACCAGTATCCCTGCTTTCCAAATGGAGCAGAAACCTATAGGCAGCCTCACCTTTCTAGATATTTTTGCAAGACAGCAAACCTAAACTGTTTTTTTTTTGTTAAATGTTGCCTTTTTCTCATTCTCTAATTTACT
Organism: Manacus vitellinus; assembly: GCF_001715985.3. Lineage (NCBI taxonomy): Eukaryota > Metazoa > Chordata > Aves > Passeriformes > Pipridae > Manacus > Manacus vitellinus. Next base: position 2,580,559 of record NW_021940498.1, on the reverse strand, counting down.
GTCCTCCACAGAGCTTACACATTCTCTTTTTATGTACTAATAAGCCTGATTTGGCCACACGTGTCCCTTACCAGAGGATTCCTACACTCTCCCTTCCCTGCCAGAGCTGAGATCACACTGTCACAGGTACAGCCCTGTTTGTTGTGTAGTAACACAGTTGTTCCATCCAGAAAACATCTGAGATAATATCTGGTCTGCTGACAGCAGAACATTCTTTATCCAAATAGATATGATCAAATTATTTTCTTTTGCTATTTCCAGAGAGGAAACGGGGTCCAGGAACAACTTAATTTGTCCTGAGGAACACATATTGCATTTTTATGCTACGAGATGCTACTATTAAGGTTATGATATAAAGAACTGGGAACACTTCTCAGAGTAACCTGTTAAATGTACCACACAATTCCCTAACTCACCTCAGCACCCAGATCTCTGAGAAGCTAAAATACACCCAAATTCAGGTGTAGTTGCTGCTGTCCTTTTCCCTTCCAGCTATGTAACTCTACCCCACCTAGTGATAATACCAGTATTTATTTGAATTTCTTAGAAATTCAGCTCAGCTGGCAAAAAAGTCATTTTTTCTCTGCCTGCCTACGGAGACCAGGGGAGTTGTTTCTTCTCTTCATGGTGAATCCATTCCCTCTCAGGTCAGAGAAGCAGCAGTGACAGGGCAGGACTGCTCAGATCATGGCAGCCACCTGGCAGCCTGCTGTCGAGTTGCCCAACTGGTTTTTGAGCTTTCTCACACACAGTAACATCAACATTGAGGAAAAACATTTTTGTGTCTTTTTTTTTGTGTGTGTGTCTTTTTTTTTCCTTCTGCTTATCACAGAAGGAAGATCGAAACCAGTGTGTGTCACTGGGAAAGAGGTTAAATAATTTTTTTCATGGCTGCTGTTTGTTTTAGAAATTCAGATCTTTGTTATCCTACTGTTTTGGAGACATCTCTAGTAGCTTGACAGAGAGAGCAAGCAGGATTATGATGTGAAAAGAAAAATAAAAGTAATATCTTCTAGGAGGAGAAGCAAATATATTCAAACTGATTTTACATTTTTAATGGTTTTGATTGTTTTCTATTTAGCTTGTATCTCCTAGAAGAATTGTACAGTAGACACTGCTTAGCGTACAAAGATATGCATTCCTGCAAAAAATACCCCAACCAACATGCTCGTTTTGAATGAGTAAGAGAAGAACATGAGAAAGAAAAAAAATCAGGCTCTATTTGTACAAGAAAGTATTGAGTGTCTATTACAACATTTCTTTTTCTTCTGCAAATTGGGAGGAGCTGTGTCTAGGAGATAACGCCACATTCATGTTTACTCTGGTTAAACAGAAATGCAGTGGTTCTTTCAAAACTCAGAGCTGGCAGCAGCACACTAATTGCACGTGGTCCTTGGAGAGTTTGGTAATTATTTTTCACAGAATCACAGAATTCTTAGGGTGGGAAGGGACCTGTGGAGATCATCCAGTCCAACCCCCCTGCCAAGGCAGGGTCACCTGGAGTGGGTTACACAGAAACATATCCAGGTGGGTTTGGAATGTCTCCACAGAGGGAGACTCCATGACCGCCCTGGGCAACCTGTTCCAGGGTTCTGCCACCCTCCATGGAAAGAAGTTCTTCCTCATGTTGAGGCTGAACTTTTTGTGTTTTCGTTTATGGTCATTACTCCTTGTCCTGTTGGCATCACTGAAATCAGTCTGGCACCACCCTCTTGACACCCACCTTTGAGAAATTTTCATTCATTGATGAGATCCACTCTGTCTTCTCTTCCACAATTTGATTTTTCCGTAATTTGATTAAGAAAAATGTCTTGGATCACCCACTATGCAAGGATAAGTGTTCTGAGGAAAACTTATGATGGAAAGGGATGTGAATGATGAGCTACTCCAGTGCTGACCTGAAGCTAAGGAACAATTTGAGCCATGAGTATTCTTGATAACCTTGATGTATAAAAAAGCCCATGAAATGAAAGCAATTCTTTTCCCCATCTCTGCCGCCTACCTTCACCTCAGCTTCTTGGAATATAAGCAAAATTAGTTACCATAGGGAGATGAGCCAAGGTAGCACCGACCAGCTCCAGCGCTGTAAGAAGACTCTGTTTAAACAGGTCTGCATAAAATCTTCACCTGTAAGGTCGGGAAGTACCGTCGCCACTGCCTGGCCGTCGCACAGATTGGAATTATGGAAAAGAACCACGAATTCCCCCTTTTTCATCTGAGGTCTGTGGTCCGGCTGCCGCGGTCCAACGCTCGCCGTGTACGGGCAGCTCTCGCACCCACGGGCAAAGGGGCTGCCGCAGTGCCCGGCAGGAACCCGGAGCACCGGGAAGAGCGGGACGGGCGGCGCGCCCCGGATCTGTCCCGATGAGGGGCGGGTGGCGCGCCCCGGATCTGTCCCGATGAGGGGCGGGTGGCGCGCCCCGGATCTGTCCCGATGAGGGGCGGGTGGCGCGCCCGGGATCCGTCCCGATGAGGG
>NW_021940498.1:2352295-2577458 GCF_001715985.3 Manacus vitellinus | reverse complement strand
GAGCTTTCCCGCCTCAGCAGTTCACTGCCTTCCCGCCTCCTTCCCGCCCCAGCCACCCTCGTCAGCGCCTTTGTAGGTTCGCCCTTCCCCGCCACCACCGCACCCGCGGTGGCTTTGCCCGCCGCTCCGGAGCACATCGCTCCTCTCCATAACTGATCCCACTTCCCCCTTCCCTCCCTCTCCAGGGTAACCCGCGGCATCGCCCTTCCCTCGACCCTTCGACTCCGCTTGGCAGCGGTGACTCCGAGTCCCGCGGGGGGTGCGACGGCCCCCGGCGCCGCCCCGCTCTTCTTCCCTTGGCGCGGACCCCGCTCCGCGCTCGTCCCAGGAGCGCAGGAGCGAACCCTCCCGGCTTCCCATTCCCATTCCCATTCCTACTCCACGGCCGGTGGCGCTCGAAGCCGGGCGAGCTCATTCCCAGGGGATGGGAAAGGGGGGGAATAGGACACACACCCTCAGCGGCGTTGGTTTATCCCGGCCCGCGCTGTGCGCGGCGCCCCCTGGCGGGGCGGGGCGGGCGGGCGGTCCCACTGGGACAGGCAGGGACAGGCAGGGACACCTGGAGACCACCGGAGACCCCCAGGGTGACCCGCGGGCAGGAGAGGGGCCCACGGGAGCCACAAGCATTGCCTTTGGTCTCTGAGCCCTCGGCACGCCGCTCGTTTGGATCCCGCGTTGCCCCCGATACGCTCTATCCTGCCAATGCTTCCCCCTCGTATTTCCGTGCCTCTGCATCCCAGATCTTTCAAGAAACCCCATTCCTCCCCTCAGTAATTGCTCTCAAGCTTGGCCTTTCCAATACTTTCCCATGGCTCACACTACATTGAACCCGGCCCAACCAAAAACAACCACAGAACCAAGATCACACACAAACGCTCTCTCCTTGCCCTTGTGCTGCATTCCTCTCTCCACTTCTTTCTTGCTTAGTCTTCTGTCCTCACCCCCACAATATAAAGGTCTTCTGGCCCACTATGTTTATGCTTTAACTTTTTTTTAATCTTTCAGGCACCATCCATACCAGAGGGATTGCATAAATTAAATCTTGCTGAGGGCATTTTCCCATCTGACCAGGTGTGCTTACAGCCGTCCAGGACAAAGATGGTGGTGCAACTTCTGGCTCAGAAAGTCTCTTAACTATTGACTGCCAAAAGCTGGGAAATCTGAATGGAAAAATCACTGTGTGTTGCTTTGTTTATTTATGCTTCCCAAGGATGCTGTTGGAGAAATGGCAGCAGGCTAGATGGCTTTGCTTTCTCCTGTTCCCAGGTGCCAGACACCTGCAGGGTTAGGGCAGGAAGTGTGGCAGTCTCCAGTGTCACTGCTTGCCCCAAGGAACACATTCCTTTGTGATTGAGCATGTTGGCTGTTGCTGTCTCCCAAAAATGAAAACCACAGCATATTAAAACGTTAAACCATTCTAATGGCAGTGGAAATCTCACCCCTGTTTTGCCTGCTGCTACCAGCTCTCTCCATCCTTCCTCAGACTTCTTCATCTTTCCAGGAGGAAACAAAACACACAGATTTTTTGTTTTGCTTTGCTTTTATTCCACCATTTATTTCTTCTGTTTCTCCCTCAGATTTCCATTCCTGTGCTGGGGACACACATACACATTCTTTAAACAGACACACATATGTCTGTATATACAGTAAGGCACAGTCACTCACATACAGATGGGACACTGCTGGGAGAAGAAACGGGGCACAGTGAATGATTGCAACCTGCCCTGGAGTACAAGCTATAACAAACAGATTACAATGGATTCAAAGGCAACAATGCTCCACGGCATGGCTCAAAAGGATGTGGAGGTTTTGTTTGCCAACAAGCTCACGTCACACAGGAGGGTCAGAGCTGCTGGCTCTCAGCAAATGTCACCTCAGAGCTCTCACCTGGGAAAAAGAAAGGCAGGGCACAGAGCCTCTCCTTTCCTCATGATTTTAGAGCTGGTGAACACAAAGGGGGTATCCCACAGACTCCTCAGGTTTGTAACTCTGCTGTGTTGCTGAGCCCGCCTGAGGGCAGAAGGGAGGTGTGCTGTGTGAAACACTTGTGCGTGTCCAGAGAGACAGGGACAACCCAAGCCTCTGACCCTGCTCAGCTTAACGTTTGCTAGGAGGAGCTTTGGGATGGCTGGTTCTTCCCTCGGTCTCTGCAGCTGTTTCTGTGTTGCTGAGTACTCAGGTGGGGTTCAAGCACTGGCCCCTGATCGTTCACACCACCCAACAGCTGGCTGACACCTCGGCTCAGCTTTTGGCAAGTCTGGCTCGCTGTCTCCAGTGAGCCCAGAGTTGTCCACAGCTCCACGACGTGCTGTGGACATGACCCCCGTGGTCTTGAGCCAAGGCAGCTTTTTATTCAGCTTCAAGCACTGCTGTCAGGAAACTGGTCAAGTGAGGGTCTGTTATCTATCTTTCCCCAAATAACTTATTTCTTACGGGCAACTAATAGTCTCCAGATATAAGTCCTTTCTCCTTTGGTTTGGCAACTGCTAGCCCATGACTTTAACTAGTACCCCAGGGGTGAAAGCAAATCCAGTACAGTGCCTAAGTATTGAGGAGGGACTGGCTGTCTGACCTTCACCAATTCAGTCAGTCAGGCCATACAACTGGAAACTCAGCCAGCTAAGATTTTTTTGACCTGCCCAAAATTAATGGGCTGTTTCCTGTAAGCCAGGATGGTTTCTACCCTGAGTGGTTCTCAGTGGCCACACATTAAAAGTTTCGAAAAAGACTGGATAGGGTCTGGAAGTGAGAAAAACTGATGGACAGGCAGGCCTTCTAAATCTGGACTGGAGCCCACAGCCAGATAAAAAACTTGTGCTGTTGACCTACTCAGCACATCTTTTCTTTGCATCCAATCTGCTCGTTGTCACTTTTCCACCAGCACTAAAAACACCCCAAATTTGAAGCACACAGAACCTACCAGCCTGCCCCTGCTGGCTGTTTCACAGACCAGCCAGTTCAAGCCCCACTTCAGAGGGATTTTATGTTGTATGATCAATGTCCTAAGAGTTTTCCCTGTGTTCAGGGTTCACATTGTCTGCCATACAGCACATATGGAGAAAACATACTGTTTCCTACTATTAAAACATTATTTACTGACGTTTAAAAACCCAAAGTATTTCAAAAGAAGCTACCAAAAAGGCACCATACATGTATGTTTGTAACAGATGAACTTCATCTAAGACCAATGCAGGGGAGAAGAAAAAGACATTTTGGAGCAGGATGAAGGAGCAGGAGGACCAGGAGTGGTGATGGTTGTTGGTTCTGGGACAGCAAGTATCAGGTGTCTCAGTTTCCAAATATCACTGAGGAACATCAGCCAACACACCTGAGTTTTGAACTCTGAAGAGATTGCAAACCAGTCTCTTGTTCCAGCTGTCCCAAAATATGATGGTGCAGAGCAGAGAGCCAGCAAGGAGCCACTCAGCTCTGTGAGGAGTCTGGACCTCAGGGGATATCTGTGTTCTGCTCCTCTCCTGCCACTTAAGGTTTTCCAGAAGCTTCCACCTTGATTGGGTTAGATGGCTCCTATTCACATGTTAAGTCTCCTCTACCCTGATTGGGTATGTCCTTTTGAGAGGGGAAAAAGTAAGGAAATAATGAAAAATAATCATGGTCTAAGTAAATACAGTGCTGGGAAGTCCTGGGGGTACTTTGGTAGTTTCTGTGCTAGGAGGCAAAGGCAGCCTGAGCACCAGCCTCCTTCCTTCAGTTGCTCCTTGCCAAATCAAGGAAACATTTGAAGAGGAGACAGGTGGTGAGGTGGAATGAGATGTTTCCTCAGGCATCTGTGGCTATGTTATCAGTGGTTACAGAATACATAAGAAGGTACATGGAATAAGCCCTGCTTCAGCCAGTGGAAATCCTCTTTTATTTCAAGTGGCAAAGGGCCATGTTTTCATGCTTCCAGGGCTGATCATGCACTGGTGTGTGTGCAAACACACTTTTTGCTGGCAAAGCTAACAAGCTAAACACAGAGAGAGAGAGAATATATATATGTATTCATGTATATATACAATGTGTGCTCACATATAAATATGTGTATGTAAGGAGGCATAATTGATATAGTATATACAAGGTTACTGCTGGGGAAATGTGCTTTTTACTGTAAGTACTTTCAAATTGCATTCAAAACAGCAATGGAGCAGAGCCTCTCCATTATACTGAATCTAGAATCAGCTTTGCTTCTTTTCCATCCTTTCTCCCTGTAACACTACCCAGAAAGGCTGGTTGTTTTGAATGCCCTGCCTTGCAGCATCTGCAGGCCTGAGATTTGAGACTTTTGACATGTGGGGAGCAGCAAAATTGTTGTTATATTCTGTCACAGTTGCCATTTTCATGAATAGCAAAACCCTCTGGTGTCTTAGGAGGCATCACACCACGCTGACCTGCCTTACCTGTGTGTCAGGGTTACGCTGTGCCCTGCTCCTGTGTGGCTGACGGTGAAGCCTCACTGGCAGTCTCTAATCCCACTGCATCCTGCAGTGATTCAGGTGCCAGTGGTGTTTCTTCAGTGTCTGATGTTCTGTGTGTGTCTGTGCTCTCACTGCTTTCCTTTGCTTCAGCTTCAGCTTCTCCCTTCTCCTTGTCCCCCTTTTCCTGTTCACTGGCAGTGCCTTGCTGCTCTTCTCCCTTGGGACCCTCACACACATCCTTGTTTCCAGAGGTAGGCTGGGCAGAGTTCTCCTTCCCTGGGGCATCACGACACACTTCCTCCTCCTTTGTATTCCCTTTGTTACTCTTGCAAGGATTCATTTCCTCTGCCTGTTTATCCCCTTTTTCTTCATCTTCTGACCTGCTGGATCCTCTCCTTAATGGAGGTTTCTCATCAGATCCTGACTCTTCCTTTTGCTCTTTGATCCCTTTTAATTCATCCTCTGACCTGCTGGATCCTCTCCTTGACGGGGGCTTCTCATCAGACCCTGCCTGTTTCTTTTGCTCTTTGCTCCCTGTTTCTGCCTCCTCTGTCTTGTCATTGGGCCTAAAGACCTCATCTTCCCTGGCACCATTTTCTGGAGAGGAGATGTTGAGCCCTAAATCTTCCCCGTCTCCGTACTCGGACAGAGATCTTCGGAACCTCCTGGAGGGTGGCCTGCGCTTGATGGATCCTCGCGTCCGCACCTGGGGGGCAGGAAAAGCAGACATTGGAGCAGTCAAGAGAGCGGTACTGGAAAAGCAGGAAAGCACAACAGAGGAAAACGTGGGAGATTTAGTTGATACCCTGGTGGCTTCCCTTTTCCTGCTCTGCTAATGAGAGGTAGAGAGAAGAGGGTTCCCTGCTGCTGAAAGACTCTTCTATAGGACAAGCAGCACCCTAATATAAGCCTCCCTTCTGCAAAGATGGTGCCAGAGACCATCCAATTTGAACTGTGACCCCTCGTCCAAGTTAGACCCCTAAAACCAAGGATACTGCATTCATTGCACAGATGTTGCTGACTTTGGGTGTCTCAGCCTTCTCTTCCTCTTCATCCCCAGGGGATAAGCAAGCAATAAATCCCAGCACATATCCTACCTTGTTGTAGAACTGCAGCTGGGTGCCTTCCGGGGGCTGATCAAAGCTGACTGGCGTCTCACTCGCCTCGCTGGGCTGGGTCTGAGTCCCTGGGCTGGTGGGTGTCGAGGGAGGTGTGCTGAATGGAGAAACCAGGGCTTTCAGACCAGGGCTTCTGGGAGACACTCCCGGCAGCAGAGCAGCTGGAGAAAAAGCCAGATTGGCCTGCAAAGAAAAGTCCCCGTCAGGAGTGTGAATGACAGCGGCGTGTGCTACACACGACAGCCACACAGGGGAACCCTCGCTCTGCCACAGCTCTCAGCTGTCACAGCCCACAGACCTTCTGGTCGTGGGTCTCTCCTGGTGACACTGTCAACAAACAAGTCTGGGCAGAGAAGTTATGACTGGACATTTGTCCTTCCCCGGCAACTGGAACTCAGGACGTGTTCTTTTGTCATCCTCGGGCCTTTTGGGATTTTCCAGTGATCCAGCCAAGCCAGCACAGTCTACAGTGGCTGAGCTGGGAGCAAATCTGAACAAGCAGCCAGCAAACACTTTTAAACCAAAAGATTTAAACCAGCCCCGTGTGTGCCCAATTTTCCAGCCTGATCTTCTGAATGAACTGCACAGTTGTGAGAAGACCATGGAAAGAGCCGAGCTTGCGGATTCACTGTGGCAAAACATTTCCTGCTGGGCTCTCACTCAGCAGCTCTCAAAGGCAAATGTCCTTGGGTGCCTCAGGAGGGACAGTGATATGAATAGGGGTACGTTGTGTCAGCGTGGCTCTGGAGTTGCACATGCTGCCAGGAAGGACAGCTGGCAGGGCCAGGGCACCCTGCCTTCAGGCCATCGGGTGCTGAGCTGTCCTCAGCAGTGTGGATCAGGCACCACAGAGACATACAAAAAGGGCTGGAAGCACTGGGTGTGTTTTTGAGTAACTGGGGGAATCCAGATGAGGGAAGTGCAGGAGAGAGGCAGAGCCTGGAGCGCACTCCCCACTGCCAGGGTTGTAACTGCCTGTGCTGAAGGCCAGGTCCCTGACAGGGTGCAGGTGACTCAGTCTGAGTTAGACTGCTGCAAAGAAAGAGCTGGAAGAAGTCTCAGTCAGGGTTTCCCTCACTTTCTCTGGAGAGCTGCATTTAAACTGAGGCTCCAGCCCCAGCTCCCTCCTTGAGCAGGGTTGCTGCCATGCCATGTGCTCCACAGACCCAAATGTTCCTGACCCATGCACTGCCGTGCTTATGGACACACCCAGGGATCACTGGACTGCTTCTGATGCTTGTTACCCTTACCAGACCTGCTCTGCCTTCCTTTTTTATGTATGGTGGGACTGGGTCCTTATGTGTGAGGCCACTGCTCTGTTCACCCAGATGTCACTCTTGGCTCCTGGATCCCCTTCCCCTGTGACTGCTCTGCAAGGGAAGTAGCTGTGACAAATGCCTGTCAGATTTAATTTGCCAAGGAAGCCACGTGGGTTATTCTAGGACCTACCTGCAGCTTTTCAATCATGGGGGAGCTTTTCACCTTGACCTTGGGAAGGGGGCAAGCATTTGGAGACCGCTTCTGCAAAACAAAATGAAACACGAACACTTCACAGTAAAGTAGGTGGAAAAGAGGAAACCTAATAAAGGCAGAAAACTTGGGAGAGACAAGCAGAAAGTGCTAGCTATCCTAGGACTAGATACATGTTCCCTTTCTCTGGGAGAAAAGGAGATTGTCTGCTCTTTGAAGCATCTGAGCTAGGTGATGTGTAATGGCTCTGCTTCTACATTGCCTTCACTAAGGTATGTAGCCTATGGCATAGTTTCTCCTGGTATTATTCAGGACCAGACAGATTAAAATTCTACTTCTTAAAGGCTTAATGTTGGCAAACATTGTGAACTTTCTGTGAGGGGAAAGACTTTCTGCCACCACTTGACTAACAGAGTTAAAGGATATCCAATTAGTACAGGCAGGAAAGGCCTATGTGGCAGGAAAGGCAGAGCTCTGAAAGGCTGAAAACAGTTTGAGAAAGGGAAAGCACTGCTTTGAGAAGGGGCACATTGCTTTTTTTCAGATCCAAAGGAAAAGGAAGGAATCTAAGATTTTAAAGCTTGCTGCTCCTTTGGCATGTGGCTGACATATAAGGACAAAGAGCTACTCCCTTGCTAAGGGCAGGTGACAATGTGAAATTTGGTGGGTAGACCTCATACCTTAAAGTACAAAGGACAGAAGTGACCAGAAAGGGCCTGAGCACAAAATTTAGTGAGGAGCAGCCAGCTTAGTGGGACCTGCTCATTCCAAGGTGCTGTATGGAGGACGCCTAAAGAAAATATTCTGTGGGTGTTGCTGACAAACCCCCTCTTCACTCTGGATTATTTATTCCCTTTTTCTGAAGATGGAAAAATCTCACAAGCAGAACTATTGCACCATTATACTCAAACCTCTAGAGTTCACCTGAAGGCAACACACACCACGGATGCTCCCTGTGCTAAGAACTGTTCAAATCTCACAAATTCCAGTGGTTCCTGAACAGTGGTAACTGGATGGATCCATCAGAGTGCTAAGGGTAAAAATGAAAGCAGTGGAAATGGGATGTGCATCCATGCTACAGGAAACATCATGGACCTGACTCTGAGTCAGTACATGTGTGTGAGCAGGGGGAGGTTTGATTCTGCATGATTGATATCTTGTGCTGCACAGCCTGACCTCTCTGCAACCTCCAAACCCATGTCTCAGGAGAGAGCAGGTTGCAGAGAGGAAAGGTCTTACCCCCTATTAAATTGATACTCACTTGCTCATCATTGTCACTTGTCTCAGTTTTGTGGGAATACAATGGAAGGGAACATGGTGGTTTCCTCCGAGTTGGCTTATGTGGTGGCACCTAAGAGAAGAAAACAACCAACTCAGCAGCAGGGAAATCAGGTTTCTTAAAAAGGGAATGAAACTCAAGCACCAAAGGGCATGCTGTGTCAGTGACCTGTTTGGGTGGCAGGGCTCAGCTTGCCTAAAGGAGTCATCCAAAGGCAGCACCAGGTACTAGCACATGGGCATGTGGCCAGCATGCCAGCTGTGTTTGTAGCACCTAGAGCCCAATCCTGCAGCATCTTGAGCCCAATACTAGTGTTGGAAAAGTAGTCTGTATCTTTTTGCACAGTATAAGCCACAACACTTCAGGCTTTGTGCAAAGGACACTCTTCCAAGCTCTGGAGGGTGGAGAAACCTTCCTAGAAACTTCATCTTCAAAGCATCCTGCTGGAGACCCCCTCGCACTGGAATAGGTTGTAACTGTTCTCTCTCCTGTCATTACCAGGATTTCCTTTTAAGTCTCAGCTGCCTACCTGGTTCATGATTTCCTGTTTTGCATCTGATAGGTTTTAAGGACAAAAAGGGGAATTCTGACTTTTTTGGAATTTCAATTCCATTTGTTTCTCTTGAATGAAGAAAAGCAGCTCACAGGGATAAGTCCTCAGGTGTAACCTTTAATTTGACTAAGAAACAGATTCTCCAGGGGAGAAAGAACAAGACAACTTGGTGGCAGAGATACTGGTTCCTTCTGAATGTCTTCAGGCTCTCAGAAGTACAAGAGAGCTCCCTAGGAAGGAAGAGATGCATAGCACATCACTATTGCTCTGGTCTTGAAGCCAAGCTGTCTCTATTTTTATGCCAGGTTTGTAGTCTCCTGCCAAGCTGTTAACACACTTTTTTATATGTTAACAGGCAAAATAATTGGATAATATTGTGGATCTTGGATAGTATCCACAATAAAATATTTGGATAATTTTGTTGTCTTCTCACAGGCTGGCAATGTGAAAAATTGGATCAGGGTGTCTTTGCCCTCTGTAGAGCTGGTTGTCATGGAGGACCTGTAGACTTGATGTCACTTAACTTCTGGTTGGTGCTGCATCCAGCCATGCCAATGCTGCACCTCTAAGCAGCCAAGAGCAGCCCTGCCCTTATCCTTATAGGAAGGAAGCTTTATGCTAGGAACCAATAACATGTCTTACTGAAACCCCATCATTTTGCAACCATGAAATGCTGCACTGTGCCCCAGTGGATGTGTCAGAGGTTCCCTGGTTGATGGGATCCTCTCTGCTGGCATGGGTCAGGCAAGGGTTAAAGACCATCCACTGAGCCATTAATCTGAATCCAGCTTGAGAGAGCCAGTGGGGAAGTGACAGATGGCTTGGAGAGAAAAGACAGGAAACTTTGTCCTCCTCTGTCTCTGGAGAAAATGAGTTTCCCCCCACAGTGAGGCCCCTCCACACTGCTTTGGCTTGGGAGCAGCAGAGGTCTGCAGATAACACAAGAGAGGTCTGGGAACTTTCTGCCTTCTGTAGGGTGAGGGACTTATTGCAATTGAATCCCATACCTTAAAAAAAAGGAAATTATTGTAATGGGATGGATGTAGTGGTGCACTGGTGACTAGAGGGGAAAAAAATAGTGCTTGGGAAGAGATTGGCTACTCCCATCCTGGGACCTGGCTGTGGGAGTGCTAACCTCTGATGTATGCTGGTATGCCAGCCCTGCAGGGCACAGGTCACCACTGCATCCAGGCAGGAGGGGTGACAGGGAGGGTCCCCTTAGGCCCAGCCTGGGACGTGCTGAAATTAGCTGAGCAGCAGAAGGGAGCAGTTCGGTTTTAAAAGAGAAGAGAGCCACCAGTAAAAAGGAGTAAAAAAGAGTAAAAAAGAGTCATAATGATACAGGGGGCTCTCCTAAAATGTCAACCTCCTTTCATAAACACCATGTCTCTCCCTTCTTCCTAAGAGAGGTATTCTAGTGTTTTGCTTAGCTGGTGAAAGACAGCTTGTGAGGTAATGCTTGGCATAGTGGGCTTTCAACAAATCAGAGTTTCAGCATGATAGAGATAGGCACAGAGTCTGAAATGTCATTGAGAAGAGGCAACGAAGGTGAGTAAAGAGGCAGCTTTCTCTCAGACCAGTACAGAAGGAATAACTGGAGGAAACCTTCTCCTTTTGCAAATGAGGTGCTGATGGCCTGCCACTGGCTTCCTACACTGCATAATCTGTTGTTTGCTTTCTTTTCCTGTGGCTCAGTAATAGCTAATTTGTTATTCACTGCTGCTGTCTGCCCACAAAAGCAAGCCCAAATAGTGCATGCATTGCTGTCTGCTCTTGTTGGCTAAATATGTGCACCCTACCAAGCTTTACAGCATCTCAGTTACAGTGTCTGGGTGTCCTGAGGTGCAGCTCTACCAAAACACTCATCCACAAATCGGCAAAGCATGGAAGATACTGACACAGCTTGCACTGCATGAGGAGAGGAATCCTTTGCGAAGATCCAAAGTCCAGGTGGCTTCATGCTTAGGTCACTGATCCTCCAACAGGCAGAGCTGAGGGCCTGATTTCCCACACGATTTCCTACCAGTGGCTGCAGAGTTCCTTACCTCTTTTCCAGTGATATTGGCTGCTTGCTCCTTGAATTTCCCCGCTAGCTGAGCCACTGAGGGTGATGCCGACTTGTCCACCTCTGAGTTGGTCTCTGCTGGCCTGTTCTGACAAACCAGGAACAACACGTTATGAGCAAAGTCTGGGAAAGGCAAGCCTGTGTATGTGTTATAAAGTTCAAGAGTAAGCACAGACTTGAAGTAAAGTTCCTCACATCTGGCATCAATCATCTAGCCTGTGAGCAAGAGGTTTGGGATGACAGGACCTAGCAGCATTTTCAAATATTCCAGAAAAGCAGATATTCATGCAAAGCTTTTCAGCTCTTGCTGAAGAGCCTACACTCAGTACTTTCCAATGGAAGAAAACTGGGCATTTCAAGTGTCTGTTCCCCATCTTATCCTTGCAGTGAGCAGATGGAGCAGGGTAATAAAGTACATTCCCATGCACCTCTTCAGCTCTCCCATACCTTTTTCACTGCCTTGGTCACCATCCTTCCTTTTCCAGCACTTCTGCCATGAGAAGCCATTCCCAGTCCCTGCAGCAAGCCAACATCTGCTTGGGGATGTGTCCCTTTGCTGTTCTGCTTTTTTGGCAATGAAATACTCAGGCGGGTGGGAGGGAGGGAGGAAATACCACGGCTGAGAGAAGCTTCCCCTCCCCTGGGTCGACAACAGGCTGAGAAGCAGGAGGCTTGTGTTGGAGTGTGGATGATGCAGCTCTTCCCACAACACACTGCCCCGGTGTCATCCCACATTTACCTTGTTTTCTTTGCTATGTGTGTATTGAGCAACGTGAGTAGAAAGCCTTGAAATCAGAGTTGATGAAAGGAAACCTTTGTTCTTCATCTCTGGTGTCTGATGCCAGGGAAAACCAAACCAGAGGAACTGAGAATAAGTAACCAACAATCCTTGTTTTGTTAGAGGCGGAGACCTCAGAAGAAGAAACCAGGCTTGTGAACCATCTGTAAGAAACCTCACACCTCCGCTCCCTGTACCACCACCACCAGTGTGGTGCGTGACCAGCACCACACCTCTCACCCCACTGCCTCAATACTCAGCCAGAAAGTTTCCCCAAAGGCCATTGCTAGAAGAATATATTCCTGTTTCTCCAAAGACTCTAGCAGAGCTCTCCCCTCTCCCTTCACACCACTCTGCCTGGGAGGGACCTGCTGCTTTATGAACACGACCGCTCCTTCAGCGCTGCTGGAGGTGAAAGGCCCTTGAAACACCAACCTGGCCTGTGTGTGGACCATTCCCTCTGGGTAACTGTGCCACAGGGACTAAAGAAATGGCTGTGGAAACTTGATATCATGTTAAGGAAGGGATTTCTTTAGACTCCTAGTTTCTAGACTAAAAGCAAATCAAGGTGCTTACGTTAAGGATCATCTCATAATCTGCAGCTTGGAGGAGTCTCTAGTCTGAAATGCCTGGTACAGACCAGTGTGGCTGAGGCCTGTTTGCATCTTGGAAAAGGGCCTTTCCCTTTCTCAGAGAGCCATAAATAAATGCTCCCAATAAATGCTATCTTCTTTTCCCCAGGCCCACGAGCCCCTGTAGATGTCTGCCATTCCCTGATTCCAGGATCCTGACTACATCTTCACTTTTGAGCTTCCCATGCACTTTGGACTGGCTTTCCTGAATTTAGGAAAGCCACATCAAGCTGCTTCCTCTCAGTGACCTTCATGCACCTTCCCCTCATCTTTTCACCTTCCATTAGAGTAACTATAGGCAGGGAAAGTGGCAGATAAGGGGAATGGAAAAAACAGTGAGGGAGGCAGATCAGCAACCTGCTGCACAGGAAAAATGATGGCTGGGCTAAGTGGGGAGGAAGAGCAGCTCCCAGCTGCAGACTTCTTCCCTGCTCTGAAGGGAGGGCAGGCTGGAAAGGGGAGGGAGCAAAGAATGAACCTGGAGAAGGCAAGATGGTTTGGGAGGCTTGGCTCTCAGCATACCAGCTCCCAGCATACGTGGGAATGGCAGAACAGACACCTGAAGTGAGGATTCTGCTGAAACTGAGGAGCTTCAGGTGTCCAGTGTTTGTGTTGGAAAGGTTGCCTCCCTCACAGGCCCTTTTGCTCCAAAAGCTTCTCTCACAGCCCTTTGTCTTTACCCAGAAAAGACACTGTACTTCCTCTTGGCCTTGGCCAGTTTGACCTCTTGTTTTCGGGGTGATCGTGGTTTTTTTCTTTCTTTCTTTTTTTTTTTTTTGAATTTACAGTCCGAAAACACAGCTCTCTTTCTTTGATCAGAGCTGTGAGGTTAGAAGGGTTCCACGTGTTTCTTGTTTTGCTGGTGGCAGGCACTGATTGCAAGGCAGCTCTGGCCGGGCAGGGTGCAGGAAGCAGTGAACATGCCATTCTAAGATTAGCACCAGTAGCCCACGGGCTGTGTCCTCCCGAAATTGCCAGCTGCAGACTCTGATCACGCTTTGCAACAGGAAAAGTCCTTTCTCACATCCTTTCTGGCAATTACACTGGTGTCCTGTATTCAGCTTTTTCTGCATTTCCCCCCTCCCCTCCAGATGGTGTGCCAGGCTCTGCATCTTCTAGTCAGGGGAAAGTGCAGAACCGGGGCACTTGGGTGCAAAAAGTTCCACTCCTTGCACTGCAAAGAGAACACCATTCCCCTGACTTCCAGGAACTGGACTGTCAGTCTTCCTCTCCTCCTTCCCACCACTGTGGGTAAGGTGGGAAGCCTCACTTTACCACTCTCACCCTAGAGCCTGTACCAGCCTCTTCCACAACCAAGACATGCATCTGCTTCTCTCACCCAGGAGCTCAGTGCTGGCTTCCTCCTGCCCCTTCCTCTCCCATTCATGGTCATATTTCACGTTTTGGTCATATAACCCAACACTTTTCTGAATGGTGCTCTTTTTTTTTCGAAAACACTTTTTGCAGCCAACTGCTGATTCTTTTCCTTTTCAGAACAGAATCACAATCAGCCTGCATGGGCTAAAAGCAGCGAGCTAATGTTAAAGGCTTCGCCCATCAGTAATTTGATAACTGCTACTCTGAGGTCTAAGGTGTCTAAGAATTCTATGTTCTGAAAAATGTCAGACAGAGCCATAAACAGCAATTGAATTATACCATCAATGTGAGCATGGCACTGTCTGCAAAAGAGGAAGTGCAACTACCAAGTTCTCGGTAAAGGGTTTGTTTCACTTTCCTCTTCCAAACAAGTTTATAAAATTGAGTAAATGTGAAAATAGTTTTCGACACTGTGTTTCTTTTTAGCAGCACTGCAGAAGAAAGCTCTGCCTTTGTGGTTTAGGTACAAATGTGCCAATTCAAGCCTCTCACCAAACCTCTCCTTCCTTGTGCCTCGGAGCCTTTGCCTCTGTGGTGAGAGCAAAGCTGCCCACCAATCCCTGATTCTGCAGCTTGCCTGAAGGGGGCCACTGTATTTAGCACAGATCCCTGCTCCTCTCACAGGCTGCCTGGTGGAAACACTGCTAGAAATGTCCCACGCCATCCCTGCTATATCTTTTCAAGGCAGCTGAGAAGATCTCTGAGCAGAGACTCCTTGAAGCTGTGGCACAGTCAGCTCTGACTCACACAATCCCAGCTTCACTGGTAATTTGATGTGCCAGAAGATGACTAGTAAGGCTGCCTGATGTGGGAGCAGTAATGTCTCACAGAGGGGACCCCTCACTACAGCAGTGTCATTACCTGGCTCGGTGACATTTGCCAATTCTCCTGCTACAGCCCATGGACCCACTGTGGGCACCAGGTGAGAGAAGGGTGCATGTCAGAGGCCCACACGAGAGACCTGTGCATACTGTTTGGGTACTCACAAAGAGCTTTTCTTAAAGGTGATGGATTTGAGTGTCACTACAGGCAATGAGTTTCTTACGAAATCAAAATCACAGAGAATTTCCACTCCTGTGGAAAACTGGAAAAGCCTGAGGTGGCTTCTGGTGTGAATTTGAAAGTTCTGCTGGGACTGGTGCACAATGGGGTCCAAGAGCCCTCAGCTAGCAGTTTTGATCATGACCCACCCCATTGCAATTGAAGGCTGTCATGATGCCATCCCATGGGATTGGTATCCCACCAATTTAGTCATTGTCCATGATACTGGAAATGCAAGTCTGAAAGGATCAAAAGCAGATACTGAAGGACTTGTGTACCTGGTTTGACTGATGAAAAGAGCAACCTTCTGCTAGCTGTCATACAGTGCAGTGTTTTGCCTTAAGCAGCACTTAAATACCAGCTGAATAACAGCAGAGCTCTGTGCTTCCCTACCCTCCTTTCCTCCCGTATGAATCCTCTGATTTGGCTGCTTTTGTGGGTAGGATAGTTTGGCCAGATGGAGCACCTTTTCTCTGAGATGCAAGAGCTCCACAGGACCTTGCAAGGCTGGAGTATTCAGTGGCTGTGAAATCAGTGATGGTTATGGGTCCTGTGCAATTGCCACCCCCATTCCCATGCAGCTGCATCTAGACTTGGTTTGAGGCCAGTCCCTGACCTCCACATCCCTCCTTTGTTTCCAAAGAGCTTTGCAGGAAAGATTCCCTGCAGCCTGTCCATCCTGCCAGCCGCCTTCCCGCACCCTGTGCTCCCACAAGGTCTGTAAAGCTCCACTGTGACTCTCGCAGGGGCTTTTCACTGCTGCACACACAACCTACCTCAGCAAAAGCAAATAGGGCAAAAGGAATGACAAATATAATGTCTCAGAGGCAGATACAAAAAGGCACTCGAGGCTCAGGGCTAATGTCTTCATTACAGAAACAGGGTCCAGAAATAGTGATATTCAGCACCCAGCTCTCCACACTGCACCACGAGAAGGCAGTTGTCAGATTGATAGAAGAAAACAAGAGGTGGCCAGTGCTTTTGGGGTGCAGTTTCATAAGGTCTTGGTTTCAGCAGAGAGAAAGTGTATATTTCCAGCTGCTCATTCTCCCCTGACCTTTCCTTTCCCCCTTCCCCTCCTCCCTTGCACCAGTGTGAGTTGGTGGGGCTGTGCTGTGAACTGGATCACTGAAACGATCTGGGCTAAAAATACATCCCTTAACTCTTTACAAGGTTATTTTTAACCCAGATCATTCCAGCACTGGAGTTCACAGCACAGCCCTGCAGTGCTGTAGCGGGAGGGGATGGTGGGGTGGCAGGGGCAGCCTGCCCCTCTTTAACCACGCCAGCCAGAGCCTTATCCTTTCGCATAAGGAAATTACATCCTTATGTGTCCTCCTATTCAGAGGGCTGATAAGGAAGTAAAATCCTATTTTTTGTATGCTTGCATGGTAAAGGCTGTGTTGGTCTGTGGCACTGGTGTTTTGCCCTGCAAGCTGTTGCCACCCAGCCCAGATGCAGCGAGTGCAGGCTGTGAACCCCAGGAGCACCTGCGAGCCACCGCAGGGAGCACGTTACCAGCGAACCAGAAGAAGTTTCCATTCAGCACCCACAAAACCCTCACAAATACTGTGTCAGTGATCTCTTCAGAAGCCCCATTTCAAACTGCAGCAGCCACACCTGTGGCTGGTGAGCAGGTTCTCCTTCCTGCATGGCAGGGGAAAAGCCCTACGCCTGCAGGACCTGCTCAGCCAAGGAAGGGATGGGGGTGCATCTGTGGGGAGGAAAATCAAAATAAACCATCATCACAGTCTGACTGGAGGCCTGCAAGAAGCACTGGGAAGCAGTGCCGTGGTTTCCTTTGAAATTAAAGCATCACCTCTGACCAAGGCACTGGATTTCAGGAGGGAAAGGAGCCTGTTGCAGATCTCCTCTTCCCTGCCTGGCTCAGCTCTCTGAAGGAGGAGGGTATGCTTTCTGCACAAAGCCTGCCCCGGCAGGACACCTACCCTTCTCGTTTTTCAGCAAGGTAGCTGCAGGATTTGAGGAGCCAGACAGTCACAGGCCTTGTCTACATGGGAAAGCTTATACCACGTACAGTGGGATAGCTCTCTCAGCTTTCAGGGAGCAATACAGGCTTAATCAGATAGAGGTGTCTGCTGTTCTGCCTACCTGAACTCATTTGCAATCAGCTTGGCTGAAAAGAGCCATTCTCAAACCCTCAAGTACCTGTCTCTGAGACAGAAAGCAGTATTTTGGGAATGGTGTATTAAGCTGTAGCATTAATAGGGAATAAGACTCCCCAGGGGTAAATGTCTCCTACTCCTGTGGTGAGGTGCTGCCTCTCTCCTGAAAAGACTCCCCTGCAGAGATGGGGTTTGATGAACTGGGGGTGTCCTGCACACTCACTGACCAAGCACCAGAGAAGTGATGGCAGCACCAGCTCCTCCCACCTATTTGGGGTGACCATTTCCATCAGCAAGATCTAATCCCTTCTCCCGGCACCATCTTTTGTTCAGCTGCAGAGGAAAGCTGGAGGCAAAAGGACACTGAATATTCACACAGTGCATGATCTAAGGTACACTTCCTGTCTATCTGCAGAGGACGTGAACTTTTACTCTGGCGAATGCACCATGAATGCATCTCAGTTATTTTGGCTCTCACATTTTTTAAGTGCAGATAAGATTAGATGGGGCAGCTCATAAGGAACTCCTCTTTATGTGAACTAAAAAAGCTCAAGAATAGTTTTTAGTTAATATTGGACCTAAGTTACCAATGGAAAAATCTCTCTAATATGTAGTTTGTAATTTCATTCAAAGCCATCTCTTTGTATCAGACATTTAGATGAATCCTGGTTTGCACCCTCCTGCCAACAGAACATGAACTAATTTGTTTATCCGTATCCATGTGAGTACATCAGTGGCATCAGGATCATACTGAAAGGGGAACATTGTTTGGGCTGAGAAGGGAGAGGCAAATTAGCAGGGTAGGTTTAAAACACAGACTCCCCAAAAAGAGCAAACTCAAAGGCAAGAGGGTGGAAAAATACCCAAATCACAGCGCGAGGAGCCAGGCAGCAAAGATCAGGAGATGCTGCTACCCACAGTCTGAGCCTGCCTGTTCTCCCTGTGATCCACAAAAGCATCAATGCAGGCTGAGGAGAGATTGCCCAGGAAGTGGGTGGGCTCACAATGGCCTTGGCCCATTTTTACATCCCTAGAAGGAAATCTCAGGATGCTTGTTCCAACTGGAGCTCAGCACCACGCTGGGCCTCTGGCTCAAGAAGCAACACATCCCAAGATGCAAACCCTGAATAAACAAAACTCCTCTTGCTACATTGACCCCCTTTCATCCCAGTGAAGCATCCTTCTTCCCATCTCTCTCTTTACTCTTCTTCACACATTATTCTCACTGGACACCTTCCAGCTCTCTGTTTCAGGAGGGATTTATGTGATTTATTTATTCACTTGGTATCTTATCTGGCAAGGAAGTTGCTCCTTGTCTCATTGTAGTAAATTTTAATTATTGGCAGAAGGCCCAGCTAGAAGTGGCTGCAGCTGTGGCTCTGTGATGTCCTATAGCCAGTCCTGTCCATCGTTGTGCCAGCGTAGCCTGTAGCACCCTGGGAAGCAAGGCCAAGTCTCCTACCTGCAATTCCTACCATGTGCTGTAGAACAGGAGTGATAGTTACTGTGCTGTGCTTGACCAGAGCAAAAGCTACTGTGTGAGCCACCTCTGCACCTTCCTCTGGTGGGACCAGGCTACCTCTGAGAACTTCATTTATCAGAGCTTTACCACAGTTACTTTCCAGGAGAGGACCAGGATACCTTGGAGATCTTTCAAGTGTATCCTAAATGCTAGTAAAGAAATAATGTTTTTCTACTTCCATCTTTCTGTCGTGTTTTCTTTGATCAACCTCTGCCAGAAGATAAACCCCTCCATTTCACATCCCAGATGAGAAGTTTGTGAGCTTTACGAGTGTCCTCATTCTGTTCCTCCAAGCTGCTAGGCTATGGCTGGTCAAAGAGGAATAACTGGCCTCAAACAGCCATGGGTCCCTCTCTGCCAGGATGCAAGAGTGAAACATTATAGAAAGGCTGAGAAAAGAAAGTGAGATTTCCACTTGAAAGATCCAAAGAGGATGCTGGGGCTGATATCAGGACATACAATCTGGTTATGAAAGAGTTTAAGGGTTTGTGGAGGTGTACAGTGATGACCCCAGCACGCTCTGCAAAATCCTTGGCTGTTGTTTGTCAAGACTGGCATTTTAAAGGTCATGCAAACAGGTTTCTAGTTTGACTTGCAACAAAAGGAGTTAATGTCTCACACGAGAGGGTGCACAACTGTGCAGAAACATTGCACTTCCAAGATAAAGCTTTTTTTACATTGTCCAAACTCAGCCAGTGCAGAGAAGGCCTCCACATCTGGTTGATGTCACATGCCACTGATTCAATCTTCAAACTTGCAGCTTCAAGGAAAGGCAGTCTGCAGCCCGTGGGAATTGCGAATGCTGGAGTTTGGGCTCCAGATTTCTGAATACTCTGCAAAGACAGTGGGACCTCAGATTAGGTTTGTGACCAGTTTGAGCTCCTGAGCCCCAAAGAAGGCCTTGAGACTCCTCTGGCTCACATCTCTTCTGCACATATCTCCACACAGTTGTAGATTCTGGTTTCCTTCAGACATGGGAATGCTCATTAATTGAGAAATGTCAAAAAAAGTCAAAAACACAGGACATGGAAGTTTTGGAGACAGGCAGGAGGAGGTAAAGACTCCTGGTTACATGTGCTACCTTCAAGGTAGTCAGTGTTGTAAGAGCCCAGTGATCTCTGGCAGCTTTCTTCAGTTCTAGTCTTAATGAAATCCACAGCAGCCCTTACAGAGATTTGACTAGAACTCCTGGAATGCACATCCCAGGAATACAGATGTCAGGTCTCCTCTAAAACTCTTCCTCTTTGAAACACTCCCAAGCTTCTTGCCTGAGTGTAAATCACTGCAGTCCATCTCTGGGAGTCTGCAAATAAGTTTGCTACAGGAACAACTCTCAGAAGTACGTCATCCCTCCCCAGAGTGGCACCCATGTCAACACCTATCCCTCCACAGATGAATGAACACAAGACGAGTGTGTGCCTGACCTCAACTGCAAGGCTGTTGCACAGCCTTAACAAGGGTGATAAAGAAGAAGGAGCTCTGACTGCAACACAGGACAGAATAGTATGAGGAATGCAGACTACAAAGGAGGGTTGTATGTTTATTTGTTTTTAGGAGAAAGGGCAGAAAAATCCCACTTTACATAAAATATGTAAAAATATGTAACATTTCCCTGTGATTGGAAAGAGTTTGCTTTAGGGCAACATTTTTCTCAAGACTTGCAACGGGTCTGGTCTTGATTTTCTCTTTCTGAGAGTTCCCTTGTGAACTGCTGCCATCTTGGCACTCAGGGTCAAGCACCCCAAAGGGTAACGTGAGGATATTCTAGCTCAGTAGCTTCCATCCAGAAGACTGCAAGCAGCTCCCAAATGCAGTGCAGTAATTTCAAAACCACAGAGATTCGGAACTGCCAAAATTCAAAGGTTCACCAAAGCAAGATTTGGGAATTGGGTGGAGGTGGGACATAAGTATCCAGAACTAGCAAAGGGACAAATGTTTTTCAAAGGAAGGAGCACTGTATTGAACTTGTCCACTATGCTGTAAATAAATGGTTTTATTTACAGCCCCACCTTGCCTGCTAAAAGTAGAGGGGAGATTCCTGATGGTTTTCCATCTTTCAGTGGTCTGAGGTACCCATGACTATGTGGAATACAGCCTGAAGAGTTAGCACAGTGGTTGGAATCAGCTTTCCTCAAGAAAGCTTTGCTGTTTGGCTCAGACCCCTGCTCAGAGTCCTTCTCTGTCCTCCAAGTAACCTTGGGACTGCCCAAGGCACCTGAACATGGAGGCAAATGGTTGCTGTGAGTGAGAAAACACTCAAATTGTGTTGGGCCAATGTGGCCACTGAGTGGTGGCTGGAGTTAGGTGGCGTGGTGCCTCTGTCAGCAGAGCCAGGCAGTGCCAGGCAGGAGGAGATGGGCAGAGGAGAGCAGCCAGTGCCAGACACGATGGCGAGGAGCTGTGTCCTTCACAACAGAACTATAGGAAACACCTGCAGACATCAGGAAATCAGAAGTGGTGAATAAACTATCTACCTTCTGTTTCAGAGAGTGACTGCACTGAAAATAAAATGAGATAATAATTATTTTAAGCTCCCCTATGAGAAGTCCCTCCCTTTGCTGCTGATGCTTTCCTGCTTGTAAAGTGAGTGTGATGCTGCTGTTACAGTGTCATTTTTCACGATGGGTGGTCGGTACCAGTGCCGGCTTTCTCCAGACCTTCCAAAAGGCATCACTTCTCAGCAGAGTAACTACATGAAGTCTCATTTTAGCTTGATGATGTGGGACTGCTGCTGCTGTCCTCACAGGCACCTGGGCCCAAAGTGGAGAAAGCAGCCTCCTGCTTGCCTCTGTGGAGTTTGTTAGCAACATGTCCTAACATGTTAGGGATTGAAAGGCCTTTGTATAGCAAGGGTATGCCAGCCACCTCGCACTAATCTTTGGCTGGTGCTGAAAATTTTTGAGGCTGGATTTGTAGGAAGTTGTTCTTTCCTTTGTGACATGGTATGAAGCTTTCAGGAGTGCCTGCCGTTTGCTTGCCAAGCTCTACCTGGTGAGATTAGCAAAAGCAGCAAAAAAAATATCACTGTGAAAGGCACAAGTGAGATCTTGAGTCAACCTTTTAGTAATGACAGTATTTGGCAATTACCTAGTGCCACATGTTCCCAACACTGCATGGGCTGATTCATTTCAGCAGCATCACCCCAGACCTTCTCTGTTAGGAGCATCTGCTGAGAGGGTAATGTATGGGCTTGTGCTTTTTAATGCATATCAGCCACTGCTGCAAGCCCCAAGGTCCTGAGGGAAGCCAGGGTTTTATCTGTCAGGAGAGCACAGACCACCAGGCAGGTGTGTGAGGTCCCTCTGCCTTGGAAGAATTCAGGAAGCCTTGAATTCTTTGCTGAGTGTTGGCATAGCTATAACAGGTAGGCTGGCAAGTGCTTGACCCAGCCTTGCCCTAAGCCCTGGATTAAAAACCAGGCAGACTAAAGAGTTTGAAGCCCGCACCCTGTGAGTACAGAATGGAGCCCAGGCCACTGAGCAAGTGTCCTATTGCACCTGGCAAGGGCTGCCAAGAGAGGTTTGATCAAGGACCATCATTACCAAAAGAGGCAGTGAACTGCAGCACCTGGTCCCTGCCGGGCACGGTGCCTGTGCAGGGGCAGCATGTGTGTAACCTCAGCCCATACCCGACAGAGACATGGGCAGCTCTTGGCTCTGCTGTACCCTGGGCAGGGCTTCTGGCTGTCCAGCCACAACATGCTGCTCAGGGAAGGAGTTAATTTAAAGTGTAAATCAGTCATTTGGTGTGTATGCATAGTGGTTTGGCAACCCCTGACTGAGGTGATTGTACAAACCTCCAGCAAGATATGGGTGGCACCGTTTTGTTTTCTGAGAGAAGTGCTTTTTGTGAGATGCCCAATTCTGTTTGCTTGTGTTCACCACGCTCAGAGTATTCTCATGGGGAGAGGAGTGGTGGGGAGAGATGAGGATGTGGGACAGGGGGAATGTAACAGGGACATATGGACAGGTCAGGCAGGGCAAATCCAGGCTTGTGCAGAAGCAGCAGCCCAGGCACTGGTTAAACTTTAATGTGAGCAGGCAGGTGCCTAGTGAAGTAGGAGGAACCTACAGTGGTTGCAAGGTTTTTTTTCCAGGCTGAAGATGTGTATTGCAGTCTATCCATTCTTCATTAGTTCTGTAGTTGATGTAGGACACAATAATTGCCCTCAGCTACTCAAAAATCCAGGAGAGAATTTTAGTGCAGGGCTTCATAAGCTAAATCCTGACACTTGGACCTTCATGGCAGACTATGTCTCAACAACTCACCTTCCTAACAACAGCTACACTGTGATGCAGAGCAGCCCAAGGAAACCTGTAGTGAGGGATCTGAGCCCCACAGTCACGGTGCTGCACAACCACTCATGGTGGCATCCAACTGGATGTAGGCGCTGGGTGCTGCACTCACACCAAAGGGATCACCAGTCCCATCATGGCTCTGCATGAGCAGCACCCAGATCAGGTGTCTGCATTTGAGCAGCACCCAGATCAGGTGTCTGCATTTCACCTCTGTGTCTGTGGGAAGTGGCCTTCTGGAGTTCGTATGTACAGGATCCTTTGGGCACAATAACTGAGATGACCTCTTGTCACAAAAATTCCTAAGCAAGTCCTAACACGGTCCAGCACCCACAAAGGACAGATTCCTTCCTAGCAAACTACCCTTTAGATGGGATTTCTGTCTGATTTCTAAAGATTTTTAAGGATTTAATAGTATCCAGCAGGATTATAAGGGTGTCTCAAAGAAGCTCTGCGAGTGAGACAACAGATTTCCCATCTCGGCCCCTCTTTGTCCAGCTCACCCCTCCTGCCTGCAGCTGCACAGCTCTACCCCAACCATCACCAGGGTGCAGTAAGCCCAGGCATGGGCTCAGCAAAAAAAGTCAGACTAGAGCTTCCCTAGGCCACTAAGTCAACAATAAAAGAGGAAGGAGAAGCTCAAAGGTTTTGAAAGCAGTAGCAACAACAGAACAACTGAAACGAGATTTAGTGCCGGAACATCCAAGAGGAAAGACCCAAAAGGTACTCAAGAAAGGGCAAGGTGAATCCTGTTGCAGTGAGAAGACAGGAGGCTGGGATGAGTGGTAGGAAGCTGAAAAGCTGTTAAGTACCAGTGAGGCCTGAGGCTGCAGTGGGGAGAAGCTCTGTGACATACAGCAAATGGAGATCACGATCATCAGGATTACTGGGTTTTTAAGATGCATGACAACATGTGCCTGCAGACAGTGAAGATTTAAAAATAGGAGAGCTAGGTGGAGAGGCAAAAATCTACATTGCCAGCCAGGCCAATTCCCTACAGACAAGGCAACTGGGGTGTCCAAAACAGCAGGGAAAACACATAAGCCTCATTCAGGAGTCCAATCAGTCCAGGGAGAAATGGCCCCCGCCTTTCCTGTAAAAGGGCCATGTGCCTGTAATTGCCTCATTACAAGCCCAGCACAGCTGCTTGCAGCCAGGCCAGGCAGCCACCATGGAAATAATTTCAGGCAGCAGGAAAAGGATTGTGGATAAAGTTGATATCTGGCTGGATGCAGTCATACCCAGCCACACAAGTGGAAAAACAAAGCAAGGCAGAGGGGCTGTGCCCACACAAGCAGCGTGGCAGCCGCCCCTGCAGAAGCTCCTTGCAAGGGGGGTTTTCCTGTCACCTGGAACAGCACAACTTCAGGAACTCACCCATCCTGGGTTTTTAGCCCAGACATACCACATGAGGTTGTCCCTCCTGAGCCTTTGGGGTGCACTAGTGTCTCCATTCAGGACTTTGCTGCAGCGAGGGTGAGACATGCTTTTTTAGAGGAGGATGAGGTATTTAAGATGATCAAAATAAATACGAGAAACAAAAAATAAGTACAGAAAGATTCAAAAGCTGATAGTTCACTGTGTGGCTGTTGTAGGTGGAAATCTGTTTCAAACCATCCAACTGCTGCTCAGAGTTACCTTGTCCACTGCAAACTCGAGCTCAGCCATCAGTAACCTTAAGCACTGAATCACAAAAACAACTAGTTTAACAAAGATCTCTGCAATTACTAAGGTAGACTATACTAGAAGGCTAGACTTATATGCCTCCTCCCTTTATGAAGAACTGGAAACTCAGTGTCCTGATATTTCCTTTGAGTTAATATTATCTGTTTTAAAAATAAGGGCTGTATTTATCTAGAACAAACAGTTAAAAAAAAAAAACCAACCACTTTTTTGGGCCTTACAAGAACAATGTTGATGTTGCAGAGCTCTTTCCTTGCTCCAAATGAACACCAGTACCACATCTGAAATATTTTCTAGAGCTCCAGAGCTCCTAAAGTTCACAGTAACTCTAAGTGGTTTTGGGGAAATACTTTGTGCCTCTTAAACGTGAGTGCTGCCAGTGAGCCAGAATCCTGCAGCAGATACACTAAGCATTCCTATTATTTGAGGTTATGAAAATTTGGATTGGGACACTGAAAACAAGGTCCCTTACTCTGAAATGCCCTGTCAAATATAGCCCACAGCTTGTCTCTTAAAGGAGGTCACGATGAAGGAGGACATGTAACAATTGACAGGAAAAGACGAAAAGACCTCAAGTTGCCCCAGAAGAGTTTTAGATTGGATATTAGGAAAAAATTCTTCACTGAAAGGGTTGTCAAGCACTGGAACAGGTTCCCAGGGGAATGGTGGAGGCACCATCCCCAGAAGTGTTCAAAAGTCCACATGTAGATGTGGCACTTAGGGACATGGTTTAGTGGTGGGCTTGGCAATGCTGGGTTAGCAGTTGGACTTGATGATCTTAGAGGTTTTTTCCAACCTAAACAGTTTTGTGATTAACTTGGCACCAGGACTCCAGTGTCATCTGAGAGTTAATGCACCACTTTCCTAAATAATTGAAATCCCCACTCTCTTTCAAGCCGCACTACTTTTCATTTCTCAAAAATTAAATTAGATGCACACCTACACAGCTTTCAGCTTAGTTCACAGGAAGATGTCTGGCTTTCCTGGTGTGTCAGGCAGGATATACAGTCCTGTCATTAACTCCTTCTCCCCATCTGATGGGAACCCTCTAGCAATAAATGCTACCTGAAATCTTGGTTGATACAACCAGACATGAGCTACTGCAGACATCTAAATTGCAGATAATACATATGAAAGGCATGTGGGAAAAAAGGGCTTATTTCTCAGAAATTATCCACTGAGAAAGTAAACTGATGATGTTGTGTTGTTTCAGGAATCCACAGACACTCCCTGTGTGGAATGGTCTGTACCCCTGGTGGAGTGATGCTGATGTCCTGATCTACAGCCGACAACAGCTGTGAGCAGTATGTCGGTCTGGCTGGCCAGGAGATTATTGCTTCCCACGTGTCCTTAGCAGCTTGTACAGCCAGGATCTGGGATCTGCCCTCGAGATACTCACTCTCACTACTACCAAAGTCCTCCATGGGCTGATGAGTGACATGGTAGTTCTTCTGATGAAGAGCAGAGGTGGCCACCATAACACGTAGCTGCTTTCCTAGTGAGCTGCTCGCACCAGCTGCTTCTATGGAGCTCTATTCCTGGCCAGGGTTTTCCCCAGGATCCTTCTCAGCTTCCCGATGTTTCCCTCCCAGACATCTGTTTTTCTTAATGGTCTGGGAACTGTACACAGCTTGTCAAGTTTCCCCAAATTAATTGGTGCCTCTCTGTGTGTACTTCCAGGCCTTGTTCTGGGCAGTTCTTGCTGCTCCTGAAGGATAAGGGGTGAGCTAATGGAGGAACGACTGGAAAAACCTCCCAGGCTGCCCACAGGGAGAAGAGATATAGTGCAGTCTGCAGGGCAAGTGTATCCAATCTCATGAGAGCAAAGAATTCTAGACTAAGACATAGAGTGAGATTTGGCCAGGAAGGCTGGACTTCCACGTGCACTATTTCAGTGGGGAATAAAATGCGTGATCCGTGGTTATCTTCTGACACCAAACCTCTGAGATGAGAACCTTTCTGTTGGTTAAAACATGCCTTGCAGAAAATCATTGCTTTAAGTGATGCACACAGCCCTGCAGTTGTAGGCACAATGTGAGGCTACACATTGCTCACTACTCTCACCTACGGACACGGAGACGCTTGGGCAGCTGTCCAGAAGGAAGCAGGATGAGCAAGTGGAACAGCCCCTGCAGTAGGGAAGGTCTCACCTTTCAATTGCTACCCAGCTTAGCTTCTCCATTGCTTGCCTCGCATGGGGTCAGCAAAAAAGCCCTGCTTTTAGCAGAGGTCTGAAAAAAAGGTGAGTTTCAACAGGAGGAGGCTCAGACTCAAGATGCTTCAGGTGGGATGAGGAAGAGGCTGCTCTCGGCCTAAAGGAGCAGTTGAAGAGGATGAACTTTAAGCAGGTACATACACAATATGCATAAATTATCTAATCTGAAGCTATTCAGAAGGTTAAATTAGAAACTGAAGTCACTGAACTGCCAAAGAAGGGACACAGAGAATGCAAGAAGCAGGGACAGCTCAAAACACTTCTGATAAATGCTGTAAGTAGACTGTGGTACCTCCCAATTTAAACTCAACACCAGAGACAGTCTAGTTGTAGCAGCAAAGGGATTCAACTCCTCCTAATTTATCCCGCTGGGAACAGAAAATCACAAGGGTAAGTGAGCCTACACAGAGCTTCCAACTGCTGCAGCTTCCAGGACTCATCAGTTAGGACTGTGCTATCTTTGTAACACATTGCTATTAAATTAGGTCTTCACTGGATACAGGCAGATCAGAGAAGGGGGTTCGTATTTATCTGAGCCAGGAATTTAGTCTCAAAAGGTATGCAGATATGGAGTGGAGGAAAGTGATAGCAAGCACTCATCTGGCAGCCAGCTTGAGGTGTGAATGTTAAGTTATACCCACGGAGGCATCTTGTGAGTGGGACCTTGGGGAGCCCCAGCATTACTGAGGATCCAGGTCTTAGCACCCTTTGACTTCACTTGGAGTCTCCAGTTCGTGAGACCACTGAAAATCAGGTCCTACTCCAGGCAAATGCACCCAGGTAGCTTTAATTTGCTGTTATATTTGAAAATGCCTAAGTGAATTTTCAGCCCAGTCTGGGTCAGCCATAATGATGCACTAGAAATTTAGTGTTTTCCATAGTTAAATGACTCTATATACCTTAAGGAAAATGCACACAAGCAACTCCTGAGTTGCAGCTTGGCCTTGGACGTAGATTTTTTTGGGTGATCTGAAGAAGATAATGATCTCTGTTTCTGAGTAAACCTGATCATAAAAATCTCCCAAAATGCTGTAACGGAGAAACCCAACGTTTGTAAGAGCTTCAAAACACTCTACCTACTTCAGTGCTCTGTGTCTTTTTCCTGCTGGCTGATTGAAACCCGTTTACATGTTCTCTCTGTGGCAAGAAGAGGGACTAAGTTCCTTCAACCTCAGGCACAGTTTCTCCAGATATAAGCTGGGCCACCGGAACCAGGTGTCCAGGAAGTGTGGGCTCAGTGCCTGCACACCACTTGCTCAGGGACTAAGTCAGCACTAGGAAGCTCTTGCCAGCATGTCACTGAATTCACAGATCTTAAAATGAAAGGTGTTAAGAAGAAAAATTGTATTCCACTTACAACTGCTGGAATTGCTGGAATGAGCCAACGATTTTTCTGCTGCAGAGCAGAGTTAGAAGAAATAAAGCATGACAGTTTCATTACTCAATAGCTTTTCTCTCCCATGGGCTACAAAAAGAGGTTTCCAGCTTCCTCCTTGAGATCCATGTGCATGCCCATGTTTGTT
The DNA here is from genome assembly GCF_001715985.3 of Manacus vitellinus. Taxonomy (NCBI): domain Eukaryota; kingdom Metazoa; phylum Chordata; class Aves; order Passeriformes; family Pipridae; genus Manacus; species Manacus vitellinus. The sequence continues at coordinate 2,549,366 of NW_021940498.1, read as the reverse complement.
TGCATGGAGAGCCCCTCTGCCTCTAACTGGGAGCGAACAGCTCCAGATTGGGAATGAAAACACTGGGTTTTCGTGGAGGGACCGTGTTGACAACTCTGTGTGCTTTGTAAAGACCAAGTGGGAAATCAAATTAAACTGGGCACATTTCACAAGCTAAACATGCACTGGCTGTAGGGCCCAAGGGGTGAAATTCCTGGGAAGCCTGGCACACAAGCTCAAGTGTGTGTATATTAAAACAGGACATGTTTCACCTGAACTTACATCAGGGGGACATGGCACTCAGCAGAAAGGTATTTCCAGATGATTGACTTGAATAAGCCATGATTGCTGTTGCAATACACAGTTTTAAAGGATAAAGAAACAGGAAGAAAGAATAAAAATAAAATTGGTTTCGTGTTTTACACGGGCAATAAAATAACCATTCCCAGACTCTTGCAGATGTGATGCCAATTTATTTTGACCTAAGCTTCCCACAGGCAGTAGTTTGCTGGGCTTCAACAACATATTGCAGCAGGGAGGAATCATAAACACTTTTGGGGCCTGATGCTGAATAGCCACTAGCTTCTGCCAGCAGCCCCACACGTGGAAGAACTGCAGAAACAGTATGGTCCTGGCCCCTCTGGTGGCCCTGTCAATGCTACTGCCTGAATGCAACAGATCACTCCTGCCATTATCTTTCTTATGGTCAGCCCAGTCTATTTTTGAATCATTCATGGGAAAGAGATTTCCACTACATTTGGTTTCCAGCACACTATCCCAAACCCTGCCAGACCTCACTGTTACAAATCTTTCCTGCTATTTGGTGAGATATAAATCTTCCCTTTAATTGGATCCCATTATTCCCAGGCATGCTGCTTTTCCAGTGCACTAACTCCTTCTGTTTCCTCTGTGTTGAAAGTTTTAGACTCCTGTCCTCTGTCTCCCTGCAAAGCCACACTGACTTGTTTGACTCCATTCTTCTGAGCCAGATTTCCTTCTTTGCATTTTTGTGCCTTTCTGTGCACAACAAGTCGCTGGTCTGCACTCTTTAGATACCTAGGCTTTCCAAACCACACACTTCAATTCTCTGTGCATTTGAGAAGCCTGAGATGAACTTTGTTGAAGCTGGCAGTGGTGAATCAATATCCTTTGCAGACTGGCCATTAGTAATCCACACTGACCACAATATTGTGTGCATCTCTTTACAAAGGGCAAACAGGCTTATTTACCTGAGGACTCTTGTATGCAACAAAAACCAGCTCACAACTTTGTAAATTGTATAGGCTTTGAGCTCTTTTAAAATTTGATGACGAAGAACGAAAGAAAAAACCGTGCATCTATACCAGCTGTCAATCTGGCAAGTCTGTTAACTACTGTTAACTAACCAGGTGAAAACAGAATGGAAAATCAACCCTAGTTTGTATGGGCTTGGCTATTTCCATGACAAAAAGGTTTTCTAGCAGCAGGTATTGATAAAGCAATGCTGATGTTTTCCCCTGTTCTTCAGATAAGGCTATGCTGGGAATGTATGAGAAGGTATGCATAATATGCTGCTCGATTAGACTGTGGAGTACAGGATAGAAGGTGTTTCCAAGATGCAATCCCATGACTTGGGACACTCAGACAACCAAAGGTTACACTGGGGAGTGAGGAGGGGTTCAGAAGAATCAGCCCTCTCTGGTGACAGGGGAAAAGCCTGAATTACATTTACTCTGGGGTCTCTGCTAGGTACAAGAAAGGGTCACAGCACAGCCCATGAGGTTTGGGTTTGCTGTTTTCTGTCCTTTAAGTGAGAGGCCTCCAGTTGCTGTGATATGGAAGTCTGGCAAATCTGATCCTTTCCAGGACCCTCTGCTGCAAACATGCAGGTCCTAAATCTGCCCAGACCTGAGGAATAAAATAGGGTCATATGGTATCTCTCCCGATGTATTTAAATACTCTTCCCTTTATCTACACAGACACCCTGTACAAATGTGTCACTTTGATGAGTTTGGGAGGAAACACTGAAAACAAGTGTATTTGAGGTTAAACTGTTCTGTAAGCAAAACCAAAAAGAGGGGAAAATTATTGTTTTCACTTTCAGAGTGAAAGTCAAGCATCAGAGTTTCCTGAGAAAGGAAAATTGTTTCCTGGCAGGCCTAATCATGGCATAATGCCTGTTAATCTCTGCTCCACAGCTGCAAGGGTGGGCAGAGACCTCTCTCAGCCCAGCTCACCTACTGTCCTGCTGCTCTGAGGACCACGATGGTCACAGATTTCAGCCCCATCATCTGCACATCCCCTCCACTTCAGTTCTCTTGGGTGACAGGTCACATATCCTTGGTGCAGTTTTCCTAAGGACAGGGTAAGTGCCTGTTCTGAAAGCAAGCTGCCCTGTCGTTTGGGTGAGGGTGTCATTCCTTGTGGCCGTGGAAATGGTGCAGCAACTGAGATACTGGACCTGGAAATGTTGTGATGTCTGGCAGACCATAGCACAAAGAAAAACAGTGCTTCTGACCTTGCCTGTTGAGGGAAGGAATGTGTTTGAACCCCAGGAAGTTTCTGCAGTCTCTCAGTGAGATGGAGAATGGCAGACTCAGGAATTTTCTCCACACTGCTCTGCTGCTCACTAGAGTGGGGCAGGACCCACTCCAGGTATCCTCACCTGACACAGGAGGTGGGGCTTTACTGAAAAAAGCAGTGACTCCAAGCAGTTACTCGAGATGTCCAAGATGAAAACACTGGTGCAGGGAGAGCACAGGGCCGAGGGCTGGAGCCATGCCCAGTAGGTTGCCCAGAAGGGAAGTGGTGAAGTGAGCAGAGATCTGCCCTCAGCCCTGGAAAAGCTGTCCCTCTCCTGAGCCAGTGTGCCAACAGGAAAAAGGAAGATCTAGCAGGAGTACTTACAGAAAAGAGACATGGGAATGGAGATGTCACAGAATTAAACTACAGCTGTTGGTAGGCACAAAGAAGAGGGAGCCTTCCCAAAATAAACCTGATTGCTGCACCTTTGGGGCTTAGGAACCCATCACACCGCAGGGAGCTACTAAAGCAAAACTCAGTCTTGGATTGCTTCCCTTTGCTGTGTGAGTAAAGTTCAAGTGTCTCCATGCTCCCAAGCTCCTACAGAGAGGCTGGGAAGAGGAATGTCATGACTGCTGTTGGGCTGCAGAAAGCCACAAGCACTTTCAGCAGATGCCTTAGCTCACATCTGCAGCAAGGTTTGGTGCAGCTCTGGGAATTAGACAGCTTGGACCAAATCTGAAGATGTAAACTAACACAGCAACACAAAAATTTCTGATCCTTTTGTACCATGAGTGCAAAGAATGTTTAGTGTTTTATAAATGGCTTAGCTTTCATCAGTGCAGCTTTACACATTTTTGATATGAACTCCTCATGTTAACAGTCTGTGGTATAAGCTTCGTGATTTCAAGTTCCTTTCATCAGTCCTAACACTGGAAAGAAAAATGATTCTGAAATCTATCTTGCATCAAGAAGCTGCATCTTAAAAAAAATCCCAAACTGAAGATCAGCAGACTCCCAAAATTACATGAACTGCAAGAACAGCATTTTGCTGCCTTTTTCTCCCTCTTCAGGGTCTTAAATGGTTTCAGTTACTGCTTTCGATGTGGTACATTCCTGACAGCAGAATGGCTAAGGTACTAGTCCCTAAGGAGTGGCAGACCCACACTAACCACTCTGAGAAAGCAATCCCAGCTATCTCACTTCTGTGGGTTTTTCAAAACTAGGGTCTTCCTGCCAGAGACGTGATGGAAATCAGCTGTCTAGGTCAGCCCTCTGCCCTTTTTCCCCTAATGCTGGTAATCCTCATGTGTCCCATCAGAGCAAAGAGCTTACCAGTTATGCCAGCAGGAAAGCACAGAGCAGCCCTGCCTGCCAATGATGAAGCAAAGGGGGAAATGACAGGACTTCTCGTTCCTGTTGCACAGGATCATTAAATCTGGTTTTAAAGCAAAAGACTGTGCTGAGTCTCTGGATCCTGTTTATGATGCCTGTGAAAAGCCCTCAGGAAGAAACAGAATGGAGAAAATCAACTGATGGGAACTCAAGTTCTTGCTCTTGGCTCTATTTTGGTCTAATATCTTCTTACCTTTGGGACATTAAACACCTTTTTGGAGGCTTGGGGCAAGACCAAATGCACTACTTATAAAATAGCTTGGGAATTGAGATATCTTAAAAATAAGAATGGAAACAGCAATCTATAGATGATAAAAAAAGGTAACCAGGGCAAAAAGTGTGAAATAGAGGTAAAGGGGCAAAATCAAGAGCAGGGAACTTTTAGGTTGTATACTTCAGAGAAGCTTCCTGACCATCAGACCTTCCATATGTGTCACACATCTCCCAAAGGAAATGGCAGGTCTGCCACTTTCTACTCCAAAACACCGCTGTGGTAGACAACAGAAAATACTCAAGGGGTGCAGTCCTCTGTATGTGGAGAGGAGAAGAGGAGAGGGGGTAGGGGAGAGTGTCCTCAACATGACAAAATATCTGCTTCAGCTCTAAGTCAGTCTTTGCTCCATATGTGGCTTACTGTGCATAGAGGACATAAATATTAAGAGCTCAGCTCCCCATCCCCTCTAAGACATCCCAGGATACTACATAGTGAAAAAGAATAAAAGGAGTATTAGCAGTTACTGAATCGGGCTCTGTCGAACCTGAAAGCCCTTATAAAGCTGTATATCTGTCATGCCACATGTAGTCTGTGCTGAGTTGGTGTGACCACTGCTCGGTCTTTTCTCCACCCCAAAATCTATTCAGATAGTTTGATTGAGGACTTTTTTTTGTCATGAACATGCCTGAACACACCAGATCTTTAACCCTTGCCTGTGGGGACAGTCAGCACAGATAACAAGGATGGCAACGTGAGCACCTGCGTGTTATCAGAACTGCCCAACTGAGCTATGCGTTGGAAATCTTCAAAGGCAAACTTAAGTGGTGCTTCAAGAACTCTGTTCTCTGGCTCTGGTGCGTGTCCCCTGCTGCTGGACTTCATCCATGCAGAAAAATGCTTATCTAATATAAAGTGTTTAGTAAGATCTCTCTTTAGCTAAGAGAAATACCAAATGTCCTCTCTTTCGTCATTTGAGGTTTTGCCAATGTTGTAATCACCTTTCTGTTTCCTGTGCCCCTCCTAAAAATAAATATTTTTATTCCTTTGCCACTTAAAAAAACTGTTCATAAAGCTTGCAAATCCAGTCTGACATGACCGAAACAAGCACCCTCATTCCCATTTTGAATGAATGGAAAAAGAACCAAGGGGAGGTGAACTGCCTTGCCCAAGGGGGTGTTATACAGGAGAAGGCTTGGACGTAAATACCAAGGAAGCCAGACTGCTGTCCACCAGCTGTGTGCCCCCCCCCACCGTCCGAGACATGAGATCCAACTCTCCTGAAGCACGGGACATGTGGCATGGAGAAAAAAAGGACAGGAAACCCTCCGGGGGTGTGCTACTCATCTACCTTGCTGAAGCGACAGTTCTTGGGTCCTCTTTCATGAACCAAAATGCTCTATTGATAACGAAAGTGACACCTCCCAATCCACGTGGAACGAGGGGTTCACACAGCTCAGGGTCCAAATCACTGCTGCTGCTGCACGGGTTGGGTAGAAATCAACCCCAAGCAGCCTCCCAAGCCTGCACGGTTTGTTCCTTCTCCTTATGTCCCCATTTTTAAAGGCTTCTTAAAACCCCCTTTCAAAATGATACCTTTTAAAATCTAACTCTCTTTCCCACCTCAGAGATTAAAACAGTAAATGGCAGTCCTTCCTCGTTCCCCTTTCACAGATGTAATTTCTCCCCATAACATCCCCCTACTTTCCAAATCTGAACGAAAACCCATGAAATAGTCTGAGGTGCATGGCAGGGGCTGGGGGAGTGGGAGGGGAGAGACCTTTATCTGAACTCCAGCGAAGAGAGATTTTGAAGCTGCCTTTAGTGAGAAATTGCTTTGCAAGGTGGAGCTAAAGCAGATCGAGGAGCGAGTCACAAGCTAGTGGAAATAAAAGTTTTCTTTACCTCCATGTCCTGCAAGAAAGAGGTGTCCTCGGGGCAATCTTTCTTCCCCACCCCTTTCCCTCTTATCTGTGGGAAAACTTCAGCCGAGCCAGAGCAAAATCGTGCCGCCGTGGAGGGAGTGTTATATCCAAGCTCCTGCTCAACTTGAAAACGGACAGAGCCCAGCGAGTGGCCCTGCACTACGAACAAGGAAGAAGGGCGGGTGGGTGAGAGGAAGGGAGGGAGGGGAGAGGAGGGGGAGGCAAGGCAATCAGGGTTTAAATTTAGACACAAATCTAAACAGATACTGTCCTTCCCGGAGTGCTGGGCTCAGGAGACAACAAGCAACAAACTCTGCCGCTGCGCCCAAACTTGGGGACACCACATGTGCATTTCCTCCCTTCCTTTCTTTCTCCCCTCTGTATTTTCTATCACCTTATCTTTATTCCCCTCCCACCCACCCACCCCTGTTTTGTCTTTATTTCTCTCCACTCCTTCTGGTTGCTGCCCCAGTGTCTCTGCCTGGATCTCCCCTTTCCAAGTCTGCAGGGTCTCCTGCTCGTTGTTTGTGAGGACGATCTCTTTCCCTCTAACTGCAGCTTCCCTTCTCTCTTCCTTCACACTTTTCAGTAATTTCGGTCAGCAGTGAACTGTCTTTAGAGTGGTTAGAGAGGCAGAATAGGAGGAGAGAGAGGGTGATTATTGGGGTTGAACAGAATTTAAGGCTTTGATGTCCTGGTGCATGGCTAGGACCCCCAGGAAGGACAATATCTGCTGGGTGATTCCCCAGAGAGACAACAGGGTGTTGCTCAAATGTGGGTACAGGCAGAGGGTCCCCATGCAGGGTTGTCACTGTCCAGCTGCAGAGCAGGACTAGCTCTTTCCACCCTGAGTTTGTGCCTCACAACACCAGATCAGAAGGTGCAGGTTGTTCTTCCCTCCCTCCACAGGGATGGACATACTTGTGCACTGGAAGTGAGAAGCTTCCATGGTGATAGAAAAATTCAGATGGGGGAAAATGAAGCCTCTGGAATGTTTTGCTACAGTTTCCCTTTCCATTCTGATCACAGTATTGCAAACCGGACATCTCTTTTAGCAACTGTTTGCATATGCTTCCTTCTCAAGAATTTCAGTCCCCACCTCTCAGAGCAGGGTGGTGCAGAGGAATTTGGAAACACTCCCTTTGTCTTCTGCTGGCTTCCTTGTCTTGTGTGCAGCTGCAGAGTGACACAATGTCATATCATCATTTTGGCAGGATACCTTGGGGGCAGAAGAGGGTTAAAGCATATTTTTCTAAAAGGGATGCATACTTTTGCTTTGCAGTGTTTCACAAGTCCCTGCTGGCTATGGCTGAAAACACTCCAGAATGGATTTAAATGTGAGCATCATGATATCCCAGTTTACTGTTACCAACACTTGTCCTTACAGTGTAGTTAACTGTTGCTGTGCTGCAAGCTGTGGGACTCCTGTGGAATTAGCAGCTTTAAATCGTGGTCTCATTATTCCCAAATTCAATATACAACAGTTACTCTGTCCCCAGCCAAAAGAGCGATAGGCTGAGTTGCTGCAATCTGAAGATTGGGCAACAGGACTAATTAATCTTCAGTTGTTGAAACACTAGATTAGTTGAAACCTCTCTGCTGTAAGTAACCAAAAGATACTGCAACTGTAGATATAAGAAGAGAGATTAAAGATCTAAAAGAAACATAAAAATGAAACTGCTTGATTGGAAATCCTATTCATTTCTTCAAGTCCTCATAGGTCAGGAGAGGGAATAGGAACTGAATTGAGAAGCAGGGGGGGCAGGATTCTTCTCCTGCCCGTGCTTTGCTTGCTCTCAGGACAGAAGGAGGATTTCAAGTTCAGGGATTTCACTGGACATGGGTCACAAGTGTTGTTTTCAAGATTTCTGTCATGTAACAGACTGTCAAAATCACCCCTCCAATGGCTGCTTCATGCTGCTCACCTTCTGTTTCAGTATTTTCTTTTTGCTTTCAGGGGTTGTACTCTGCAGAGGAAACTGTTTGCTTAGTTCTACAGAAAAGGAAACCACCAGACAGAACCAGTATCACTTTACCCATACCAATAAAGCAAAGGTAGTTGCAGCTGCCCCACCACAATTCTTCACTCTATTTCTGCTCCCAAGGATCTTGCCACAGAGCAAATCTTCTCTGCCAGCAGGATTCCCAAATGCCACTGCTCTGAGCACGGTACACAGTATTCAGTTTTTTAGTGCTAAATCTTTCTTCCTTCAGGAGCAAGGAGAGAATGCACAGAAATAAGGTGCATATTTTTCTCCAGACAGGAAGACATGAAGTGTGGCTTGATTCTCCTCTTTCTTTTTTCTGGACTGAAAAACACTAGAAACTCTGAGCAAACAACCCACATGTTTCGACTGCCAGGACTTTGTAACAAACGTTATTAAGGGAGGTTATACTGAGAAACTGGGTGTTTTACATGATGCACATATGCAAGTATGAATGTGAGGTATCTCTGAGTATGACTCTCTACATCCCTGGCTATATCTCTGCTTAGAGACTTTCTGGGATACAGCAGTGTCTAGGAGACTAACTTGTTCTTATATGCAAAAAAAAAAGTTGCTACATTTGTTCTGCTTTGGAGGAAAAAACCCCATCGTCGTCACCACAAGCGCTGTTAAAAGGGGCTGTAGGGGGAAATTTCACTGGACTGAGAAAATGTTGCAACTGTGGCTGCCTGGATTTTGCAGCTTCCCAGCTCATTATTTTCAAGACCTGTGAGGCCAAACCAGCAAGTTTGCTTCGGGCCAAATGAACTGGTACTCCTGCTACGGGCACCACGTGGGGGAGAGGTGCAAGGAACTCCTCTATCCTGGCATTCCTACAAAACAGGCAGCATAAGTAGTTCTGCCATGCTCAGAAACACCACTTCTAATATTTGCTGGCCTCCTTCATTTTAGCTATAGGGGATGGACAGTGGAACCTCCACAGGGTGCTAGAGTGAGCTACAGAGAGGAGATGTAGGCACGTGGCAATTCTTTATTCAGAGACTAGCTAGTAAAAAAAGTGTCTGAGGGCATCTGAAGCTTTGACTCTGGCATTTGTGCCCACACAGCAACCTCATTAGGGTGTGTCTGCGTAGCTGCCAAATCTGGGAAGGTATGTTTGTCAGGGTGGTGGATGAGCAAAGGGTGGAGGGAGCTGTGGGTTCCTGAAAGACAGATTGAAATTCTGAACTTTGTCAAGGCATCTGTCGAGGGTTTGGTAGAGCTCACCTGTCAATGCCAGTATCTGAAATCATTCTGTCCACCTCTCTGTCTGGCTTTGGCTGCTGCTATCCACATGATTTCCCAGAATTCATACTATTACCCAGCAGCTGTTACTATGTTGGGCTTTCGACTGCCTGAAAACGGGTCTCAACCCTTCCTGTTCCCACTCGAGCAACTCAATTCTCAACTGAAAAAAAAAGGGGGATAAGGTAACCACAGGAAAAAAAAAAGGCATTTGCATTTCAAAGATCAATCAACTCTAAAAGCCAACATCCTGTTTTGGGTTGGCTTTGCACACCAGTCCCTCTGACAATGGCAACCTGACAGGAAGCGAACGTGAGCAGCGTTTTTGTAGGGGAAACTCCCTTTGTTGAACCCACCATTCGGCTCTGAAGCCTCTGCCCTCACCCCTCAGCATTTTAAACTAACGCTGCAGACGCCGAGCCTCACCCTCCTCTTCGGGGAGTTATCAGCAGGAAATGAAGTCAGCTGGAACTCTCTGTACCATCGGCATTTCTCTGCTCGGGCCGTGCAGCTGCAGCGAGGCACGTCTGGGAGCACACGGGCACACACCGTGCTCACGTGCCAGCACCCACACGGACACACGGACACACGGACACTGTGCACCCCTGGCGAGAGGGAAAGCCCCGTTACCAAAGATGCTCGGGTTAAATGAAAGGTTATAAGTGACTCTTGCTGAGCTGTGTTGGACAGGGAGTGTGAGATCGTGTGTTTTTCATACACAGAAAACTAGGTGACGGAGACTAACTGAAATATTGAGTCATTTCATGTGTCCCTGACTGCCAGCTGGCACCTGAGTGCTAAAATCATCGTTCACATGAACCAGGCTTCTTAATTCCCAGGCTCTGAGCAAAAACCTGTCCCTAAGCAGAGTAAAGTTAGGAAAATGCTGTATGGTACAGGGAGCATTTCACCTGTGATGCTTGTAGTAATGAGGTCACACTGAGGTGGCTCACCCTCATTCATACCAGGCCACTTAGGGCTGGTGGGTGGTATACAAGCAGCTGGTGTCATCTCGTTCTTTGGAAAGCTCTTCTTTCACTGCTGATCTGCCTAACTTCAGAGAACAAAGGGAGCTGGGGTATTAAGAGGCATGGCTGCAACCCATTGTATTAATATAGTGATGGGACAAATATTACCAGCATCAGCCATTGACACCTTGCTTCCAGACTGAACAATCCCTCTATCAGTTACTAGTTTTAATACACAACAAAGCTTAATATGAACAAACAAAACCACTCAGAACATGAGTGCTGATACAATCCCAGGTGTCTGCGTCGGATACAACCATGTTTTTGATTACACTGTTCTCAGGCCAGTCCCACTGTCTGTCTCTCAACATCCTAGAAAGCAGTGTCACAAGCAGTGGCCCACATCAACAGCTTCCTCAGCTCAAGTGCTGACTGAATAGCACAATTTTCTGACTGAAAATGGGAAAACATTTCTGGTCCCCAGCTGGTTAATGGAGAAGAGAAGCTTGCCTTGCCACTGCCTGCGTGGTGGCTGCTAAAAAAGGTAAAAGGACTTTCAGCTGAATACCAGGCCAGCTCTGTGTTCATTGTAACTATCTTCTAAAAACAACACTGATGAAAAGGTCAGCTAAAAAAGCTAAATTCCCAACCAAGGTAATTCAGGAACTCTGAGGATAAGAACAAAGCACATTAACACCTTTTTGTGTTAGCAAAGGTCTGTGTTGTGTGCCATTTCCTAACAGCAGCAGTGCCACACTGTTTGGCGGGGAAGGGGGGGGGGACGACTGATATCTCCTCAGGAGGGTATCTAACCAACATTTTTAGAAACAATTTGCATGGTGGGTCTCATGTGGCACCGAGTGCTGGCACTTCAAAGCACTGAGTGCTTCAGCTTTTGCCAGAGCTGACTCACAGGTCAGTCGCTTCTGTCACACACAGAGGCAAGTGGCTTTAATCACTTTAATCACTCTGGCTGTCATTTGGAGGCAGAGAGCTGGCCAAGCTCTACACGCTGCGAGGCTGCACAGCCCGCAAGTGTTATCTGGACACAGACAGGTTTCTGTTCACGGACAGACTGCATGACCGAGACAGGAAGCCCGGACCAGTGCACAGCCAGACTGCGCATCTGAGGAGAAACCTTGCCCAGCCCATCCCACAGCCAAACCCTGCCCAGCCCAGCCCACAGCCAAACCTTGCCCAGCCCAGCCCACAGCCAGGCCGTCTAAAGAAAGAGCTGGCTCGGGGCAATCCAGCTGTGAAGAGGGCAGACAAAGCATGATGGTACACTAGCCCACTCTCTGGCTAAAATACATCTTCTCCAGAGACACAGCCTGAAGCCTATCACATGTAAAACACAGTGAAATAAAGACTGATCCATGAGCTGGCCAACTCCTGCAGGAAGGAGTAAACTGGCTCCATCTTTGGTGAGATATTAACTGTCTATTTACTGTTTTTTTAATGCAATAAAGCACATGAGTTGAAAATGAGAAGTACTGGCTGGCAATACTTTCTTGGCCTTGTTATGCAAGGGTGCTGAGAGCCCCTAGACATATTGCACCACAGCAGAGAGAATCCTTCTCCTTTCTCTGAAATCCAGTTGAGCAAGTGAGAGAGCCTGAAGATTGACTTGAGATAATTCATCCTTTCAGAGTAAGCTGAAAGACTTAAAGACCTTATCCCTCACCCTACAGGTTCACTCCACACAGCCCATCCAAGAAATAGGGCCCCAAAACAAGCCCTCTTTTTTCACTGCAATGTTCAAGACAGTCTAAACATCGCTGTGCACTGTCCACTGCAGAGACCACTCAGATTAATAAATTCTATTCTCTGCAGAGGAAAGCCAATGCTATTTGCTTCCATAAATCCTGCCAAGCACTGAATTCCCACCAGACTCATCAGCCCAAATCCACTGGGGTCAGGTAGCAGCAGCCCTTTGCACTTGGGGACAGGGAAGGCTGCAGCTGTGCCACAAGGCTGTAAAAGGGCAGGGGGAGGCAAGGAAAACTTGGCAGACCTTGTTTGGATGTTTTTTTTCTCTTGGCACCTGAGATACCGCCATGTGTTCCCAGTGGTGGCAGGGGGACTGAGGAACGATCTCCCACTCTCTCTACCAGGTTCACTTTGACTCTCCTGCCACAGGGGCTGTCTGGCTCCAGTAACATGCACCCTTCCTATCATGGCCACATTCAGCAAATACATATATCTAAAGCCAGAACACGAATTTTTTGTTTTCTGAGCAAAATAATAACAATAATAAAGAATTGCTAGCCCTGCTTGCCACATCCTATCTTCTTTCCTTTCTATCCTTTTTTTTCCTCCCCCTGTGGCACTTATTGTTTGTTACTTCCACATGCTCTCTGTGGTATCCCTTCTTTCCTGTGCTAATCCCACCAACCACCTCCTGCCTGTTCCCTGTCATGCCCTGCAGTTCCCCAGTAACACCATTCACACACTTATACCCTACCACCACCCCCACTCATCCCTTTGACTGCATCAAATAGATCAAGTAGAGCTCCCAGGCTCTCCAAGGGCAGGACTGAAAATGGAGAGAAACATGCAGTTTGTGTGCATGCACACACATGTTGGTAGGGACAGAAAAGAGCAATTTATAATGTCTCTCTGTTTTAGCCATAAAAAACTCTTAACAAAATGAGTTTGTTACATCTTGTTTTCCTCATCCCCTTTTCTTTCCTAAGATATTTTTTCTAAACCATTTTTGACCCTTTCTTCCATACTCTTCTCACTCATGCAGAGCAGCTCCTGTCTTTTTCCCTCCAACATGTTCCACTCCTGCCCCTCGCCTGAACAAGTTGTATAATCCTGCATACACAAAGACAACCTTTAGCACAGTCTCTTCTCTCATAACTCACTCCTTTTCTCCCTCTGGTTTTCTCCTCAGCACTCTGCCCTGAAACATCCCTTGTCCTGTACTACACACAAGGCCGCCTGTATGGCTTTATTTGCTGGAGCGGTTGTCACTCCCAAGCTCAACCACCTACCTGAGCTGAATGTCTGCACATCAGGGGTTCAGAGTACCCCTTTTTCTTTTTCTTTTTATTTTTTTTTCCAGGAGAAGGCAGCAGCAGAAGGCTCTGTGTGTCCGGGATCCAGAGGAGAGGTAGGAATCTCTGTCCGTGCTCTGCAGGCAAGAGGAATGATGGAGGAAAAATTATATTGTTCTGCCTGTATAGGACAGCAGATAAATGGTAGGAGAGGGATGTGTGGTGTGTTTTCCTTCCTGAATTCAGCCCAACTGAATGATCCATCCAGCCTTCTACAAGCTGTGGGTGCTGTAAGGGCAGATTGTAGTTGCACAGTAAGTTAATTTGGGTTTCTCAGTGGTATATTGCAGGACATACTTGGTAGGATTGAAGTGGAAAAATGAAAATTCACCATCTTTCAGGCCAAGTTGAATCAAGTTTCAGTGTTACCCCAGTTAAAAACATCTCGTTATACAAATCTTTGTAAGGATACTGAGCAAAAAGTGGTGGCTACAATAAGGTATAGCTCAGTGTTTATTTGGGTAAGTAATGCAATTAAGTGGCCTTCAGTAGAATGGTGTTCAACTAGGAAAACCAAGTCTTGCAGAAGAGAGGGCTCTGACATACAGAGCCTGCAGTGTGCAAGAGATAAGACCTGAGCAAATCATCCTATAGTCTTTGCTGTCTAAACCAGTTTGAGATAGTCCCCGCTTGCTGTAATTAAATGACAAAGTTTCTCTTATGGAAAGCTGGGCCACAAACACCTGCGGTGACACAGAACCAGCCCTTGAGACTGATTTGGCAGTGGGCAGGGACAGCGGGGCTGATGGTGCCACAACCACCCTTTGACCACAGAATTGTTCAGGTTGGAAAAGACCTTTAAGAACAAGCCCGACCACTACCCCAGCACCGCCGCGTGCACCGTTAAACCACGTCCTCAAGTGCCATATCCACGTGGGTTTTTATGAACACTTCCAGGATCTGACGGACTTCCACAGGCAGACAAGGCAGGGGCGACGCCAGGGGACGGCTGCTGCGGGGCACCATGCCATGGGCTATCCCGGGTCACCCGGACCCCGCAGGACGGACCGGCTCCGAGCGGTGGGTGCCGGAGGGTGGGTGGGCAGCGCTTTTGTGCGGGGCTGGCTTCTGGATCCAGCCGCCGGAAGCGCCGGGAGCCGCCGAGAAGGGCCGGGAACCGCCGCCGGGAGCCGCCGGAGCCGCGTCCCGCCAGCGCCCCCCGCAGCCCGACGGGATCCCTGTCCCGATGGACCGGGGGAGCCTCTCCTGCCGCCCCACCGACATGTGGTTGATTGCCAGGGAATTCTGCGGGCCCAGGGCAGCGCTGCGAGGTTCGACGGGACCAACACTTCGGTCACAACAACCCCACGGAGCGCTGCGGGCTGGGGACAGAGCGGCTGGAAAGCAGCCCGGTGGAACAGACCTGGGGGTGCTGGTCCACAGCAGCTGGACACGAGCCAGCGTGTGCCCAGGGGGCCAAGAAGGCCAATGGCATCCTGGCCTGTATCAGGAACACTGTGACCAGCTGGATCAGCTCCCCCTGTACTCGGCACTGGTGAGGCCGCACCTCGAGCGCTGTGTCCAGTTCTGGGCCCCTCACTCCAGGAAAGACACTGAGGTGCTGGAGTGTGTCCAGAGAAGGGCAGTGGAGCTGGGGAAGTGTCTGGAGCACAAGTTCTATAAGAAGTAGCTGAGGGAGCTGGGGAGAATCAGCCTGAAGCAAAGGAGGCTCGGGGATGACCTTATCACTCTCTCCAACTCCCTGAAAGGAGGCTGTGGCCGGGGGGTGTCGGGCTCGTCTCCCAGCAATAAGACGAGAGGACACAGCCTTAAGCTGTGCCAGGGGCGGTTTAGGTTGGACATTAGGAGTAATTTCCTCATGGAAAGGGTGATCAGACATTGGAAGGGGCTGCCCAGGGAGGCGGTGGAGTCACGCTCCCTCGAGGTGTTTACGGACGGACTGGCCGTGGCGCTCAGTGCCATGGTCTGGCTGAGACGGTGGTGTTGGGTCACAGGTCGGACTCGGTGATCTCAGAGGTCTTTTCCCACCTATTCATCCTGTGACCTTGCGATTCTAAACATATTCTCACTGACTGCCGGGTGACTCCCGGTGACTCCGCCCCGCCTCCCTCCCTCACGGGCCGCCGGACGCCGTGTAAGCGCCCTCAGGGTTGTTTACAACATCTGCGCTCATGGACCCGCCCCCTGGGCTTCTCATTGGCCGAAGAGCGCGGACCTCGCGAGTCCATTGGCTGATGGCGGGCGGGCCAACCCCTCACTCCCGGAATTGCCTCTCATTGGTGAAGGCGGGCGGGCAGCGCCGTTCCCATTGGCGGGGAGAGGAGAGGCCCCGCCCCCGCGGCGCGCGGCCGGGGCTGTGCGGGACGCGGCCGCGCGGCCCGTCGAGTCGGTGGCTTGGGACGCTGCGGGGAGCGATGTCCGAGTGCGCGGCTGAGAGGGGGAGGATGGCGGGGCTGCTGCTCCTCTGCGCGGCCTCGGCGCTGCTGCTGGAGGCCGTGGGGGCCATCCCGCCGCCCGAGGAAGGGGCGCGCATGGCTCGCTTCGTCCTTGCACAGCTGCGACTGGGGCGCGCTGGCCACGCTGTCGGCGCAGGAGGGGCTGCGCGGCCACCCCTTCGCCAACATCTTCTCCATCAGCGACGGGCCTCCCGGGCCCTTCGGCGGCAGCGGCGTCCCCTACCTGTACCTGACGGACATGGAGATCTCCGTGCAGGACCTGGAGGTGAGCGGGGCGAGGGGTGTGAACAGCGTGGGCAGTGGCCACCCACGGGGCACCCAGAGGAGCGCCCGGGCTACTGAGGCAGTGTCGACTTTTGCTTGGTTGCCTGCGCTTTTTCATCTCACTGGCAAGCGCTGGTTGGAGTTTCTTTTATTTTTTAAGTTCACATTAGCCTTGCGAAGGCAGCGCGGCAGCACTTGGGTTGACAGAATCCCAGAATCTTAGAGTTGGAAGGGACCTCTGGAGATCATCCTGATGCCTAGGCAGGGTCACCTGGAGCAGGTGACACAGGAACACATCCAGGCTGGTTTGGAATGTCTCCAGAGAGGGAGACTCCACACCTTCCTAGGCAGCTGTTCTAGTGCTCTGCCACTCTCAGCGTAAAGTTGTTCCTTGTGTTCAGGTGAAACTTCTTGTGGTTTGGTTTGTGGCTGTTCCATGGATGCCGTCTCATTTATTATTATCCCTTGAGCAATTATTGTCCCTTGAACAGCTGAGCATGAGCAGTGCTGTCCGTGTTGACACTCAAAAGGCCTCCTGAGAAGTTCCAGCTCATCATGGCCTTGAGAAATGGCAGAAGCAACACCAAACAGAGGAAGTGGCTGGAACTTCCAGAACCAGCGAGCAGAGAAATAAGGCGCCACAGAACATCACCAAAAAAAAAACCAAACATCAAAAGGACTGGAAATTGGCAGAGGGCTCCTACACAGGCTGCTGAAGGAATAGTGATTAAATCTCTGGAGCTTACCGTAAAGGGAAGCACACAAGGAAAGGCAACACTGGCATGCTGTGGCTCTGAGTGTGTGTAATTGGCCTTGTCCCAGATCTCTTGCCTGCCTGTGGCCAAGGGAGTTGACTAAAAACTTAGGGACATAGCAATCGTGTGCCTCCTTTACGAGAAAACTTTTTTGTTCCAGTAGCTGCTGCAGTGTTAGTAAAAGAAACACAAACCACAAAATAATCGAAAATTTCCTATTGACTTTGTTTTATCATAAACCGTTTTTGTTTGTTCCCTGCCAGATTTTACTTTGTTACATTAAAATGCTTTAATTATGTATCTGAGTGCTGTAGAAATTTATCCTGTATAGCATCTCCCCCTCCACCCCAGCTACAGCCTTTTGTTTTCAGACTAACATAAAAACGGCGGTGTGAACTGCTATTGGACGTTTCCCTTCAGAAGGCTCCTCAACAGATCCTTATTTTGCTGTTACAGGGCAGGAACACTTGACGTGTGATAGTCACGTGCAAGGGAGAAGGCGCTGAATAATCATGAGTCAGCTTTTTCTGTAGTTAAGCAACTTCCTATCTGTCAGGTGGTGGCTCCTGTTTCACGAGTTTGCTGGCACTCTGCGTAGTGTTTGAGTGCCTTTTGGGGGTTTCTTTTGGACATGAGCTCTTCTAGTGAAATTTCTCAAAGCAAGTGAACTTTCCTGGCTGGGAGATAATGAACCTTGGATGTGACACTCTGCATTAGGGAGTCCTGTTTTGCACCAATACTTTTCAAGCCACTCTTAGGTTTTAAGAGTGTGTCTAAAATTCACTTTAAATTTCAAAAGAGCTGACTGGCTTAGAGCAGCTTGTTTTGAAGGGAGGAGTTGTTTGATTTTGGTTTAACTAATATTATTAACAGCTGTGAAATTCAGTTGGTTACCTTCTCAGTTACTCTTTGTCCTTCCACCAGAATTAATGAAATTCACTGTATGTCCTTTTTTTCTGTACTGTATGTAGTTATAAGAATATGTCATTATTTGAAGGTGAAATAGCTGGACTGTATATTGAGTTCAGAGTTCTGAGGAGTTCTGTTTTGTGACATTTGCATTTTATGCTAAAAAGCTTCAGCACACTTCAAAACTGGGCATTCTTTCAGATTCAGAGCTCATCTAAGTAGGCTTTCAGATACAGTCAGGAAAAGGTGATGACAGCTTTATTCTTTTTGGCAGTAATACCGAGCTGAAGAAACTACCAAGAGCTGAATAAAGTACCAAGAGCTGAAAATGTGGCAGGGATGACATTTTTCTTGCAAAAAGTATGTAAACCTCTTATCTTATTTCTTGCATTTCAGGTCAATTCAAATGCCTCCCTAACTGTGTCTTTGGCACAGACTCCTTACTGCAGGAGGCACAGATATGATCCCCAGAATCCCCTCTGTGCCCACATAATCTTCGTTGGGAGCATTGTGAAGGTAAGCAGCTGAAAGCTGACACTGGACAAGGTTGTGTGCATCAGGCAGTGTTGTTTAGTGGGAGGAGAAGAGAAAGATTAGAAATTCTGTGCAAAAACATGTGAAGAGATGTTATGTGCTGTGATATCCCAAGGCTGGTTCGTAGTTTGAGGAAAATGAAGTTTGCACTGATATTTGCAGGAGCTTTGTTGGCATGTTTTTAACAAGGAATTTGAGGGGACAACACTAGGAAGTCTCCCTCCTTCCCCTAGACGTGTTCTGAAACTAAGAAGTCTAAGACAACTCACTTGGAAAAGCCTTCATGCTTCATTCACACCTCTCATGCTCAGCTGAATTCTTTGGTCCATGCGTTGTGACAAACATAGTTCTGAAACTTTGTTGAAGTAAATATTGACCTGAGCAATGAGGTTACAATATTAAAGTTACAATATTAGAGCAATAAAGTTACAACAATAAAGTAACAGTATTAGAGACAAAGAAAGTGCAGTGTATATCTGGTGGCATTGCTGCCAGGGCAGTATTCTTCCATGTACCAGTACTTTGGTATCTTATGGAAGGAATTTAGAACTGCATGTGTTATTCATTGAAGATTTTAATCCTGTCATTGAGGACAATGATTGAGGATGAGAAACAGTCATCATTGGATGACTTAGATCTTAGATAATAGTCTAAATGTTAGTGTTTTCACACCTCTGTGTTTGCACATTGCACTCAGCAATCTTTCAGTTGCTTTCCTGAGTTTCTCATTGACAATAGAGTTGGGTTATTTTAGTTAATTCTTCTCATACCATACTCGGAGCTCCAACTTGTTAATTTAACTCTTTAAATGTTTGCATGTTGCACACTGTATGTTAAGTGCTGTCACACTTTTCAGCTTCCCTTCTCTGTAGGTTCTGCTGTACCATCCTATTTGTGTGTGTGTGTGTTTGCAAAGGACTGAACACAGTTGAGATCTGTGTCAGTTTGAATGAGCATGTGCAGAGGAGATAAAATTACACATAAAACATCACTTTGTAATAACTCAGCAAGAATCCATACTCCTCTGTTTTGTGTTTTGTTGCAAGACTTATTCTTATGTTGATGAAGTACTTTCTTGCTCATGCTATTTTTAAAAGCACCCTTTTGATTTAATGTTAAAATCAACTGCCTTGGAACTTTTGTCTGTCTCACATACACCACACTGAAGATGAGTGGACTCTGCCACAGTCCCCTGTGACAGGGCATGGCAGAACTGAAAAGAGCACACTGCAGTCAGCAGTGTGTTTTTTAAACTAAAATCTGTCTTTACGTGACTACCTTACTGTAATACTTTGCTATTTTTTTTTGTTTAGGTGAATGATTCAGAAGCAGTCTTGGCAAAAAAAGCATTATTCAGTCGCCACCCTGAGATGGAAAGTTGGCCTAAGGATCATGATTGGTTCTTTGCCAAATTCAACATCACCAATATCTGGGTCCTCGACTACTTTGGTGGATTGAAAATTGTGACACCAGAAGAATATTACAGTGTCAAACCTTAGTAAGTCCTGGAGTTTTTCATGCCTAACCCTCGCTGTATTTGAAACCTGTACAACTTCTCCTGATTGTTAACAGTATGTACTATATATACTACCTGTCTCTGGTTTTTATATGCATTTATGTCTTTTCTCTAAGTGGTCTACTGGATGCAGTGTCTGAAGTCATAAGGTATGTTTGAATAGGGGATCCAACTGTGTGACAGTATCAAATATAGTATCTATAGAACTGTACATGATTAACTGCACCTCAACTTAAGTAGTTTCTTGGGAGGAGGGACTCCTGTAGTGGGCACAGTCACTGTCCTCTGAATTAATTGCAAGACAGATGATGTTTTGGTGTAATAATTAAAAGCAGCGGGACTATTCAGCATTTATGAAGCTGTATTAATGGGATGCAGCAATATTGCTAATATATCTCAGAACAAAATTGCTGTTGAATCTATCGTTATGATATTAAAGTATAGAGAAATTGTGTTCTTTTGTCTACATAAAAGTCTTGAAAACTTTCAAATGTATTTTAGCTCAGTCAGCAATTATGCAATCGTTTCACTCTTATTCTTACTCCTTGTAGGTGGGAGAAGATCCGTGTGATGCTGATGTGGAAATGAATTTACTTCGACTGTTTCATGAAAGATTTATTTTTCCTGTGTATTGTAGAGCTGAATTAATAACACAGTAAATCAAAGACCTCACATTGTTAATGAGCATGTATTACCCTTATAAGGCAGATTTAACTTCTCACTAACTCGAATCATGTCGTGCTCAAAAACCTTTGTGCATGAGCCAAAACTAAATTTTATTCATTGGATGTGATTTTGGTAAGGTGGCTGACAGTCTGCATTCAGAAGTGTTGTGTTTACTGGAATCCAAAGGATTAGTCCAGTTCTAAAGCTTTCAACGCCTTAGTTGAATAACATGTTTGTGAGCACTCTCCAATTCTGTTTTATTTTTAATAACCAGTTTAGTTTAGAATTTTATGGCAAAGACCCACAGGATGGCTCAGCTGACTCAGCTCAGTGGAATGGAAAGCACTGCTTGTGTTACAAGGGTAAATGATGTGCTGAGTTCCCAAATCCTGTTAAGAATTTCCTTTGCACACTGATACACTTGCTCGTTTGAGTCGTTTTTTTATTTTGCTACCTATGCTGAATGTGCTGTAGGATACAGTTGTATTTATGCAAACTGCACATGTACCTCAGGATAAGTTCTTGGTACCTCTTCAGTGGTTACATGCCCTGACCCTTTAATAGAAGCAGGTTGATAATACCTCAAGTATCTGACTTGAGTATAAGAAGAGTAGTGGCTTGTAAATTCAGTGACACTCTTGTAAAGGATAAATGTTTTCTGATTAGGATTCTGAAATCTTCAGCTTTAGCAAGGTGTCAGTTTTTATTTCCCTCAAAAGTAGAACTGAGAAGATTTTTGGGTTTGGAAGCCTTACACATCACTTCTGGGTTAGTAACCCAGAAGTGAAAAATAGGCAATACAGTATGACACACATGATTCATGATTTGTAGAGAATGAAAATTAATGAAAGGTGTGCATAGTTATTTCTGTGTTAAAATAACTTGCACACAACCACAAAAAACCCCCAAATTAACACCTTTTTACATTCTTTCTCATCTGCTGTGTGCTAAGTTCACAAACACTAAAAACTATTCATGAACAACTAAGTTGGTTTTACAATGAGCAAATATTACCTAGTTGACCTAGAATGTGAGAATTTAGACTCCTTAAAGGCAGATTCTTATATAGAACAGTGGGATTTCTCATATAAAATCCCTACATCTTAATGTTGTTGTTATATCACTCCTTTTCTCAAATACTGGAATGATTTGTGAAAATATTTGTTAGGTGACTTATTAAGTTTTCCTTCTCCAGAAGGGGAGGGAAGGTACTTTTTACTGTTCTTCTATTTTAAAACTAATTTAGGATAAAAAAAACTTACAATATGGAAACAATTTATGTTGAACAGGTAACACTGATATTTAATATGAAATTGAAAAGTATTTTTATATAAGGCATGACAGTTGTGGAAACTCATATGAATCTTTGTCATGGACTTAATCTTTACTGTGAGAACACCTGAATGCATTACATGTCACCCTGTAACTTCTCATGTGTGAGACTGATGATGCTGAGCTTTTGTTAAAATTAAAATATTTTTTGACAAGCGGTGTCAAGTGTTATTTATTGCACGTTTGAGAACTCTTCTCTCCCTCCTACTCTCTTTCACACAGGCACTCTCTCTTCAACATTTGTGTTTTATTGTTTCTCTGGAGTCTTTCATGCTTGCAAGGATAAGAGGGGAAAACATCCCTATTTACACGTGGCTTTCCACTCCGTGGATGAAACACTCTTTGTGTTTCACTTTCTTTCCTGCATCCAGTACTGTGAAATGGAACATAATAACAGTGGAGTTTGTGAAGGTGAATATAAGGAAGCCGTATTTGATTATGCTTTTCAGCCAGAGCTTCTGCATTTTGACATGAAATCTGTGTCATTAGCAGGCAGGTTTTCAGCCATCCCCAGGAAAGCAGGGCTCCATCACATCTTAACAATTAATTGGAAAGACAAATGCCATAATTCTCGACATTCCTTCTTCCTCCAGCAGCTTTCATTGCTGAGCATGACATCCTATGGCCTGGGATGTTCCTCTGGTCAGTTGGGGTCAGCTGTTCCAGGCGTGTCCCTTCCCAACTGTTCCTGCACCCCCAGACTCCTCGCTGGTAGGGCAGGACATAATTCATAACAAACATTTGTGTGTTATCAGGGCTGTTTAAAGCACAAATTCAAAACATAGCCATAAACAAGCTGCTGTGAAAAAAAACCCCCAAAACTCTCAATTCCAGCCAAAAGCAGTACACCACCTTCAAAAGTACCACTTCCATAAGGCTTGCTCTGTGTCTGGTTGTTTTGTTGCACTAGTACCAATTCCCAAGTCCTTTCTGATTGTGAGTGGAAGGACTTTATTCAGTAACAATCTTAGGCTGGTTTTGTTATATTGGATTTTTTTGGAACAATTTTAGATCATCCAAATCTCTTCACATTTGAAATTTGAAAGGACCTCAACCAGATGGGGTTTTTTTTGGATAGTGGTGAACAACAGAATGGTTAAGATAGATCAAAATCTCAAATCCAGGTCTGTACATCTGAGAAGCACTACCTGAAATTGTGTCTGTGCATCTCATTGAACATTTTTTGTATGTTTTTGTATGTAGAAGTGGAATGTAAAGGAGATGAGGGTATCAATCTCCCCTAGTGATAGGTATGTAAATGTTAATATCACTGACTCAAGAAAGTCACCAACTTGTCCTGTTTTTTCCTTGCCTCTTCTCCCTGTGTGCACCTTTGTTCTATTTGGCTCATTCAGGAACTTGCTTGTGAGCATGTTTCCTTTTTTCCTCATATCCAGAAGCAATATTGTGGCTTAGAAGAGGCCGAGGATAAGAAATTGATACAACTGCAAGCAACGGATCAGTGTTTCAACCTCTGACTGTGTCCTCTGCCATGGCATGGTGGAACTGTCTGGGCATATTCTCGACAGCAATGAAATCAGCCACCATATCCAGGGAGAGAAGTACCTGCCTTCATAGATAGGAATCTGAGTCACGGGATAATTTAGGCACCTCACTAATTCACAGGATGTCTGTTAGCTGGGAATCTAATAAGGGTAATCACAGCCTGTCTCTCTAATGATACAGTCATGTTCTTCCTTCTACTTCCTACTGCATGTTCTTCCATCTTTGTGTTTCTTCTTGGCATTCAATTCTTGATTTTCAATTTCTCTTTTACATTTTAATGCAAGAGTTGTGCCCAGGAGGTTCTCGCAACGCGCTACATCATTACAAACTAGAACTTAAATATATCAGGCATTTGTTTAATCCTTTAGTCAGTTCTCTCTGGAATTAATTTCTTAGCTATTTAGTGATCTTCACAATAAAATAGAGGTAGCTCAGAGTATTAGATTAATTTGTTTTCAAAAGGCTTTTCCTGAGTAAAACTATTGAATCTAGATTAAAAATCCAGTAAACTGGTATATTATTGTTGAACACAAGAGGGTGCCATAGACTCACGTTCGACTTGAATGTTAAATGTTTAATACTTAAAAGTGGTTATTGAATTCATCATAACTCAAAGATGCTGGAAAAGCAAACGACGGGGGTATAATACGAGCAAATTCTTTTTCTACAGTGCTTTACATTATGAATGCTTCCCTCCATAAACACAGCAGCCTGCTAGCTGGGAAAAAAAAAAAAAAAGGAAGCATTCATCATTTTTTTGTGTTTTGTAATCATTTTGTGCTGTGGAGAGCCAGAAGTAATATCCATGAAAATGATTTAAAGGGTTTTAAATTAAGAAACTCCAGTAAAGGAAATGGAGACAGGTATAGAATGCCTCGGAACATCAGCTGGGAGCTGCCACCTCCAGACTCTGCAGTGTTTATTTCTGCCAGTATAAGAATCCAAAGAGAGAGTGTTCATTAGTGTGGCAGTGCTTTGGCTTAGGCTTATTGTTAGCTGGATTAAACCACTTGACTCTGGTTTGTAATTTCCAGCAGTTAATTAATCTTGCATTCTTTCAGTGCCCCTGGTCCCTCTCCAGTGACTTGGGCTGCCTGTGCAGGTGTTTGGGTGGTGAGGTAGAGCTGGGAAAGGCCTGGAGCTTCCCCTCTTTGCCTGGGGCCTGTGCCAGAGCTCCCAGTGTGGGGTTTTGTATCTCGGTGTTAAGGCCCCTGCCCTGCCATCCCTTCCAGCTCCTCTGCTCCGGTAGAGCAGTTGGTCCTTGGTGCTCCCCAATAGTTGTATTTTGCCTGCTGGGAAGCTCAGTCCATGAGCCTCTCAAGCAAGACTCGTGGAGTTGCTCCCAGGGCTTTTTGACTCAAGAACGTTTGTGTATAGAGGCTTCCTCTGGGTTTCTGAGTTGAATTACTGTGTTAGAAGATTAGACTGTGAGACTGTTTGTTCTGGGTATAGTGGTTAATGTTCTTCATAGCCTGGTTTTCTATGGAAATAAAGCTCAGGTAACATGTTGTCTGGGTACTTGTTTTTGTCAGATTTGTTTTTACTCAGTTGGATTCAGATCTGAAATCAGAAGTCTGACCTTGAAGCCACCCAGTCCCTATCTATGTCACAACAACTAGGAGCTCAAGAGAGGAAACAAAACCCAGTTCATGTCTATTAAAGTTACAAAAGTAATGAGTTTTAAAAATTGGAGTTTCGTTAGTTGTGCTGATCGTAGGGCTGGAGCCTTCTGGTTGAGTGCAACCAGGTATTCATTTAATATCTGAAGGGGTGAGATTTTGTATTATTTAGTGGATGGTAGGTTTTAATCAAAGAACCTGATAGTTGTAATGATTGCTCTGAGTTATTTTTTCCCTCTAGCTCTTAATATCCTATAGAAAAGCCTTAACAATTCCCCACTACTATTTGCTTCTGATTCCTGCAGCTGTTAGCATTTCTTTGGCACAGAATTTCTGCAGTTTAAACAAAACAGATGCCATGTTCGTGGCGGTGGGTCCAACAGCTGACGTGGGTCTTGTTGAGAGAGGAAAGTCTCTCCCTCAGCCTCAATAATTTGTCGTTGTGTGTGTACCCACTGAGGTCTAGAATTGCTTCTATTTTTGCTGCTGCCACTGACTCAGATTGTAAACTTTGCACCCTCAGTTTCCCCCCCCCCCATTTATAAAAATGTAAATAGATGACAATTAGCAAGATTCATGTAATAATACTTGTAAATCGTCTGGGGAATGTTTTTATGCCAGTGGAACTTATTTAACATCACCCAGTGCTAAAAAGTAACTGTTTCTAGATTGAAAGGTAGCAATTGTTTAGAGATAAGAAACAGAGAAATAGTTGCAGTATATGATTATAAGAACAATGTGTACTTCTTTCCTGTCATCATTTAGCCAAAAGCAGTCGCCTAATCAAGCATCAATTGGATTTTTGATTTGTTTTAAAAGCTTAAATGAATTTCAGATAATTTAATTAAGTTTTCCCCCAGATGAGCATTTGAAAAATGCAGAAGTATGTGTTAGGGATGAAGAGAGGAAGAAAATAAAGGAAATTAAGATACTTGTCACATGCATTAAAATCTGACTTCACAATATTTTTATGTTCATAAAATGCATAACCTTACTGATAAATTACATTCTGTACAGCCATGCAAGAAAATAATGGAGCTGCTCTATAATTAAAAAGAGTGTTTCCAAAATGTGTTTAGTGGTAAATTCCCAGGATTTTTCTGCATATATTTTAATGTAATTGAGGAATTTCACCTGCAATTAACAGGTGAAAATGCTGATGATGCAAGAGAGCTCAGTTTGACTAGCCTAAAGGAAAAGAAACCTTGTTCTTCCTTCTTAAGATATGACACAAGCAATGCTCTCTTGAGTGCATTAAAAAAAATAATAAACCAGAACAGATCATAAAGGCTTCATTGAGGAGGAAAGAATAGGACAATACAGATTCAGTGGTCTCAAAACTGAGCATGCAAAGAGCGTGTATTTTAACTTTCTACTAACAACTCCTTTAGAGGTTTCCAAAACCCTTGTTGCACTGAAAATTTTAAGACCATAGGAGGAACAGGAAATGGTTAGTCACAAAAATCCTCAAAATAATAAATAGAAACTTGTTCTTGCACTACACCAGGGCCTGTTGATAATATCTCATAGGAAACGTGCTCATGGCTATGTTTGTCTTTATGGTACTGCACAGGTGTTCCTTTTTATGTTTGGGGATTTTTTTCCCTCTTGTTGCATGTGTCAGGGTTTCTATTTGTTCAATGCAGCTGCAAGGAGTGGTGACAGTCAAGTGGATTTTCCTCAGAAAAGTAGTATTTTCACACACAGAGGGGAGCAGTCGTAGCAAGACCAACTTCTCTTGCCTCCCTGTTGGGAGCTGCCAAAGCAAGACCTGTAGTTAGACCTGTCTTCTTTCCAGCTCTCCATTTGCAATGCTGGCAAAAGTGCAGGGCAGGGACTAATCCTCTTGGAATGCAGCAATTATCACTAAATAAGTATTAATTGCTGCATTCCAAAGGGATTAGCACAGTTGAACCCAATTATGGCAAATCGAAGCTAGAGTGTAAGGCACTACAGTGCATTGAAATGCAGTGAAGCAATGTAGGACTGTCAGTCTGCAGCGTTTTGTCAATAAAAATTGTGGGCTTACACACTACAAACAGCAGACCATTTCAGTGTATTAGTCTCCTGCATGAATGGCATGTCTGGCTGGAGGCTACAGCTTGCCCACCAGCGAAAATTGTCGCTTATTTAACACCCATTATCTTCACGTGAACATCTCCAGAAATGTTTTTAATACTTGTTGGGTTGGTTATGGTGCTGCCCGGTGTCACTCCCTGCTGGATCAGGGGCAGGACTGTGCGGTCTGTCTGGATGCTCCTGTCTCTAAAGTTGGCCAGCTCCTCCATCAGGTGAGGTAGGAATTAATTTTGCCTGCAAGTGCTACCTGTATCAAATAGGCTTAGGAGAGCTTCTGATAACCTAGCTGTGCTCAATCCCAGCAGTCTGCAGCGATGATTACAGGCATATCTCTGTGGTAGCAACACACGAGCCAGAGGGCAGTGTGTAGTTATTTTTTTAATCCTCAGCTTGACTGTGGTGTGGGTTTGTTTTTTAGTTTTCATTTATTTCCTGTTAAAACTGCAAACACTGCTGCTTTTTTTTTCTTTTTGTAGCACTGTCAAAGCATAACCAGTAAGCGTGAAAAGGGAATGTTTCTAGGGATGAATCAGCCCCTTGCATTAGAGCTGCTCCAGGATTTCTTGTGTCCAGAGGAAGAATGGCATATGGATGCACAGAAGCTGTTGAACGTATACCTTAACTATTTTATGAAAGATGTTATCCTTGCAGATAATGAGCTGCACCTTAACTGGCATTAAACACACTGACTTGTACTTGGGGACCACTTCAGTTCCCTCACCCATTCTGTTTCAGGAACCACAGATCAAATATTTGCAGTCTTCCCAGTGCAGGTAATTCTCGGAAATGCACTTTCCTCCACCTGTATGTTTAGATAAAAAGTCAAGTTTAGCTGAGGGCTTTTTTTTTTTTTTTTTTAACACAGCAGGGAGGGTTTTATGTTTCCACTGTGGCCTTGACTGTATTGAGAAAAATAGCTTCTGGTTCAGCTGAACTAGGGTTGGCATTCATTTCTAGTCCTGGGTTAACGAAGTTCTTACGGTCTGAGTGAAGTGAGTAAACTGAAATGTCAGTATGGTTTAAACTGTTGGTAAAAATGCTTGTGTAAGATTGTCCAGTGCACAGTGTGGCAGGAGATGCCGAAGGTTTTATGTGCTGTGTAGTTCCTAGAGATGCAAAGAATAGACAGGCTGAAAAGAAGGCGACACTGAGCAAACAATTCCTCACTGTGTAATTGCAAGCTGTGTGAACACAGAAGAGCTTTCTCCAGGAGACCACTTCCCCTTTTTCTTTTCCTGTACTGCTCGACTGCATATGATTTGCATCTCCCATGCCATGCTTGTGGTGTGAACAACTCATAATACAAGAATGAGTGCTCTTTTGTATACTTTCATTGTATTTAAATTATAATGATAAGCTTGTCTTTATTCAAAAGCTGAGGGATGGGGAGGTGAGAATTTCTAGAACTGTCATGCAAAGCCTTTTTCTGACTCTACCCACACTTCCAACTGAAGTCCATATACTCCATTCCTCTGACCTTTCCCTACCTAGACATCAAACTACACTGGCCCAACTGCTGTTCTCCCAGTGTGCCTGCTGTTGCCATTAATCTCCCTTTCTTATACAGCTCTTCATTTCTTTTCCTTACCTTTGGCCTCAACTCTTTATTCAAAGTGATAATTTGCTGGCTTTCTGCCGGAGGGAGAAGCTATGATCAATAACAGGAGGAGACAGGGGTCAGCAGAATAGTGATGAGCAGTGCCATCTGCTCCTCTGAAAATACCGTTACCCAAAAATATCAATAACTAGGATGGTATTATTTTGGCTTTTGGATAAGCCGACTGTGAGATTTAGGCAGCCTGCAGTGAGAGCAGGGGTCTTTTCCTGCTCACTAATTCCTTGTTTCAGCCAATCTTCTGTTGCACAGAGGAGTGGACAGAAAGGGCTTTATCCAGCTTGTGTTGGAATATAGAACATGTACCTGAGCACAACCATTTCTGGCACTAATGACACCTTTTTCAGGTTCAGTGCACGGCAGCTCTCATGGGCTGTGCTTTGCTTTCTGCCGGCTGGTGACTCAGAGCCCATCTCCAGCCTTTCCTTGTAGCTTTTGGGGTGGAAGAACCACAAAGAAAACCCTCCCCAAGGCTGGGGAGAGAGCAGAGGCTCAGCAGTACTGTCTAGGTATCACAGAATGGCATGCTGCACTAGGTTTTGGGTGCTGGAGTAATACTAGTGTCTAGTAACTTCTGTGTTGACTAGCACAATATTTACTACATAAAAGGAAAGGATGGTTTTGTCAAAGCCTTTGTTACTACAGACAGCAAGGTGACGAATTTCCTCCAAGAACTTCAATTTACTTTTCTTTCAAAAGATTGTAGATACTTACTTCATGTGTACACAATAACTCTCATGCTGCCATACTCTTGGGAAATTGTTAGCACCAGCCCTGTTCCTGTACCTGCTGGAGATGCACATTCCTCTTTCTTTTCTAAGAATTAGAAATGGGGGGGGGAAAAATATTCAATTACACACTGGTGCTTCCTCTCAGCCTAAGCCCTGACCCTGAAGTGTATTAGTAGTGCTACTGTTATAAACACTAAACACTTGGTGTTCTGTTGAGCTAGATGTGTTTTAATGGGAGTGAGGCTGAGCCTTAAGGTTCATCTAATTAACATTTTCAAGATTTTCTAATTCATGGTTGTTTAAAATGAGCTTTTAGTTATTGTTGTTAATAAAAGTGGAAATTTTTATTTGTCCACATTTGAAAAGAGATTTCTTACAAACTGGGAGGTGGCATCACTGTGTCAAGTTTTGTGATTTTCATGTAAATACCCTACATGCTTTGCTGAGAAATGACTTGTCTGATACCTCCTCCTCAGGAAGTTTTAGAAAAAAACTCCAGATTTCACTTTTCTTAGTTTCATTTTGTTACGCTGGGCTTTTTCCCTGCTCTATTGCTCTAAATGGATCCCAGTCAGCTGCCCCATGTAGGCAGGCACAGGAGAGCCAAGGGGGGCAGGGGTTTAGGGCAATGTGGGAATCACTGCAGCCATCGTGCTGGATGGACAAAATGGAGCTGTGGGAAGCCAGGCCTCTCCCACGTGGCTGCTGGGCAGACCTGCTTGGTTTTGTCACTCCAAGGACTGCAACATGGGGCTGAAAACCCTTATCTCTCAGACTGCAGTCACCTCCAGACCTGCTCCTGGGATGTGCTG
Organism: Manacus vitellinus; assembly: GCF_001715985.3. NCBI lineage: Eukaryota > Metazoa > Chordata > Aves > Passeriformes > Pipridae > Manacus > Manacus vitellinus. The sequence continues at coordinate 2,519,339 of NW_021940498.1, read as the reverse complement.
GTGTGCCTCGGGATCTGTGGCTGGAGGACAGCTCCAAGCAGCAGGCAGGTTGTATCCCATGGCCCACTCAGCAGGTAGGTCAGGCATAGCTACAGGCTGCCAGGCTTTCTGTTCCAAACGGAGTGAGGAAGAGATGCACACTGTGCTCTCCCACAGGGATGACCCAGGCTCTGCTCCCTACGGACTCGGGGGACAAAATGTCTCTCGAGCTCTGCAGGCACTGACACCCCTTCAAAATACAAGAGTGCCACGTGTTCACATTAAAAAGCATCTGCATTTCAAAGATAGGTACCTCTGCAGAGAGCCAGGCAGGGCCAGCTGAGCTGGTATTTTATGTCCTGTGGGTGCTCTCTGCAAGGACAGGTAAAGCCCAGCTCTCCCTGGTGCTGTCCACCCCACAGCCCTCAGAGTGCAGCCGCTTCCAGTTGCTCGTGGCAAAGCTGTATTTCCACTAGATTTAGAAATGAGCTTTACATCCGTACCAGTTTAGCCAGTTATTGTTCGAGAGCAACTTATAGCTTCCAATTTTAAACTACTATTTATGCCATGTGTTGCACAGTGGGAATAGTTAAGTAGGTCCCTTTTGAAGTCAGGCCAAACTGGATAGCAGGTACAGAGACCAGCAGCTGCCGACTTGGGGATGACCCAGGAAGCACTAGACAAAGTGGAAAAAAAACCCCCCGCCGAAAACTATCTCACGAAGAGCAAAAGGGTGAATAAAAATACAAAAGGAAACCCCAAACATCAACACTGAGAACGCAAACCCCAGCCCTGAGAGGCTGTGAAGGCAGAGGAAGCCGGCAGGTGGACTCCAAAAGCCCTCACAGGAGGTGAGCTGCTTCCTGTGGCGGTGGCACACGAACAGAGCCCGTGCAGGAGCCACTTCTCCTCCGTGCCTGTGGCCTTCTGCTCCCACAGCACCGTCTGGGCGAGCAAGATGAAGTGGAGGAGGATCACCATCCTTGCCACCCTCCAGGCACAGCTCCCAGCCACAGGTAAGGAAGGCTTTGGTTTCATGAGGGGCTATCTCAAAGCTCTTTTGAGGAGAGGGCACGACGTTCCTGCGGTGGGTTCCCCACCATTTTGGTAGCAGGAGGGTGTCTGCACGAGCACCGCAGCCACGTCTGTCCTCCTCCTCGTGGCTGGAATCATGGCCTGCTGGGACCAAGGCAGCAGGATCGGCTGTGTGGAACTTCCCTGGGGTAGAGAGACGCTATTGAGGGCTGGGATGAGATGCTGTTCTCCTGCTGGAGCAACTGCCACAGCTGAACAGCAACTCCTGATTAAATAAGGCCCTCAGCTGGGCAGCTTTCCTTGCAATTTAAAAGGGGAAATTTGAGACACTAATGAAAAACTAGTTGTTTGGAGTAATCTGCACAGGAGAGGCTTTTAATTTGAGTGAGGCAAGATGAGAGCCGTGCTGGTGGCTCGTTTGCAGCCCACGGCACACCCGGCAGGCGGGAAACGGGGGCACAGGTGGTGAGAGAAAGGGTAGGGACCTTCCTTCCACGCCCCTGCCTTCATGCTTGCCTCCACTAGGCACAGCACAAAATTTAAGCCACTCTTACCTCCGTGTGTTTACTTGTGTGCTGCATACACTGGCCCCACTCGGGCACAAAGTGAAGCAGCTTCAGTGGGCACAAATCTTTGGAAATCGTGTCAAGTTTGGGAAGGAGAAATTTATTTCTTAGTAAGTAGCACAGTAGATCAAAAGAGCAACAAAATTTACATCTGGAGAAGGCCTCAGCCGAGGTCTGAATGTGGAGAATTCAGGCCACGTTTGAGCTTGCATTAAAGCAAAATCCACCGGAAGAGTTTCACCCATGACAGACACCCCAACTGCATGTAACAAACACAGCATCCTTCAACTGGAGAGCTTTGGTGACTGCCACAGACTTTATTTCAGAGTTTTCTGGACACGACAGGAGGGCTTTGCAGCTGCTTGCTAACGCCGTTGGACCAGTTCTGGTTCATTTGTGGAGGTTCTGTTTCAGGAGAGTTTTAAGTGGAGTTTTATGCTTTGTGGCAGACCCTGCCTTCTGATCACCCTCTGTTCAACCTCTGGGGCCTCTGTCCCTCCCTGACACCCAAGTATGATCCTGTACTTACAGCATACTTCTGGTACTTCTATTCTGTACACTGCTCTGTATCCACAGATACACGTAAGGGCTATGAAGGTATGGAAATTACTTCAGGTCAAAATGCACCTGCAAAAACATCTTTTTTGCATCACCTCCTTTTAATCTGTCACAGAGTACCAGTAGTTCAGGCCCCTCTTTGTACATTTTCAGCAGAAAACATTGACTGAAAAATATATAATGCAGTTTGCAGGTGGGTAAAACCCATAGAGGTCTCTGGTGCAAAGCTCTTATTCACAATCACAAGGAATACATGGGACTGAGTTTCAAACTGGATACTGTTGTCGTTGGAGATGTTTGCCTATGGGTTTGAGGGAAACAATTTTTGACTGGATACTGGGAATAGCTTGAAGAATTTAGCCTAAATATTGAAGTATTTAGCCTAAGAAGAAATAGAAGAAGTACAGGTCAAAACATGTGGAATTGTTGCTACATTACTGATGCAAAATAGACAGTAACAAAAATGTAAGATTGCCATGAATGTAGTTCAAAGATGAGACTGAAAAAAAGGGGGTTTCTGCTCAGAGATATGAACAGAAACAAATATTTTCTGCTGCCTGGAGTGTTTTCAAGCTTCCTTAGAACTCACTTCTAGAGTGACTTCTAGAGAAATTAACTTTTTTTTTTTTTTAATAAAACAAGCTGGGAGTGGACAGGCTCAGAAAGCTGGGTATCTCCTTACAGTGAGTTCATTCCACTTCACTGTAATGTGTTTGTGCTTATTCTTCAAATGGTTGGTTGAAAGATGCCACCAAGATTAGCACTGATGAATTGCAAAACCTTTCTTTTTGAACTTTTGAGTACTGGAGTAAATGTCACGCATGAGAAAAAGAAATGTTTAAAAATAAGTAATTCTAAAGATGGACCATGAATTCTGATGCAGATTTTCAATTATTGACACCAGACCACAAATTTCAAAATGCTCGGATTTGACCTTTAAGCAGTAACAGAAGGAAGCCATAGCATATACACATTTAATTTTCCTTATTTCCCCCTTCAAAGGTACAGAGGTGTACATCTGGAAGTTCAGTTGAGGTCCCCTTATAACCCCTCTGTTAAAAACTGCATAAAAATTAACAATTTGAATTTCTGAGCAGATAACTTTGTCAGTCATGTTGTTCACTGAGATACAAGAAGAATATTAAAAGACTTCTACCCAAATATCACAACTAAAATGGCAAAAATCTTCATACTGTTCACAGAGCTTTTAGTCTGAAGTATGACAGGCTTCAATAGCAATAAAACAGTCCTGTGGGCAATATTATAGAATTGCTCCCTGCTTTTTTTAAGGCTGAGACAACACTTTGGTTTGTACAAATACACATCACACATACGTAAATGAATATATGTGCAAGAGTTTAAGAATAGCTCTTCCCTGTTCATCACTTCTTTACAAACCCACTTTTCTCAGAATTCTCTGCTAACCAGAACTGAGCATTGTCCTGTTTTTTGCTGACTCCATGGGAACTAATAATGTCAGTCTTTACCAGATATTACTTGCACAGCTTATTTTCTCAGTATTTTTCTGCTCTGCATGACTGTGTGTTCTGCCCATTGGGTGCCATGATGCCAGCAGCCTTTTTTCAGTCAGTTCACAGAAAGGTAACGGGTCTTAGCATTAATTTTTTTCCTTCCCTTTCATCAGATGATTTCGCTGGCCTACAAACTACAAGATTTCCAAACCAGAAGTTGTTTACAAGCTTGTCTGAGAAATCCAAACAAGTAAATTCAGGCTATTTCCGCTACCATCCCCACGTCCTTAGGCACCAGCTGAAGCTCTCCTGGCTGAATTCTTGTTACACCTAGGGGGAGAAAAATATTTAAAGGCTTAATTTTACGTGTTTTATTTCCTTTCTCTCCTGCCTGTTCACAATGATTCATTAATAATTCATGGGGGAAAACGATGAACTGGCACATTGGTGAATGGAACAAAATGCAGGCAATGTAGCCTTTCTTTGTAAAGGGACGTTTCTGAGCTCTTGCAGTGCCATGTTCAATTCTCTGATGCTTGTTACAGAGTAAGTGCTTTCCATCTGAACCCTTCTGAGCAAAATTCCTAATGAGTGAAGTAACAAGCTAATGATTGCATTCTTTTTGGGTTCTTATGTGTGCTAGATGGGAAGGATATACAAAATAGAGAAGGCCGTCTGCAAAATATATTTATATTTCTTCTCTGTGTGTGTGTTCTGCTTAAGTAAGGCTATGTGGATAAAAAAACCAAAGTGGGGTTAGAAAAGAGCTTCACTAGCAGCTTAAAGGGGATAAGAAATTCATTTATAAATGCACATTCACGTGAGAAACATTTTTGACAGCCATTTTCTGTTGTTCACACAGAACTTGAACTGTGACTAGCACGATGGGTAAACCCTGCAGTAAGGAAAAATACATAGCTAGGAAACAAATAATTTATTTTTATGCATCTCCAAACTCTAACCAGTGTCCCTTTAAAAAAGAAAGAATAAATACTTGTTTGCACAATTGCAGGCAACCACCCCTCCCCTTCCCCAATTCACCACATATATGAATGTGTATATTGTGTGTGGAACTGTAAGATGCATCAGCTATTCTGGCAAGAAAATAGAACACATTTTTAAAGTGGCATGAATAGAAGATATAACTTGTTAAAATACTACTTAAAATATATATCCTATTAAAGGTGTCTGCTTTTTCCATGTGCATGTGTACTTGTAACTGTATTGCTGATTTTCACTGTTCTGCTGACACGACTTTAGCCAACAGCTAAATTAAAGTTTCACTGCTGTTTCTTTTTAGTGCTAATAAATACATGCTATTCCAGATTTTGTGAGAAGCTGAAATTTTGCAGATTTTTCTAATTTGTGCTCCTGTATAAGGTAATACTTTGAGACTCAGTTTGAATATTGTTTTCTTAATTAAATTCATCTCTGGTCCTTTAAAGAATACATAGTATTTTTAGCTTTTAAAGTATGACAGTCCGAATCAGATATTTTTTTTTTCAGGAAAGCAATGAATGCATTTATTTCTACTTTGTCCTACTCAATTGGTTTATAACTTCATATTAGAGATAAAATGTGCAGGCAAATGAAAAGCTTAGTTTGCAGTTCTTCGATCTACTCACTCAAACGCACAGATCTCGGGAGGCAGTGGAAATGCCTGTGTTTATCCACAATGGATATATCCACTTTGGTGAAAGTTAGACTTACCAATATGCAGTTGTTCAGTCCTTTGGCAGTTGAGCTATTAAAAATAGAAGTAAGGCTCTCCTGAGCCTCAGAGATCACCAGCACGGTGTTGTACAAGTTCTGTCTCAGTGGTAGAAGCCATCTCGATTCTTGAACCATGTAAATTGGAAATATTTCATTCCCTACAGATTTTCTAGGAATAAACAAACCACCAAGCAAACTTTGGAAGCCCTTCATGTATTTTTTTCTCAGTTCTTTGTTAGAAGCCTGTTAAGTCTTATAAGAAGAAGAACAGCAAGTTTGGAGCTTTCCCATCTTTATATACTTTCAGTATATGAGAGTATGTTAAACACTGTGCTTCTGGCCAGCAGTTTGTGGAGCCTGATGGAATTCTCATACTAACTGGCCTATTTCTTTCATGAGATGTATCTGTAGTGAAAATTTCATCTATATCCCGACTCTTTCTGAGTAGCAGAATGTTCCTTTTACTTTGTTTTGTGTTTTTAAGTGAAGGAGAAGCCATAATGATAACACAACTCTTTGAAAGCTCAGATAATACAGAGGTGAAATATATTCCAAATTAGAATTTGATGGAAGCTGACAAGGGAAAAGAGTTGGAAACTTTTCCACAAATGATAGGGTAAATTGTAGTAGGATGCAGCAAGTAAGTCTAGAGGGTGGCTAGTTATCAACACTTGTGGGTTTTTGTTTGGTGTTTTTTTAGGAAATCTCACCATATAGGATTTACTTAAAATTTGAGCTGTTGTCTTAGGTGAAAATCTTAACTTTCGCCAAAAGTAAACTTTTCTAGTTTCCTAGTAAACTTTTCTAGCTTGTAAAGAAAACCTTTAAAATGCAAGCCTGCATGGCTCCAGAAACAGAAAGAGAGAAAACCTGCTATATAACCTGTCACTTAAAATTTATGGGTTTTTTTTTAAAGGCAATTGCTATTTTGGGGGGTGATAGGCCAGCCTGACTCAAAATGCTGCAATGCTCGTGGTCGGCAAGCACTGCAAATAGTTTCCTCATCAAAAAGAAAGGCACGTCAAGCATTTCGAACCCGAGAACACTTAAAGAGGGTTTTTTAAGACCCCCAAAACCTTTACAATAAAAATGAATTAGCGAATTTTGCTACTTAACTCAGAGTAATGGTCTGAAGTGCTTTTCTAATGAGATAAGATGCTATATCCAGGAAGTTAATGAGGCAATACTAATTTGGGTGGTGGTTTTTTTTTTTCAAGTAAGCATACACTGGCCATTGAATAAAGACCTATGCAGAAAACAACCCAAACCTTTTCCTGTTTGTTCATGCAAATTTTATAATCAGTGTGTTCCAGCCAAGAGCCACGGGTGTTTTGCATTCCTTTCCCTTAGAATGTTGCTCTCGTCTGCATGACGGCGAAACCTGGAACAAGCAGAGCCAAATATTTACAAAAACGCTTCCCAAACATTCAGGGCACCGGTGTGCACTGTAAATCCATTTGAATTCCCCGAGGTGTGTATCTCCTCACAAAGCCAACTGAGGCTTGGGAAGGACAGAACAGAAACACCTCCAGCTGGTGACCGTGAGATGGGTGCAAACAATCCCTTGCATGCGCATGGATCCCGCGAGCGGAGCGCGGTTCTTTGGGCGGGCACGTGGATGTAAGAGCAGGGCCCAAACTGACCAGGCACTTTGCTTGCAAAGCATTTATATTGAATCAGATCATGTAGAAATTCAGCTCAAGCTAAAATTTAACTAAAACTTAATTAATCCAGTAATTTACTCAGATGAATTTGAAGCAAGAGTTTGATATAGTTTGACAGTGTCACTTCTTATATACTGTCAGCAAATGTCATTTCAGCCAAAGAGATCAACTTCCTAACGTTAGTTCCTAGTCATCAAATGTTTGTTTTGCCATTCAGAAATAGCTGAATGGTTAGAATGACTCCTTTAAAAATTATACATAAACTGGATTCCCCACTTGGGACCTTGCAGCTCCCTATTAATACAGCAGAATTTTAAACCTTTGCAAACTAAAATTGAGACTCCTATAATATTATACATTGCAGTATGTTATTACCATAACATTGGCTCATTTGTTTGGTCACATATCAGCAAGCTTCAGTCAGAGAACCCAATATCAAGTCTTTGGGAGGAGTAATTTCTGTGTTTTTCCGCCGCGTGTTGTTGCAATGTACGTTGTTTACCATCCAGCCGTGTGAAAGAAACTTCAGGAAAGAAGTCTTACCAGAAGGATGTGGAGTCCTCTCCCTCTCTCTCTGTCTCTGTTTCTCTCCCCACTGAGGTAAATTTGCACAGTATCACCACTTTGGGCTTTTATGGAAGGAAGGTAATTTCGGCAGCACTTGGTGCAAGCGTGCAGGTGCATTTCTGGAGATTGCAGAAATAGAATAACAGCTTGCAAGTTGGGTTAATAATCACACTCTAAAGGAAGGAAGGTGGAATACAGAGGGAGAGAAATACTGTATCGTTGGTGACTTGTATAAAAGCCTACCTAAACTAAAAGCAGCTTCCAAGAAGCAAGTAACCCATTCTGCGAATTACTCTGAGAATAGTTGCTCTGTTCATAAAATGTCTTGTAGCAACTTAGTGCCATTTGATAAGTTTTGAAAGAATGTTATTTAAATTCTACAGATTTCTTTCTAAAAACTTGCTGTTAATTTTCCGAGTTCGTTTTTTATTTTATGATCTATTATCTAGAGCTATGATACCTCACTCAGTGTCCACAGGTGAAATCATTCCTAAAGCCTTAACCATTATAGACTAAAATCTCTTAAGGGAATTTTCAGAAGAAGTTTATGGGAGCAGTGCTGTGTGAAGTATTGTCAGTGTGCCTTTTTGCTGTTTGATTTTTTTTTATTATGACTTTTTATGTTCATGTTCCCCAGGAAACGCAAAAATACTTGCTATTGATATTGGTTCAGCACTTACTAGTCTATGGGCATTTGAAGAGTTACAAATGCAACACAACCAGAGTAATCTATGTGATAATTAACTGACTTTGGAGGTTTATATTAGGGATGGATTTGACCTCATTCTTGTTTGTTACCTGCCATTTTTTCCCCTTTTTTACCTGTAACATACTCTTCATTAGGCAGGGGCTTCTGGTTCTTTCAGTCTCTTTCTGGACATGTAAATTCTCTGCCTAAGTTTTTCTGGGAGGTTTTGCTGATGAATGAAGTAGAAGAGTGAAATATTTGCAGGCAGGAAGCTTAAAGAGAATTAGTGAAAGTAGAGTGGGAAGACCCCATCATTTTCAACAACTTTCAGAGAAGGAAAAGGAATTACTGTATCCCATCACTAGTTGCCTAATGTTTAACCTCTTAAAACTATTGATCTTTTTAAATGTAAAACTGAGCATTCGCGTATTATGAGCATAAATATACTAGTGGACCAGAGAAGATAAACAAGGTTAATCCATCTGGATTTCAAGCAGAAGTTCAAACACCATTACAGTTACTTTAAAAAAACCGAGCAACGAACGCATGCCAGAAAGGCTTTCTGGGATTTAGCCTCTCAGAATAAGCATCTAAACAGGAAAGAAAAAAATATCTCTAAATCTCTTTCAGTGAAATGAATTTTAATTATGTTTTCAGTAGGACCCGTTCTCACTCTTACTGGAGTAGGGAGGCGATGGGAGCTTTGCCCACACACACCCCATGCCCTGTGTGAGCAGAATTGTGCAGGGAATGCTGATTCCTGCTCCATCTGGGTCAGGGTACACACGGGTGGCCGTGCTCTGCTGACGAGCTGTAAAATGCCCTCGTTTGAAAGCCCAAACCCCCCGCATGGGGTGATTGCTTTTCCATCCCCAATTTTGGCAGATGACCTCTACTTTCTGCAGCAAGCTCAATGCAGTCTGCTGAGAGTATATATTTCTTTGCCCCTAGCAAATTAGGAATAATTTTATTGAATATAGCACAACGTTGTCCATTTTCTTTATATAGAAGTTTTGCAAGAGATCCTAGAGTAATTTTTTTTTTTAAGGTGACTACTTCCCAGATAACTAACAATGCTGTCTTGATGTGATCTAAAGGTCTGATGAAGGCTGTTTGTATCTTTAAAATTATGATTCACTCCCAAAGTTTGGAAAGAACTACAGATCTTCAAGAGTTTTGCTTTTTCTTTCCAAAATGGTTTGCCTAAAATATAATGAAATATTCAAAGCTATGCAAACCAGGGTCATTACTTGACTTTTTTCATGAGTCATCACTTGACTTTTTTCCATCTCCAAAATGTGATTCATTTTGATCACATCTCCAAGTGTTTCTCCTTGACTAAAATGCTGAAAAAAACAAAATTCTCTCACAAAATTACTTCTCTCTAGAAGAAGTGGCTTTAATTTACCTTGCTTTGAATTGCCTTTTAAATTTCAGATGTCACCAGTATTAACGTGAACTAGGCAGAATCACAATTTTCCATCCCCTGTCTATTCATGCAGCTAAAATAATCTCTTTTTTTCTAATAACTCAGGTGTTATTTTATTACTTGACTCAAACCCCAGCAGCACTATAATGCAATTGTTGCTCCTGTTAGCTACATCTCTTCTGACAGAAAAGCAACAGTGCTAATTTTCAGGCTTGAGACAGTTTTTTTTCTTCTTCTTTTTATAACTCTCTTAAAGAAGTTACAGATATGAGCCTTCAGCCCTATCTTATTGTAACATCTTTTCCAGGGTGTTTTTATCTGATTTTATCTTTTTCAGCTGCAAAGAAGTAGCTAACAGGTTTGCCCCCTTTCTCTCTCACTCCTCTTTTTACATCTAACAAATGTCTATTTGTTAGACGTGATGGCTTTAGCAGAACGAGTATCAGGTTTAAAATAGAGCTTAAAGGCAAGCAAAGTTCTGCAAAGCTTTGGAAATATTTTAATTCTTCTCCCCCCTCCCTTGCTTTCCTCTGGGAAATACTCCAAAAAATACTCTAAGTATTTCTGTGAGACACCAAACAGTCTGTGAGCAATTTGGGAAGAAGGAAACCTCAATTTAGCTCCTTATTCTGTCTGATTTGGAGCAGGAGCTTGAATGGGACTTACATGTGCTAAGCCATGGGAGAGACACTTGCTGATTTTGGTGAGAAATTCCAATAGAGTCTAGGAAGATTCCCTAGCAAATGGGTCATCAGAATTTGTACTGGGAAATGTTCCTGATGAACTTGACAAACCTATGCAAAAAAAAAATAAAAATAAAAATAAATAAATCTCAACTTCAGCTGTAGTATTTTAGAGTCATTCTAATCCTTTGCAGTCGATTAATTGAGTGTGTGTATCTAAGAGTTTCCCCATCCACCCTTGCAAAAACTGTTGTGCTCCCTTTAGCAGCAACTGTATTTCAGCATGACCAGAATCCCTAAGCAGGTTCTTGTGTCTGAGGCTCTCTGCAAAATGGGGCACAGAGGTGGTGCTGTTCTCCTATACATGGATATACAAAAATAACATTCGTGTGAGTACTGATAAAATATGCTTATATATGGATGATTTCTGCCACTTCTGAAACCCCATGTAATTATACAGGTCTGGAAGATTTAAAAGGTGATCCTGGGCTACTAAATCTTAAAGATATGCAGGGATCTGAGGGAGTCAGCAACATGAAATGCTATCAGCACAAGCAATCTGAGAAAGCCCAGCACATGTGCTGACCTTTCCTGAACAGAAGGATTATCTGGAGCCAGAAAGGAGGGCTTCGGGTGCCTAGAAAGATTTGGCAAGTAGCATCACCTCTAAATGTGCTGTAACTCTAATGTGGGGATGGTAATTAGTTTCTGTGGAACTTTCCCCTTCTAATTAGGTCACGTCAGTGTTTTAGTTAAGTGCCGTTTATTTAAACATAGCCAATTGAAAACTAATTTAGCTATCTTGCTTAGGCAGCTGCCCAGTGGTGTCAGCAGGAGTTTTACTTCAGACGAACTGCTCGAGCATTTACCAAGCTGCTCAGCCAGATTTTTGCAGCTCTCACGAAGATCTCTGATGAAGGAAAGGCGCCGTTATCAGATGGTTGAAAACCAATTTAGTGATGGTTTTGTGAGCCGCTGCCACTCCCATAAAGGCTCCAGCATATACAAACATTTTGGATAGGAGAGAGTTTCTCATTCTGTGCCTCCGGGTTCAGTGGGGTCTTCACCTCTTTTGAAGCTTCAGGGTCATATTGTAATAAAAACACGGCAATGCTCAGCTTTATCCATAGTTAGAAGGCATCTTATACCCAAGGAAATGGGTGTCTATAAGCAGTTATATTATCTAGCTTTTATTTGTCAAATTGCTTGTATAGACAATTTTACAAAGTAGTCTTAATGAGATCTGCAGTTAAATAAAGTGTAATTCCTACAGAAGTTTTGTTTTGAGGTTTTCATCTTTCTTTAACTCCCCATTATCTTGTTTTGTTGTAGTTCTGATTATTTTTAAAGTATCTTCCGGTGCTTTTTAATCTATCTGATTAGGAAGATTGCTATTAAGATACTAAGAAAAATCAATATGAGTCGAATGTAACATTTTTAAATTGGGCAGTTTGAACTTTGGGGTCTTTTCTGAAGGATTTGTAGATAATTCTGACAATTCCAATCATCTTCAGTGCTCTGCACAGTCTTTCTCCCCTTAGTGAAACAGTGCTGGTTTTTAGATAAAGGAAGAAAATGGAAAAATGGGGTTGCAGGTTTTGTGCTTTTACTTGTGGCTGATTTGCTGTGCAATCTTTAGAAATCCACTGGAATGTTCCTAGGCTTTCCAATAAGCCAGTGTCCAAGCTTAATCAAGATGGGTCACTCTCTTGGCTTTTTTGGTTAACTGTACATTACTTATCAGGTTGTTGATACACAAATAACACTTAGTGTTAATACATGGACTAATCCTATTTCAGTATTAATCAACACACAGGTTTATTTGCCTCTTTCATGATGGTGTTTGAACACTGTGGTCTATCGAGTATCCTTTAGATCCTCCAATGCAATATATTTTATAGATAGGAAATTAAATAGGAAATTTATACATAGGAAATTAAAACGGTGTCTGCTCTAATTTGCTGCTCCATTCACACATACAGTGACTCTTGGTGCTCACAGGACAGCCTTTCCTTGCCTTGGGGAAATGGCCAACTTTTCCCTTCCCGCTCTTCAAAAAACCTTTATCATTCAAGATCCAATTGAACTGATGAGAGAAACAAAAAAGGTCAGTTATGGACATGCTGTTAGTCTTCCTGGAGCTGGGAGAGTCAAAACTAGTGTCCTGTGCAGACTGTGTGTTATTTCATGCACAAAAAGCATCTTGAGTTGTTTAGAAAATGTGCTCAAGAGGTGAAGAACATTCACTGCACTCCACACACTGTCACTGTTCGTGCCAGCACGGCTCTGAACGTGATGGTGCTTCACCTGATTGGCCTCCAAGCGTTATTGTTCAGACACAGCCATCCTGGGATCCCAAAAATATTTGAACAGTGATCCCAGCTACCTTTTACTCCTGCAGGAACAGATACGCTGAGACCCGATGATTGCAATGCCTAAATATCTCGCTTAGACTAATTAAAACACGATATTTTTAATGGAAGTGGCTGCTGGTATTTTCAGCAGGTGTTGAAGTTCAGCTCTCACTGTCGGTCTGCCTGTCACTGCTTTTCTCACGGGCAGCTCCTGAGCAATAACTATTAACCAGGCACCAGGCAAGGGCCGCCCCCGGGGATGGGCTGCAGCTGATTTGCACGGTGTCAGTGGCCTCTGTTGCCTCGGGCACCGAGTAGAGCACCTTGGTCCTGAACTCCCCGGTCTTTGCCTGCTGAGAAGTGAATTTGCTTAAGGGGAGCTACAGTTGTGCAGAGAGAGCTCTCGTTCCCTGTGTTTTGGCTTATGCAGGGTAATACCTGTAACGGGGCTTGGAAAACGCTCCCTATTTTCTGTGTCATACATGTGAATCAGAGGGGCGTGATCTTGTTTGAAAGCTACTTCAGATTTATTTGTTTCCCCCCAAAGCCTTTCAGTCTTGGGGATCTTAAACTGAGAAGGAAAAGTGTGAAGTATTTGGCAATAGAGCCCTTAACTCAAGTGGCACTTTGAATGGAGTTTACATATAATTATTCAAAACACTGTCTCTCCAACATCTGTATGTAGGGTGTAAAAGAGCACCCACTTGAGTATTCATGCAAGGGACTGTCTTAAATGCACTGGGGGAGAGAAGATGAAAATAAGAACACTTGTTATTAAAAAAAAAGCTGTGAACTGTTTTCTGAATTACTTCAGGAGGATCAAAAGAAGGATTCGCACCATCTGAATAGTTTTGGCATGGGTTATTGTTCGGGCAAAGGGGACAGAAACCAAATTCTTATTTGAGAGCAGTCTGAGTTTATGGGAATGGACTTTTTCAGGTGGTTGGTTGTAGGAGCAAAAGTTTGCCAGGGAGAGCTTCCTCAGTCTTTGGTTCTAATTTACCCCTTCGGGAGGTGCACAGCCAGAATAGCAGTGTTTGATCAACCCCATTACAGACGTATCTGTGCTGCATCAGTTAATGGCTGGATACAAACACAGCTGCTCCTGGCACTGCACAAATGGATGTGTGGAGAGCAGGATAAAAACGCCTGGAGGTGTTTGTACACGTGTATTATGAGCAGATCTGTGCAACAAGCAGATCTGTGCAAAACCATGAAGTTCACATGTGCCGTTTGGTATATCAGCATGAAAATGTGTTTTGCCTCCATTGCTGAAGGCGTTTTTAAGTGTAGATTTCATAAAGATTGGAGATGGTCTTTAATGTTTGTTTGCCACAGTCCACATACATACTAAAGTTGCAAAATCTATTGATCATCTTTCACCTTTTACCAGATAAACAGCGGTTTTCTGTGAGTAAGTGAAGTTCTTGTTTTAGATACACGTAACCCAAGGTGGAGAGAATAATATTTTCTCAGCAGGTGCCAGGAATAATGGAATATTTCTTTTTTTCAAGCTTGACATTACTATTTCAAAGGTAGTAAGGGCTATTGCTGATGGGACCTCCTCTGTTTCTGTCCTACTTCTTCCCTTACTGAGTCCTACCTGGATTTTGTCTTTTATAAGCAAACGGTGTGGGTATATCTTTCTAGTTATTTGCTTCCCCACCAGTGGCACATCTGAGATTTATCATCATTTCTGTAATAGTAAATGGTTTGAAAATACAAGTAGGAATTGGGAAATCCAGAAACGTGAATTTATAAATATGTTTTTGGGTTTCATTCTGTTTATCTTTTTCTGACCATATTAGGCGTATATCCCTGAATACTCTACTCACACATATGTTTCCAATATAAAAAAAAAGGTGTTGTCTGTGTGTGCCTGTCAACTTTTAGAATTACATTATTGGAAGTTAAGGACTAGCATGTTTCCTGTCTTTAAAATATTGAATTTGTTGAATAACAAGAGCCTGTTAAGAGTAACACCTCTAATATTATTTGAGAGAAGTGTAATTTCCCTGCTGTAAGAAAGCTTTGGTTAAAACTGCTGCTACTTCAAGAGAATTTTAAACTGAGTGGAGAAAGGAATAGTACAGATCCTTTTAATGGAATTGTGAGACACAAGTGGTTTTTTTCCCCCCTGTGTACACCTTTCATATACAGGCTCTCTGAACCATCAGTGATGTGGGAAGAGCAATGGCAGTTGCAACTTAGTTTAAAGAAAGGGCTTTTCAGCAGCATTCTTGCTTGGATTCATCAAACAACAATAATAGACATGAATACGTTTAATTTCTGAATTTTTGTTGACAACATTTCTAGCCAGCTTTCAAATATGAACATAATGCAGTTCTGTGACACGTGGGTTCTAAAATTTACATCAAGCCCCAGTTCTCTGATTCATAACAAGTCTGAAGTCTCTGGCATGGCAATAACTGCCTCTGCAGTTACCATTGAATTCAGTCAGCTTGCCTGTTGAATTCAAAATTTAAAAAAAAAAAAAAAGTTTTATTTACATACTACTTCAATAAAATGTCTGAATTCACGACAGAAGGTATCCAGACAGTTGATCAGAGCCACGGCAGTTCTGTCAACTCCTGAAAGGTCTCTTAGAGGAGAGAGAAGTCAAGACAGGGAACCACTCAACCAGCACCATAATGTGACTGTGTAAGAGTGAGACACACTGGACTGCAGGGAGGAGGCAGGTCTAAGTCTTTGTGCCATTTGATAAGGGGAGAGTAGGGGTGATGCTCTGCTGTAAGGAAATACACCTTTGGTGTGTCTTTTTTGATCAGAGGAGCCTGTTCATGTTGCTTATCCCAAGGTGTAGGTCACTGCCACAGCCATGGTCCCTCTTCTCCAAGTGAGCCACTGCTGGTGGTACAGAATCATGGAAGGACAGAGGCCCTAGTGTGTGAGATGTTGCCTTCATACCCAGCATCATATATCAAAAACTAGGTGTGTGACTGCTGAAATCAGCCTGGTTGGCCATGCCAGCTCTCTGGCCATTATTAGCACCTCAGCAGGTACCAGTGTTGCAGTATGAATGGAAAATCTAGAAGCACCACTGCAGATGGACTGTTTTGTGAAAGCACACAGAAGGAAGTTGTGGTGCAAATTAGTCAAGTTATGCTGTAAAATTAGCTCTTTGATAGTTGACATTACAGTGAGACCAACACATTTTGGTCTTGCAATGCAGACAAGGCTGTGATTCGTGTCTTTACCTTGTCCCTGAATTATGTGATAGACTTTGGTGCTGGCTGGGCTGTAATGTGATTTGGGAATGTGGCTTGACACCACCTACACCTCAGAATAACAGTGTTCCTGGCACAGTTCAGCAATTTTTATCTCATAAGTACTTATCCTCCCCCAGTGAAGACTTTTTAGAATTTTTTTAATGAATCAGCACTTACTACTAACTAATCTCATTGCTTCCATTAATCTAATGATTTTTTAGAAATTGGAAGTACTTAACCACGAGTAGATCTTTACACTACTCTCCTGAAGTAGTATGTTCTTGTAATTTTTATTCTAGTGGGGTAAATCAAAGCACAGAATGGTTAATTGCCTTTCAGAAGGTCTCTGTCAAAGTCAGCAATAGAACTCCCAATTGCTTTACCCATTAGCTAAAATACGTTTCCATGTCTGAACTCATGAGGTACTAATAGAACAGAAGACTGGACTAGAGAGGGCGAGAAACTATGCAAAAGTATATTTCAGGACCCACATTTATGAGCTTTCAGCTAAAGCAAGGGGAAGCCATTTCATGTTGCTATTTGTGAATAAAAACTCCTATATAAATAGAAACTCATAGTAAGATAAGGAAAGTATCTCCACATAAACTGTTGCAGCAAGAATGAAAGACTGGAAGATAAATGTGGTGCTGAAGCATGTGGTAGATGAGTTGTAAGATACTCTACACACCTCTGCAACCACGAAATTAAAAGAAATTTAAAAATCATCAGCCAAAAGAAAACCTGATTGACAGCTAGTAAGTGCCATGTCCAGCATGTGAAGTCCCAGACATAACATTATGGCACAGGATATGGTTAAAATCCATCTGGGGACTCATAACAGGATCCTGGGAATGCTGAAAGGTTACTAAACTGCAGAGTCCAAAAGGATACATGTAAAGAGGATAAGGAGTGAATATGTCAGGTAGCATTTAGGTTAAGAGAGAAAGGGCATCAGAAAGGGAAGTCCCAAGTGATATTAGACACAGGGTTTGAGACTGGTTGTTAAAATGATAACACCCTTCTGTGATACCACCCTTGTTACTGGGA
This sequence comes from Manacus vitellinus, assembly GCF_001715985.3. Taxonomy (NCBI): domain Eukaryota; kingdom Metazoa; phylum Chordata; class Aves; order Passeriformes; family Pipridae; genus Manacus; species Manacus vitellinus. Next base: position 2,502,354 of record NW_021940498.1, on the reverse strand, counting down.
ATGCTAAAGATGTGCTGGAAACCACGGGACTAAGGCAGGAGTATTCCCCTTAAGCAACCATCTGTTGGATGGAAATGGTGAAGTTGCCTTTACCTTGAAAGAGCTGGGCATCAACAGCTCACATTAGAAGGGGGTCAAGATGAATATAACCACTAAAAAACCTGCCATGACTGTGGTGTTCTGTAGCAAACTGACAGAAGGCTGTTCTGGCCAGAAGGGAAATCTTGCTTTGAGTCTTGATTTTCTCTTGAAAAGGCAATACTGCAGCTGCTGTCTTGAATTAAAGGCTTCAGAGGAGAAAGTGTATCAGTCCACCTTCTTGATTTGTTTCTTATTTGTGGCAACACTTTAATAGAGAAGTGCATTCTCTTTTAATGTCAAGCAAAAAACATATGAAAAGCAGTCATAAGGATTCCTATGAGACTGGATAATGCGGATGCATCAACCCAGATGTCTTAGGATTACTGCTGGGTAGCAAACCCTCAGCTGGGCTGCTACTGGTCTTAGCAAAGCAGCACGGTGATGAATGTTTGACTGCCTCAAAATAATGGCATCAGTAACTGGAAAGGTATTTAAATTTAAAACAGCAGGGGTTTTCCAAGGTGTTGAAAAGGAATGGGGACAGTGGGTGGCAGAGGAGCCACTATAAATTTTCTCCAGGTACAGAGGCTGAAAATGTTTTGAATTCCTCCCCTTTAGACTTGCCACGACAAGTTAATGGCAAGAACCAGAGGGGCTTTCAGGAAAGCTGTGTGTGGGTGTAGAAAATGAAAATATGGTATGGCCACACTCTTCAAATTCATACCATGAATAAGTTCAATGATGTCTCGGGGTCTGAGGTTGTGATATTAATTTTCCTCTTATACAGGAAAACCACGATGCCTCTCACATTGCTGGTTGTCACATGATGCTGTCACACACCTTTCCCGCTTGTGGTGGTTTTGGGTCCAGGACTGTCACTGATCTGCCACGTGAACCTCAAGTGGCCATTGCCTCTTTCTGGGCCTGTGCCCCTTACCAGCCTTAGTTATTACTTGTTTACTTGGATTCTGGTTGTGTTGCACCTCATACAGTGCAGGAATTAATGCACTAATTGAAAATAGGATTAAACAGAAACACGAGTCTCTACAGGACTGAGGTGCGTGCAGCCTTTGGAGGACAACTGCTGTATTTGAGCAGGTACACGTGTAACACCATAAACAGGATCATCTAAAACCGTGATGATTGATGGCCAGGCCCTCAAGACTATAAAATGATTTACAATAGCAATCAAGCCTTGCTGTTATCATTTTATGGGCACTGAACACTCATCAGTGAGCAAAACACAACCCTTATAGTAAAGCAGGTTGCTATTGGGAGTTTCATGCGAAGGTCAACTGGACAGCTGCGCACCTATGTTGAAAGCCTCTGAGTAATTTAAAGCCAGAGAACTCAATATGTTTGTGGGTTTGGTTTGGGGTTTTTGTTTAAAATCTTCTGTCTGTCTCCAGAGACAGCGGCATCTTCTTGCAAAAGCATCTCACAAGCTATGTCTCCTCCACAGCTGACTTGTTTAGGGCCAGAGAGGAGCTTTGACACCGAGTCTGACTCCTTTTGTTTTCAATGTTTCTTTGTGCGCTGTCTCCAAAACGCAGAAGTTTCAGGCTGCTTTCCCCTCAACTCAGCAGAAAATGTTAGCCCTGCTGATCTCTGTGACAGAGCAACGGGTGACAAACTGCCTTGTCATTTCAATCAAAGCCACCCACACTTGTCATTAGATTTATCCAGGGTTAAACTGTTCATTACGCACCAGCCCGGGCTGCCAGGGGTGGCTGTTTTTCTTAATCTCTTGTCATAACTGTTGTAGGTTGGAGGAGGGAGTGGAAGCACCTGCTGGCTCAAGTGACAGCTTTATTCTGAGAGCTGCAGACTCAGCTGAAAGGAAAAACAAATGGGGACACGAATTCCTGGGGCTGCAGCTCAGAGGGATAATGCGTTTTGTGGAATTAAGAGTTTGTTTAAATGAAGTTATACAGCAGTTCTCATCTCCTCCTACTTCCCAACTACCCTAATTTTGGACACGGTTTTCTATTTTCCTCTTGTACCCTTCTCTCACATGAAACTGCTTTTTAGTGTTGTTATGGGGTTTTTGGGGCTTTTTTTTGTTAAGAGTCTTTGATGTTTTAATTGGATATATTCAACAAAATTTGTTAACAGTTCTTATGCCAGTTTTTTGTTAAAAACTGCAAATACATAAGAAGAGATGATGTGGACTCACAGCTAGTGTAATCTATTTCACATTTTAACAGCACAAATCCAAATACATTTAATTTTTATTTTTATTTCTGTTGTGTTATGTCTCAGTGTGCTAAGTGTCTCCGGATTATAAACTTATTTTTCTTCACTTTGTCCCTGTAGTGTTAGGCTGATCCTGCTCAGTGCCTTATCTCTTGGAAGTGAGAATCTTGTTTTGAGTCTGACACTGACTTGTTTTGCCTACCACTTACTACAGCTGAGTGGGACTAAACAGTATTTTTATATTTTTAATTAAGTACCATGCTATTTGTGGTAAAAAGCTCACCTGTACTTCTGGGGGACAGCTACTCCCTGAGTAGCTAAGGGAGAGAAGAATAATTAGGTATGTATTTATTTTTATCCCAACCACTGGAAAGAAAACGTCCGTACTTGAGTTATTTTGAATAAATTAGGTAGATTTTTTTTTATGATAACATCAGGTGCATTAAACCTTTGGTTTAACTTTCATACTATGTTCAAGTACTAGGCATAGTTCACTTTTTTATAACTTAAACTACTTAAATTCTGGCAATACTGTCAACTGTTCTTTGCTACTAAACAACTTTGAATGACTCAAATATCCTAAGCAATTTTAATGATCCAAGCTTTACACCAATGTAACCTATTACAGCATGTTTTCTTATTTCCTCCTGGTTTAGTTAACCCTATATAGATAAAAGAAGCATTTAAAAATATATAATTATATATTATGTTGTCTTTATTTTACATCTCTTTTATATTCTCTTTAATATATAATTGGTATATAAAATATGCTGCATGCTAAAAATAAGTGTATTCTAGTATTGCTGAGCCTTTCCAAGAGAATATATGGCATGTGTCTCAAAGCTGGGCTCTGGGACAAGTCTTTATGATTATTGCCATTAAAATAAGGACTTCTTTTCACACAGAAAAGCAACATTAGGCATCTGACTCTCAACAAAAGGGCTTTTATCACAAAGTTTGTCTCTGTGTGTAGAAATGCAGCAAGTAGGCTGGGATAGTTTTCAGGAACTTCCTAAAATCTTTCTGTCAGATGCCTGGTTTGTTCAAGTCCTGGTGTGGAGTGACAGATAGAGGCAGGGAGGTTTTAGGGCTGCTCATTCCAGATGAGCTGTCACACACCCGTGGGTACCTCAGCATCCTTGTGTCTGTGGCACGTCAGATGCAGCAAACACTTCAGGGCAGACCAGGCTGTGGAATGCTGCTGCTGCAACAAAATGTGCCAAAAGTAATCACTGTGGGCCCTCTCTTTTGCCAAGGTAGAGCTTGTGTGAGGACTGTTAGGGAAGAAGCAAAGGACACAGTAACTCCAAAGGGTTTACAATTTGTTTGTCAAGGAAATGGGAGCAGAAGCCTCACACATGAGGGCAGGTGGGATAGTTCCAAGATGCAGTGGGTGTCATCAGATACCCATTAAACTGTTTACAGGGTAGCAGCAGGTGAACCCTTTGGCCTGATACTGTGAGAGACACGGACCTGGACCTTCCACCAGGATGAATAAGAGCACTGAGACCTCAATGGCTGCGCAGAATGAGGCCTTATGCTGTTATGTGGGATTATGTGGTTACTGATGTCCTGTTTGGAATTTGAATGTAATTTATTGCTGGATGATTTAAAACTGGAAAGCTTCTCTGTAAGATGTATGTGGAGGGTAAGATTAAAAGAAGGGGAGGAGAGAATGAGGCAAATATTCTGTAGAGGTTAAACTGCTTGCAGAGACAGCCAAGGTGGGAATAAAAGGGAAAGCAGCAGAAGGTAAGCAGCAAAGCACAGGGTTAAGGAGAGAATTGTAGATATGATGGCCCAGTGACTTACCTTTGTGTCATCGCCTTCATGTCAGAAATGATCCTGGGAAGCCAAGCTGTGGTTCAGAGGCAAAATGTGATTCAAACACTGCTTTGATTGTGACCTCTAAGGTGAAGGTAGAAATGACCTTCCTAAAGTTTTGCTCACACAGATGAGGAAGACCACAGAATCCCAGAGAGAGGACTGGATTCATCTCACGAGGATTGTGGTGGTTGAATCTCCACAGCATGAAGCTGGGATAGCAGTACCTCCCTTGCAGGGAAGTACATAGGTTTGGATAAACATATATTTTGCCCCTCTGAACTCTCCATACCAGAGTTTGTTTTCCTACCTTTTAAAACTTTGTGCACTCAGATATTTCAGTTACTTATGAACTGTTTGTATGTCAATAATCCTCATTATCCTTCACTGACTGCTAAAATTGGGATTGAACCATTGTAGGGTCAGTTCTGCTCATGGTAGAAGAATGGTGAATGTGCTGCCAACACTTCAGGAACAGAAGAAGCAGGACCAATTATAAATCTGTTCACCTTGTGCCTTGGTGGGCTGGGTTTCAGGGTAAATTCTGTGGGAAAGACACAAGAGAGGAATATGGAAAGATAAAATGCAAAGCAGCTTTACCAAAGATTATGAGGATAACTGAACTGATTACTCTGTAAAGCATTATTAATTTTCTCCACATAGGAATGGGTGGTGGATTCATCTGGGTTGTTTTCCATGGTGCTACATGGAACAGAGAGGAGGGAGGAATTGTGCCTATTGGAGTGCAGGTCTTGTGAAGAACCCAGTGGCTCACAAGAAAGTGTCAGCAGGATGTGCAGATGAAAATTTGGGTCTGAAGAGATGATTGGTGAGGATCTGCAAGAACCAAAATGGATATTACTATTTAATATTATAGCTAATAGCAGTGGCAGAAAAAGTGGGAGTGTGTGAATGAAATTTACTGATGACACAAGCTAGGAAGGTGCCTTCAGCACAAGCGGATTGCAACATCAGACAGAATTTTGTGGACTGGTTACAGTACAGACAGGATAGACATTCTGTGGGAATGTATAATGAATTTCTACCCACACTAGTTGGGCACATAGAGAAGGAGAAGGATTACTGTGTTGACTTTTTGTGGTACCAAAACAAGAAGTGAGAAAAGCCTTGTGAAAAGCAGTTCCGGGATATATTGAAAGCTGTATGTGCCATAAACCAGAACAAAATTTATGTCACTGGGTAAACATTGGTAAGAACAAGTTTTGTATTTTGTTTTGATCACCCAAGTACAAAAAGAAATAATTCAAGTGGAACAGGTGTGGGCAGGAGCTACGGGAAGGATTAGGGAAATGGACCTGTGAGCCTTGGCTTGCCTGGCCCCCAGCAGAACGTTGCTGCCCTTTCTGCAACAGGTGCTTTTGTAAAGGCAGAAGAGAAAGGTTAAAGCCTCTGAGAGCCTGGAGGACCAAGGCCATGCAGCAGATGAAGGTCAAGGGTGGTGATGGACAGCTGGTACCAGCTCTAATGGTGTTTAAATCCACTGACTGCATTGTGAACTGACATAATTTTTAAATCTTATTTGAATTGAATGCGAGTGTTGCAGTGCTTTGTATCCTTAGCTACCTTTTACTCAGTAACAAGATTAGATTGGTGTAATTCAGATATATCAGGAATCTCATGCTCGCTGCTTGAATGTGCTGCCTCCTGCCTTGGTAAACAAGAGGAGATGGCTGTTTGCTTTTTAAAACAAAAACAGGAAAGTGTGCTCTGTTGTTTTCCCCCTTTTAAATCTATCGCCAGTTTAATCTGGATTTCTGAGGCCCCACTCAGTGTTTCCACTAGTGATTTTTACCAGATATATCAAGCATTCATTTACCTTCAATGTGTTTTAATGCATATCAAAAGAAACTCATTAATAGCATCAAATATGAGATACTTAAGTGTCTTTAACACACGAACATTGGATCCTGTTCCTTGAGTGCACTGCGAAATTCGGAGGGAGCAGGGTAAGAACTTTAGCCTAAACCAGTATGTGTGATTTTTTTTCTGTATTTCTTTTCAGTGCTAAAAGCATAATAAATTGTGAGGAAAACATGGCTCTTGGAAGGAAGGTGATAGGTGAGAGATGGCAGCTTGGCTTTGTGTCAAGGTGCCCGAGATGGACAGTTCCGTAACAAACAGAACCAGGCAAATGCGCTTTGCAGGACTCAGTTTAGTTATGCAGAAAGAGAGGCAGGGATTAATGTCAATATGTCATATTTTCCTCAAGTATCCAGGGCTTTTGTTTTTGTTTACTTTTGAGTTCGATTTAATTATTTATATAACCCTGACTTTTTTTTTTTTTTTTTTTTTTTTAAGCATATAAGGTTGGCAGTTCAGTGGCTCTGCTGCTTCCACCACATCCTATCTAAGTTTGCTTGGACCTTGTCCACAGCCATACGCTTCCTTGCCTCCACAGTTTTTGTCTGCCCTTCTGCAGCAGGCACATGTCAAAAAACATGCCTGCCCTGGCTGTGTATGTAGCCTTAGGAGCTGCTGAATGTTTATTAATGGTCACCTGTGCTGTTCTTGTCCTCATTGCACCCCGTGGTATTTGGTCTGAAACTTGCTGATGTGCTGCAGAGATTTTCTGTGGTGGGAAGGGCAGGACCCAGGTGGAAGAAGGTCTTGGTACAAGGGCTGTTCTGTGAACTCCCCTGAGTGTTGAAGCGCTGCCAGGTTGTGACTCTGGGGCACTGGAACTTACGTGGCTCCACTGAAAACAAGCCCCAGAAAACCCCAAGTAGAGCCAGAAAGAAGGTGACTTCTGTGAACTCGCGTGAGCCCCGCGGGGTCCCTGCCTTTTGTCGTAAACAGCCCCAGGGAGCTGAGCTGGGGCCTTGCCAGGCAGCCCTGAGCCACAGAAAACTCAGCTCTGACTTTGCAGTGAACCAGCTGGGTTGAAGTCTGCAGTCTGGTGGTCTCTCCCACTCACCCTTTTGAGTACAGGCTGAGGACAGGGGTCTGGGAAATAGAGAAGAAGGGGGGATATATCCCAGAGAAGATCCTGGTGGACTAATCCAGAGAAATTTTTAAAAAATTGGGTTTTTTGACATTCATCTGTTGTATTTTCTCCATCTGAAACTGCCTAGGCTAAATTTAAAATTCAGGATGCGACAAAGTTTCACGTATAACTGTAGCAAATTAAATTGATCAATGCTGATCTTTTAGTACCAACATAGCCAAGAGATGCTATTGACTCATACCAGAACTTAGATCCCAAAATAGAGAGACTTAAAAATTCTTTTCTGGAGTTAACTGGAAATCTTTCATCTGTTTCCTTTTTTTTTTTCCCCAAGAGTTTTCTTATAACAACCAAAAGGTTCTTTGATTCAGAAAAGGCATATTGCTTGATATTTTAAAAAGAGACTTCATGAGAATTAAAAGTGAAATACAACATGAAAGTGTACATGGGTTTACTTCTCCTTCTGATACTTCAGAAAACTAAACCAAAGATTATGATACAAAAAATATTTAAGTTTTAGTTTTTCAGAAAGAAAATGCCTCTAAATTGTAATCTCCTCCAAACAGATGCTCTGAGCTGTTGTGCTCTATGAACTTTTAAGTAAAGACAGAGCTTTCCCTTTCCTTTAACAACCTGATGGATGCAAGTCAACAGCATGAAGATCTTGTTTCTTTAAAATAAAAACAACAGGAGCGTTAGCAATGAAAACATAGCTTTTATTTATAGCACATTGATAAATGTGACTTAAACTTTCTAGCATGCAAACTCAGCTAACAGTCTGGAGCACCTGAAGATACAAATTTCCATCCCTAGAGTGGCTTAGAGCACACATACCGATGTCTTCAAACTGCAGTGGGACAAAATAATTCAGCTTTTTACCTTTTTTGAGTGAGTTATCAGGTTCATCTCAAGATTGAGAAGGAGGTTCAAGCATACAATTAACTTACAGCTTAAATTAAAGCTTTAGTTTGCTGCTTTGAGGAGGATGCAATCTGGGCCCTGGGCAGTTGCTTCTCTTTTAGCAGAAATGAACACATCAAGTATGAAATTTAACCTGTTCTTATTTTTGCAAAGAAAAATGTGCTTGTGGTAACATGGTATAAATGCCACGTGCAACATAACGTGCTCACAGTTGAAGACTTTATGATCAGAAGAAAGTGGAGAAATAATGTGTAATTTTTTTCTAAATAACATTATTTAAAAGTCCTTTTTCTCTACTCTCATTAACAAGTCAGTCCTTTTTATCACAAACATTAACAGGCCATACTAAATGTAGTTTATGTACTCTATCACCTTGTTTTCTGATGCCCTGTAACTACCTTTTGGTATCTGGGGCTCTGCTGTCTGCTATCTTCTGGCTGTCCTAGTGCAGTAGTTTGAAGGAGAGATGCAACATGCTCTGCCACAGAGCCTTTGCTTTTGGCTTATTGATTAATTTCTTGGCTTCTGGGCTGTGGTGGCTGGGCTTTGACAAGTGCCCAGAATTTAGGAATATTATAAATAAACTCCCGGGGAAGGAAGCAAACAGCTGATTTTATATCTCTTGTCTCCACACCGTTAAAGACACAACTCTCTGTAAAGCACCACACAAACTCTCTCATAACCTAAGACACCTCCTGCTGAGTTCATTTACTAACCTGAGTTTTTTAGCCTCTGAAGAACACATTCCTGATCTGTCATCAATTTCTCACCTGCCTCAAAGGTGATAATTTTTCTTCAAACCCTGACTGCTGGGGTTCATGTGATTGCCCATATCTCTAGGGGCTTTTCTTCAGAAAAATACATGTACCCTTTTTTCAACTGCTTGATGACAGGAAAATATGAAAGAGCAGATGGCAAAGATTCTGAGCAGAAAGAAAAAACAGGAGATGCTGCTCTCTCTGTCATGATCCTGGGGTGGGAATGAATGTAGTCTGCAGCATTTTTGATCGCCCATGAAAACAGATGTCCCAGACAACAGATTGTTGAAATAGATACAGTGAATTAGACAGAGCTGGCAGGTGAAGTGTATGTTGTTTTAAGTGTTAACATTGTTCCTGATGTAGCTGAGTTGGCACTTCATGAGTGCTGGCAAAGCCTAGACTGTGTGTAAGAAAATATCACACTCTCACCCAGAAAATGACCTATTTTGGCCAGGGAGAACAGCCCTGTCTCCATTTGTAAGCTGCACCCTCACTGTGTGCCTTGGTCATTAGCTGTTCCCTGACCACACTGACATGTTCAGGGATGCTTCCAGAGCTGGAAGCAGGGCTTGCTCGGTGTCAGGGATGTTTACCACTAGCAAGATCAGAATAGAAAATGCTGAACAGATGACATACTTTAATTTTCCACTGTTTTGTCTGTATTGTTTAGGTCTCTTCTTTTAAATACAGGAGTCAAATTATAAATGACTCTGCAGTTCCTCTCCACTCAAGTGGAAAATATGTTATTGTCTGTTTTTATGAATCCATTTAAAGCTGCTTACTCTTCAGTAGCTGCCTTCTGACTCTTTGTCCTGCTGTTATCCAGCTTTTTATTGCCCTTCTCCAAGCTCCTTCCACTCCCTTCCTCTCAGACACTGATGGGAAAGGAGGGAAGGGTGACAGAGTGGCAAAGTCAGACTGTTTGGATGATGAAAGTGGCTTCATGCTTGGGACAGGCACACATTTCCAGCCCAGCACGGATGAGAAGGGACCCTGAAGAAGGAAACCCCCGGGGTGGAAGCCCCCAGTGCTGAGACCCCTTTCAAAGGTGGTGCAGTGCCCGGCATCCTCTTACTCGTGAGAGGGGAGGCAGGGAGACTGTCCTGCAGCCAGGCAAAGCAGGGCAGGTGGCTGCTTTCATGGCTGAACCTCTCCTCCTTTCATGCTTTTTTCCCCCTGAGTGGAATTCTCTGGTGTTTCACGGGTGATCTTCTTGGCTGAGCATCCTCCCTGCTCTGCTCCGTAACCCACCAAGGCAGTGAGAAGAAATGGCTTGGGAGAGGGAATGTGGATATATCTCTATATAGACATATACATGGATACACCACCACTCCCCCATATATATTGATATATATGTATATATATGCACATACAGCCCTGGTATGTGGTATTGCATGCATGTTTGTGTGGAAGGGAAAGACAGAGAGAATGTTGCACCCAAGTGAGAGAAAATGGCAACGGGTGAACCAAAAAAGTTTGAGGTGCTCATTTCAACCGAGTAGTAACACTGATTCAGCCAAGTCCTGCAGCTCTGGAAAGTGGCATCCTAGCAGAACCCTATTATATCCCTGTATTGCTTTCAGTGTATTTGTCACTGGCTTATCAATAGTCACTTCAGGAGCAGAATGCTCTGAGGCAACATCTATGCAAAGTAACGGGAAAAAGGCAAACCCAGCGTTGTTGAATTGAAGATGTTTATCAAAAGTTCAGTACAGATTTTTATTTTGATTTTTCCAACTCCACCAACAGTTTGGAATGAAGTGGTGTAGTCTTCTTGAACAAGAAGAAAACCTTCAAATACAAATATTTTGATGCCTTTGTGTTTCGGACTGCAGCTAATACCAGAAGTTCTAAAATACTGCAGCTGTGTGAGCGGTGCTGTATTGTGTGTTTACCTAGAAGTTGTATTTCTTATGAGAAAGATATAGCCTAACTTCATATGACTTGAATTTAAACTTCTGGATGTTTATTCTGCCTTCCGTGTTTTGTTGCTTGCTCATGGGAGACAGTACAGTATATTCCAGAGAACACAAACAGGGCTTTTTTGCCCTTTGACATAGTAATTTGACTTATTTTTCCCTAAATCTATGAAGTCAATTATTCAGATTGAAACTTTCCAGTTGCTCATTATGAAGGAGTGGGAGTTGGCAAAAAATATTCAGAAAATTCATGCTGCTATTTGTGGCGCCTCTTACAAAAGAGAAGGAGAGAGAATTTGTGTATTATTGGTTACTCTGCATGAATGTGAGTTTGTTTTTTCCCTCTGGCAATTTTGATTCCAGAGTCAAAGCTGCCTTCTGGAAAAAGATCTGTATTTTGACTTATACAAAAAAATAGAAGAAAATAATAGAAACAACCTTGCTACCTTCCCTTTCTGCCTTAGCCTCTCTGGCAGTGTTTGCACTCACAATGCCCTGGCAGTGTAGCTCTGAGTCTGGCTCTACAACACAAGATCGTTTAGAGTTGTTTTTTTTCCCTCCAAGCTCCCAGGATGTGCTGAGAGCCAAATTTTTCACCTCCAGCAGCAGAGGTCCACAACATTCTATGCCGAGGCATTTGGTTCTCCCCGCTGAGCTCTCCAGGAATATCCCATTCCGTGGATGAATGTGACAACTCCTGCAAAGACAGCCACGTCTTGAAAGCAAACAAACAACCCCTTGCCACCAACATCTGGCTTAAAAAGAAGTGCTGGTGTGTAAGAAAGTGTCATACACGTATTGCCCTGAGGGTGTCAAAAGGGCTCTCTTTGGAGCCGGAAACATCAAAGGACCAGCAGTCCCTGCTCATGCTGTGTAGTGGGGTTGGCGCTGTGCCTGCCTGGCTGGCTGAAAACCTGTGCAGTCTTTCTCCAGGGTCTGGCACGGAGCACTGGGACGCTGATCTCAGGTGTTACTGCTGCTTCTTGCGCCCGTGGGGTCGCCTGTCTGATTGTTCACTGTGTCTCTCAGGGCACTGCTTGCTTGCTCAGTCTCCTTCGGGTCCCAAGTTTGGGAAAAAGGATGCCTCTGACCCAGATTTAAGATGTCGCCCTGTTTTAGTCAAGCACTTCTTTGTTTTTTGTGAGTTTTTTTATTCCCTCCTGTAAAAAAAAAAAAAAAAAGAGAGAGGTTGAAGAGCCCTGAAATTATTAAGCTGTCTCCTACACTTACTTCATTTTGAGGTAAGAACTTCTATCTCAGTCAGAGCAGCTTTTAGCTGCTTTGAGCAAGTGCTTTCTCAGGCACACCTGGTATTGCCTCTCTGAGCAGAGGAGAGCTTCAGATGTGTGTTTGCTGGGGCGGGTGTGTAGGGGGAGCAGATTTGTATCTGTCGAGGGGAAGCGAAATGTCTCGCTTTGAGGCTACAAAGGGGCTGGGGTGTGTGTGAGGGAGGGACCAGGAACCTTGTTTTGTTGCTGCAGCTCAGGAGTGGAAGGACTCGGTGGGCATGGATGGTGTGGTTGCTGTCAGACCAGCAAGCACGGCCCCCCCACTATTCCCTCAGAGCATGGGAACAGATCTGTGTAAAAAGTGTGTTCAAGCCATTTCATAACCAGGTCTTGGAAACACTGCAATGTCTCCTGGAAATTGGTTGCTTTGAACAAGGAGAAAAAGGTTGAAGAAAAGGAATAGAAAAAAATAAACTTGGCCTTAGTGATATCAATCTGATCCAAGAGACAAGGAGGACGGAGATTTCTGGCAGAAGAAGACAACCTGTGTTGTGGCAATGGGGTACAGGTTGTGCAGTGCTGGAGGGGAGCAAATGCAGGGAGCACGTCCCTCCTCCTGTGTCCTGCCCTTTGGCAGGAGAAACTAAACCAGAAAAATCACAGGTGATCTGCCAGGCAAGCGGCTCCCGAGGAGCTCCCAAAATGGCCTGGCTGGCCTGAGACTGGTTTCATGCAGCATGCAGGGAAAGCTGCTCCCTGTGGGAAACGAGGGGGGGATTTTCTGAGGCTTCACCGGGATGCAGCAGCCGGGTGTCGGAGCAGGAAAACACATTTGGTTTTCAGAGGGTATGGCATCTGATTTGTATGGTCCACACTGAAACACAGATCTGGTCCCTCCTGATCAAAGCACAGTATATCTAGAATACAAAAGACAAGCATAAATCATGTAATATCTATAGTGTCGTACAATGTTTACAGAGAGAAGCATGTAGTTAACAAAACCTGACAAGAGGACAATTAGTGGTCAGGATGGAAAGCTGTAACATAGAATTGAGCCAGTCATGTAGGTGAAAGGAATGTGGTTTTTCTGTCTGCAAAGGATAATAAAGTAGTAATTCTCTACTTAACTATGGTTATAAAGCTATTATTGAAACCAGCCTGGAGAGTGTCTAGTGTGCAATGCCCAGGGGAGCAGCAAGCATAAAAGTGTCCTTGGCTGATGTCAGGACTCCATGTTTTCTGTTCCTCTCTGGACTATCCTGACCAGCACTGAGAACGGCATTAAACTGCAAGTTCAATCACTTTTTTGTGCTTAGAAGTCCTATTTTGTCTAACTTTTTAAAGCACAGAATAATTTTTAAAATAGGACAAGCACTGAACAGTCTGTAGGTAACTATAGAAAATAATTCGATGACATCACTTGGTTTTCTATGATTTTTCACCATTAAGATTGTCTGCATAAAATGCACCTTCTTGGCCTTCTGACAAAAACTCGGGAAGTTTGTGCATCAGTTGTGTGAGTAGGATCATTCTGATTTCAACATATGGTTATCACCTCAGTGCTATAGGTTTTGATTCCCATGTGACCTAATAACGTTATAAAGTATATTTTAAAATAAAGGCAGGCATGGTTTTTCAGAAGCTGCTAGGGTTCTGCTCTTTTGACTTAATTAATGGCTGCATTTGGCACTTGAGGAACTTGAGAAAAACAGCTGTGAGAGTAATGCCAAATTCTCTGTAACATTGCAAGCCGCATGTGGAACTGACTTCTTTCACTTTTACACTTCTGCCCAATAATAAAAATAAAATACCATTCCTGACTGAAAACAATTATATTGAGTTTGCTTTATCAGTTGTAAAGTGAGTAATTATTGAACAAAATGACTATAAATTATTTCCATGAAAATGCTGATGCCATCAGACACCATCGAGCCAGAATAAGCACAAAACATTTCTGTGGAAATTAGTAGAGTCAGTCAGGGTTTCAGGAAGTCAGGAGTTCACATGTTGACCCGCATGTCTTAATAACTTTATTTAGAGCTTTGGTCATTGATTTCAACACTGATGCATAACTTCCTGGATGATAAAATTTAAGCTGTCCATATGCCAGTAGGACTTGGTCTTTCTGAGCCTGCAAAAGGAGAATATGTTCCTGATTAGAAGCGAGTCTGTATGCAAAGAGAGAAATGTACTCCCTTCACTAGTATTGCAGTAATCTGCTAAAATAGATTCAAATGGTAGAGTTTATTTTGGTTTTAAGATATAATTTACTGACGCTTCATAAAAAAATGAAAGTACAACTGACTTAAAAACGTGATTTTTTAAAAATCTTAATGATACAGTTGTACCTTGAATTACAAATTGGTTGTGCATAAATTCTACATTGGGTTATTGTGCAGATAGCATAATCAGCTGCATAATTTAATCTCTTAAAAGCTGCAGAAACACTGATCTCTGAGCAGCCTGTCTAGAGGGTATTTCTATGTTGTAGTCAGGTGAGAATTTTAAGTGAAGCAGACTGTTCAGTGTGATACTTTATTTAGTTTTACCCAGGTTATAAATAGCACCATAAAACTGTCATCCAATTTCTCCTTCTGAGGAGTACATAATAGTTTTGCATAGATTTGCTAAGCATTATAATACTGCTGGAAATGTGGTAGGGAAAAGAAAAGAAATACTGCTTCCTTGTTGGTGAACTGTGTCTTAAAACCATGGGGTTTGGATCATCAGTTGTTAGCATGGTAATAAAATAACTGAACAGACACTTTCTCTGTCCCTGCTGGTCAGACTTTTTCTCTTTTGGGACTTTAACTATTCTGATCATAAACTCATGAGACTGAGATATGTAAGTGGAGGAGGACAGGGCTTTTAGCAGGGAAATTTGGTTTGTGAGGGCTTAGGCAATAATTTGGCAAAATAAAATTATCTAAGGTCTACGCAGTTTTATTATTTCTCTGTTTAAATTTTATTCTTTTTTTTTCCAGCATATGAAATTAAATTTATCTTTTTAATTTAAAAAATGTTTGCTCTATAGCTCTACCTACATCTCTGTGTATGTATTTAATTAGATAAAAACCCACTATGTGACAGCCTTCTAGAAATTTCAGGTGACTGCATGGAATCTGTTAGGTAATTAATTTTTTTGTCATGTCCAAGCAGAACATTGACTGACAGGACAAACATACTGTGAATTTTCATCCGTCGTGTTTTGTGAATCAGTTTTACATTCTCAGCAGTATCTAGTAGAGCAGGTTACAAAGCCAAAATTCTCTTGCTTAATGCACATGGTCTTTTCCCTTAGACCTTTGTGTTTTGTGCATGTCCTGTGCCCTTCTTCAGAGAAAATGTTTGGAGAGTTAAGTAGATATATTTGGTCCTGTGCAATGAGCTGAACCATCTGGTCCTTCCCGACTTTTTTGCCCTGTAGTAAATCATTCTAATGTAGCTCTTGCAATGGACTTGGAGTAAACCATTGCTAATTTTCGTTGATAAAATAAAAATGCAACTTTGGGATGTATTTCTAGAAAAATAATGCTGTTTAAATTGAAGGGTTGGGAGGCAACTGATTTTTTTGCTGACCCGTGGTGTGTAGGCACCTGAAAATGAATTGCAGGAGAACAAACTGACAAGTTACTCTAAAAGCAGGGTTAGAATACAATGAATCTAAAGAGTAATGAAAAGTTTTATTTTCCAGAAAAAAATACTGTAGCATCATACTCACCAAACTTCAGTTTGTCACAGTATTAGAAAAACACATTTGCATCTACCTTTTAATTATTGACTATCACTCCCTGTTTCTTGTGCGTCCTTGAAGGCGGATGTGTGTCTGGGGCTAAACCTATTCTTACTAAAGGGACTGTGCTCTCTTCTCTTGAAATCAATGGTGTGGAGAATGAATTCACCCCACTACTAAATCTGGTCTTTAGTAGGAAGAGAACCAGGACATTTATTTACACTCACTTGTGTTTATTCCTCTGTTTGGATGCGATAAACCTCAATATAACCCTCTTGAGTGCTGTCAGTTTGAATAGCTCTACTTTTTTTGCCTGTAAAAAACGGGGCAACTTCTCCCAACAGCTTTCAAGGAGGTAGATTGAAATAATTAATGCACATCTGATGGCTAATTTTATGGGATGACACTTTGCTTAATGGGATTAATTCCAGGCTTGCATATACATGAAACTCCTGGAGGCACAAATGAGGCACCCTGAAGTAATATTTGTCCCTAGTACCTTCCCTCCTCCCCTTTATCATATTAGGAATACACACAAAGTCCAGATGTGAATGAATTATGGATTAATCAAAGCTAATCTCAGAAAAGTATTTGTGTTGAGGGAGGACAGTGTTTTGCTCTATACAAGCCCATGGGCAGCCCAGCTTTTGTGTTACGTGTTTTTAGGGAGTACAAAACACAATAAATGGTTCTGTGGCGAGAAGAAATTGTAACAGATAGAAGAAAGATTTTTCATAGAGAGTACACAGCAAGAATAAATGAAATGCTAAGGATCCTTTTCACATTTAGGAGAAAATTTATTTTCTGTGGGCATTTGATCACTCGGCAATTTTTCACACAATCCAACAGTTCTGTGACTGCGCTTTCCAACACTGTGCTTTGAATAAAGCTTACCTAAGCTCCCACTGCTATGAAAAATGGAACTCATATAAATTTCCTTTGCATTCTAACTCCATCTCAGCCACACATAGAAAGAAAACAAACACAGTTTCCACGCAGCCTTTTTATCTCCCTGCACATCTCAGAGGCTTCCCGATACGGCTTTTTGTGGGGAGAGAGGGGGTGTTTAAAGTAAACATAATTTCAGAATTTTCATCCATTTTAGAAGCAGCATTAAATACCTTAAAAGGAACATGTTTTATGAGATTGACAAGCAATTCGATGAGTGCAGGGATGGTGCAGTGCATGATGCTACACTTACAAAGTTAGTCTGAGTGAGAAAAATCAGAGACAACATAATACACCATCTTAAGTGGCTGCTTCAGGTAGGTGCTCTAAAACTTGAAGATATGAACAGAATTGTTCTCTAAACTATATCTGGTAAGTGGCTGGGAGCTACTTGTCTACATTAAGATGTGAAGAATAAATACAAGGAATTCTGAATCCTCTGAAATAGCTATGACATTCCTCCAGGGAAACAAAACTAAACTAAATCCAGTCATAAGCAACAAAGTGGGACTTCTGTGTGCACAGTTTCTGGAGAATAATTTAATGAAAAATGCAGAAGAAAAAACAACAGGATAAAATTAGTGCTGTGGATGAAATTAGTTTAAATCATTTGTGATAGCCCATGAGTTTCCAAGTTTCCAGTAGTATTGTATACTACATATACTGTGTATATATTGATCACTGGAATTAACTTGTTAAATTTTAATATTAGTTGCATGCAGTGTAAATATGAGTAAATCAGAATTGTTTCGTCTCAGTTGCAAACACTGACATAGGATGGTTTGAACTCATATTGCAAATATACAGGAAATTTTCTTCCTGTTGAGAGATTGGGGTCTTTTTTCTTGTTTGGTTTTTTTTTTTTTGTTTGGTTTTTTTTTTTCCCACAAGTCTGACTCCATGGAGAAACAATTAAGAAGGTACTAGCTTCTAGAATCTGAGGTTTTGAGAGCACTTTGATACTTTTGACAGTTAACAGGTGAAATAAAGGTATTGCATAAAGTCATCAATGATAAGGAAATTCTTTCCTCCTATTTCCCCCACCCCACACAGGAATGTATTGCTTTTTAACAACCTTTAATTTAGTCAAAATCTATATATACACCCTTCCTATTTGCCATTTCCTACCTATGTATGAGAAGGTATGTTTCAGAATATAGCTTTTTTGTCCCCCTGCCTTATCCTGTAATGTCATCTGAGATGGTTTTCTAAAACTGAGTGTAAACCCTCCGGTGGCTTGTAATAAAATGCAGTGATGGAGGTGTGCCAGACACAGTTTTATCACTTGACAGAGGAGCACAGGCCTCAGTAGTGAGGTGTTAATGGGGACAAATAAAGCCATGTCCCTGTGCCCCACTTGCAGGTCCATGATCGAAGCCTGTTCTCTTTAGCGGTGTTTTACTCTGCTGTAAAATTTTAGCTGTGTAACTGCTACATGCTGTGAAAATGTGAACGCTCCCAAACCAGAGGAAGAACATTTTGGAGGTGGAAGAAGCAATTCTTTCTTTTCCCAAGTGGAAATCATGAGTTAGAGTTAAACTCGTGGAGTTAGAGTTTGTTCTGAGACCCTTCGCCGAAGGACTCCGTCGAGGACCCAGAGAAGGTTTGTTGTGATATTCCCATTTTGTGATAGGTCGCCCATCGGGGCCTGTGAAATGCTCCGTGTTCAGAGTGGAATATTCCCCCAAATTCTTACCATTGTGGCCAAGCTTTGGTGAGCAACGCTGCAAACAGAATATGCAGGGAATCAATACCAAACCAAACCCTTAACCAACCTTTCTCTTCCCTCAGTACGTAACTGCTGTTGCACAGGGTTTTTTTTTTTGTCTGTGCATCTTCTACCAGAGGCACGACATGACATGCACAGCTCTCCACTAAGTGGGTCAGCAGCAGGGTTCTGCTCCTAAACCTCTGCCTCCCTGATGTGTGTAGCTACTACAAGGTTTAGAGCCCCAGCCGTTGGGGTCGGTATAACCTCCTTCCTGCTTCATAACCTGAGGCTGCCACTGCCTCTGTAGATGATTTAACTATTTCTCTACTCGACACCCAGCTTCACTAATAATTTCTTCACCCTCAGAAGCCCTCTTGCAAGTGGGTGTCTGTGCAGGGACTGCAACAGAAACACCTTGAGGCTTTGCAGGTCTTAGGACAGGCAGCTCCCACTTGTCCTGCTGGATGAACTGATGTAAATCTTGCAGCCTTTCCATAGCTTTTCATGTGTCTGTCTTCCTTAAGATTCAGTCAAGATATTTATCTGCTGAAAAACATTAGATGAGGAATAGGTTGCAATCCTCGGATGACACTGGTTTCGAAAAATGTTCCTATAAGGCTTAACCTAAAAAAGAGGATGGCTTTCAGCATTGGGGTTTGGTGCCCTTTCTGACTCTGGCTCTTTTGGCACCAGTTAGATTTGGTGCTATCAGCAAGTTTAGGTGGGAATTGATCCTGGAGAAAGGAAAGGAAAGCTGGTTCCATTCCAGGAGGGTTAGCTGTCATGAGTGTACAGTCATGGCTTTCACCATCCATCAGGGATAGTTCCTGTAATTGTCCCAGCTTTGGTCCATGTTGGCTGCAAGGGAAGGAATTGCTCATGGGCTGACTTTTCCCTGTAAATAGCCTTGTAGCTGCAATTCTCCCTCCAGCACTCCAGCACCTCCACCCTTAGCTTGCATTGTTGTGATGGATATTTTACCTTTCTCCTCTGCCTGCAGTGAATCAAGGGAGTGGCAATTCAGCTCAATCTGAGACAAAACAGCCCTGTTAAGGCTCTTGTTGGGTTTGTGCATCTCTACACTTAGTTTGACAAGAGCTGTGAAATCAAAGTAGTCCCTCCCTTCACTGACACTGAGACAAGAAGAAAACACACTGATACGTCTGGCAGACTCGGAATATTTTGTGCAGGGATATTTCTACTACTTTACTACCCATTAGAAAGCCAATTAGAAAGCCATTTCCCCCCAATAATGATAGACAGCATAAGCTTAATGACTTTTGGAAGTCTGAAACTGGGATGAAAGGGTGTGGGGTTGCCTTATAAATCTCCTGGTCGGGAATTGTTCTTCACTTTATCAGTGTATTTGATTACTGGGGCCATTGGCAGTGAGGTAGCTGCAAGCTGTTTAGCATAACCCTATTTTCCACTGCTTTCTGTAAAAGTCTGACTTAAAAGTGCTAATAGAAAGTGCTTAGACAAACGTCTGCCACTGCCTGTGAAGTGCTCACTGAACAGAGAAACACATCTGATTGTGATCAACAGCATCTCATGTCCGACTTAGTGTCTCTTCAGCCTTGCAGCGTGTAGTCTCTCTGGGATTCCCAGTGAGATCTGTGGGCTGAATTGTTCTAAGTAGTCCTCCATCACATGCATTGGGTTGTAGAAGCTAAACATGAAAAGGCCACCCGGTAGTAAATCAGTCTGGGGTGAGTTACTGCTGTGAGACACACTTGGCAGGGGAAGGGAAGGGCTAAGTTGACCTAGAAACAACCATTTGAATAATAACTCTTGCCTTTTTGTACACTTAACACCAGACTGGATTAGACAACAGAAAATTTACAGCAGGGAACACCTTTTGTATTAACTAGATTAAACTTTTGCTATCCCTGATGAAGATGGGTTTGTAAAAGCACATGTGTCTGATCTAACACCCCTCCAAAAGCTGACAGAGCTGCACAGGTGGCATCTGTCACCCAAGTTTGGTGATATCCAGGTCCTGCAGTCGCCCTGCACATGGTTTGCTGTCTCTAGGAGGCAACAGCAGGTTTGCTTCAGGAAAGCCCTCTGCACCAAGTTCTTGCTAAACTGAGAAGTGAAAGCAGTTGCTTATTCTGAGAATGACTGACTGTTTTGATGAAGGAAGGAGTCCCCTTCCAGAGATGAGCAAGGCACTCCCCTCCTTTCTGTTTCTGAGGAGGCTCTGGAAGGATTTGGAGGGTAAAAAATTGCCTTATTTAATTATATACTCAAAGTTAATCTTCTTCATCTTCAGGTTCAAAAGGTAGATCATTTATTGTTGTTTTCTGCACACATTGATT
The DNA here is from genome assembly GCF_001715985.3 of Manacus vitellinus. Lineage (NCBI taxonomy): Eukaryota > Metazoa > Chordata > Aves > Passeriformes > Pipridae > Manacus > Manacus vitellinus. The sequence goes on along the minus strand of NW_021940498.1, from coordinate 2,481,745 downwards.
CCTCTTCCCACAAATCAAACAGCTGTTGGAGATATACCTGTCTTGTTCCTGTTACAGTACCCCAGACTTTATTTATTGGAGTCTTTATTCCATGATGTGCTAGAAAACCATAGAATCATAGAATAGTTTCGGTTGGAAGGGACCGTAAAGATCACCTAGTTCTAACCACCCTGCCACAGGCAGGGACACCAATATTTGGTCCTTTGTGGCATTATAATATTTTCCTTTTTTTAAATCTGTTTCTTCCCAAATAAACCAGAAGGAAACTTGGATTATTTAAATTTTGTAGTAGCACCTCCCCAAAAGGGATCCTAGTAGGAGTATGAAGGGCTCACAAGAATCCTAAAGCATCTTAACTTGACTTTCCATAGCGCTAACATTCATTGGTGTAAAAAAGTGGAAGCTAATGACCCAGAACATAAAAAAATGTCATCATTCAGGCTGCCTGACATCTGGTATTGTAACCTGATTCCCAATCATATCAGCAGCTTCCTCCTTGGATTTAAATCTGAGGACAACAAACGCTAATTCTGAATTTCATGGGCACGAGCTCTGCTTTGGGCCACGTTGTGTTTCATAAATATGTGATGGGGTATTGATGACGAATACAAGAGTTTTCCTCAGCACTAAAGGAACTGGTGGCGAGGGGAAAAAAACCCCAAAACCTCTCCAGCAGTGTAAATAGTTTTTAGCTTTTTTTTGAAAAAGCAAGTGGCTGGACATTTTTTCAGGCAGCAAGTTCAATGCCATTTTGCTGTGGTGGAGTTGTTGTATCTTCCTGCTGCATTTCCTTGGGTGTCTTGGTTTTGCAGATATGGTAGTGGAGAAGTTTTAAGCTCAAAGTCTTATTTGACCCTGTAATCTTAATATAATTTAATGATCAGCAGAACTATCTTTTGTCCCTGCATGAAGTGAGGAGCCTCCTGACTCCACACACTGGGTTTGATGCAAGGGACACCTTTCCATTCACTTATTTCTCATGACTATCACGGACATCAGAGCTGTTAATACACCATGCCTGGTGTAATCCAGGTTTTTTCTTCCCTCAGTTGTTTTTGCTCAGATTTTTCCATCAGTGTGCCCAAACAATGGTGGAGGAGCCTCTTCCTTCCGCGAGTGAAGGAGGATTTGGCCTCTGCTTCTCCAGTCTTGGAGTGTCCCAGTTTTGTTTGTTATTTATATCTACAAGTAAAAAACCATAGAAATATATAAATAAACCCCAGGATAGCTACATTCCTTATGAACAGGATTATCTTCCAAATTTTAGATGTCTAACTTTCAGACATTTGGGCTGGGCTGTCTGATGGTGGCATCAGAGAAATGCTGCCTGCTTTGCCCTGGCATGTAGCTGTGGGAGCTCTTGGTTGTTGGGAGAAGGCACTGCAGGATCTGCCTTTGAATGAAACCACAGCTGCATCAATAAATTTCTTGTGCTGGGATTGGTTTTCACGGGCTTTACTGAGAAACTCAGTTTTGGGGAAGATAAAACGCTTCATTTATAGCCATGTTACTGAATTTTGGTAACCCCTAAAAGTAAAACTCTTAAATGAATCACTTAATGAGGGCCATGGGAGAGAGAAAATTTTATGGTGGACAGATTTAATCTGGATTTACAAGTAGCTCAGCTTTTACGGTCTGTATTTCTTAAACTATTACCAGGAACCATGGTCTAACTCAATCCAGATGCGCACTAAAAACGTCAGAAGAGGAAAATCCTATTAAAAAGGAATGTGCTGGCATGTTTCAAGGGTCCAGGCCATGTTTCAGTGATTCACTTCGGGGTGAACCCCACGCACTGAGCCAGCAGTGAGGGGCAGCTTTGGTGTGCAGCCTCCCTGCCTGCACGTGGAGGAGCAGCGTGGATGTGCCTGGATGGGGGTGTTGGGACTCCCCAGCTCTGTCCCGGTCTGGAGCAGGGGGCTGCCGGCAGTGCAGGCAGGCAGCAGGTGGGCAGGTGGCTGGAGACAAACCCAGGGCCACGTGCAGGAAGGCTGTTGCTGGGCCTGAGCTGGGGGGCTGAAGCTGCTCTCTGAAACCACAGCGCCGGGCGAGCTGCCACCGAGGGCTCTCGAGGCGAGCGCCCGCAGCACGGCCTCCCTCCCCGGCCCCAGGGCTTCCTCTCCTTCGGCTCATAGGGCTGCTGCTGGGGTCTTGCTGGAGGGTTTTTTCTTACCTTCTTGTCAGCAGCACTCGGTCTGAATGACCTTTTCTTTTCTCCCCACCCCGCTGTACTTTAAAAAGTAGAAGGCCGCAGAGAGTTGTTGCAGAGGTGCTGGCAGAGCTGCTTTAGAGGTGTGAGTATGGAGCAGGATGAGGGAGATGCCAGCCTGGGGTCCAGATATGTGAGTGCAGGGACCTAAAGTGGCAGCAGAGAGTGCCTGGGCACAGGGGAGAGCAGGGTTACATTGCTGGGTGGGAGCAGAGAAGAGGAGGGGAGCAGAAGTCCAAGCTTTGGAAGGAGGAAATGTTGGGAAGAAACTTCTCAGCAGCAGAAGCACAGCTCGTGAAGGAATTCCAGATGTACTGGCAGGCAATTGGGATTGAGAAGGGCTGGCAACCTGGTCATGAAATGCAGCTCCACTTATTGACTCCATCTCCTTTCCTGCCATCTCATCTGCCACGGCTCTGCATATCCCTACGCAGGCTGTGTCAGCTCTCTGTACAAAGCTTTCCAGAGCTTCTCCTGCACAGACTCCTAAAAAAAAAAAAAAAAAAGTAATTACCAAATGCTGTAAGTTTAAGTTGCATAAGTTTATTTCTGTTTGTCCTTAACATCCACATGGTCTCCCAGGTCTCCCAGTAAATGTCATCCCTGCCATGTAACAGGCACTATAACTGTGCAGCTCCTTGCAGAGGAGCACGTGGCGAGCAAGAGTAAATGCAACCTTTCTAATCATTTTTCCTTCCCCCTTGACCAAGTGACCTCATCTTTGAGCCCTTGTGTGTTTGTTCACCTGGGAATCAACTTGTGCCTCTGCTGCTTTCAGATATCAGGAGACAGAGATGCTGTTTGACTGAGATACTTTTAAGCAGTAATTTGTCATCATTTCCCATGCAAGGTTCCCATTCCTTTCCAGCCTGTGACCTGACACAAGCCCTGCTCTGTGCCTATATTTAGACATCTTGCTTTAAAACCCTTCTGCATTTCACCGGACTGCTGAAATTTGGACTGGTAAAACACTGATATGTTACTATTGGAAAGATGCTGTGCAACTTCCAGTAGGCACTGGGTAATCTGTGAGGTTAAAAAAGTGAAATGTTTATGATTTGTGCTTTGCTCTGTGTGAGGCATCTGAGTGTGACTGCTCCCTCCAGCCTGGCAGGTTTGGCTCTGCCCAGCTCCAATCCCTTGCAGTGCTGCAGCCTTGGCCTCAGCCCCTCAAGCCACGGCTTAGGGCTGATGAGAGACAGAACATACATTTTGGTGGTGCCTAAGAGACCTGTTTGTGCATGTTGTGCAAATACTGGATAAGCAGTAACCTCTCCTCTAGCTATTTAAAAACCCAAACTGGTCCTGTTTACATGAATGGATGTTCACTGCTTTAACTGCTACTTGTTCACTATGCTTCCTATCTCTCTTAGACCTTTGTTTCAACAGGCTTTGTATCTTCTGTCTTTTTCTCTCTCACTTTCTACTCCAGAAACCTGTTTCAAAGTTTATTGTTTAGAAAGTGCTCTGTACTTTTCTTTCTTCTTTTTTTTTTCTTTTTCTTTTAAAGAATGCAGAAGTTAAACATATTAAGGAAAGAAATGACACGAACTAACAGATAGGGCGAGGGGAAGTAGCTTCAAGTTGTGCCAGGGAAGATTCAGGTTGGATATTAGGAAAAATTTCTTCACTGAAAGGGTGGTTAAGCATTGGAACAGGTTCCCAAGGGAGGAGGAACCATCCCTGGAAGTGTTCTGGACACATCCAGCTCAAGGCCAGGGAACACTGGGCAGACTGCTGCACTATGGAAAAGCAGCTGAATTACTGCTAGAAACAAATTGCCTCTGGGTGCTGCAGAGCTGTATTCCCTAATGCTGAATTTTACCTACCAAGTCAAATGCAATTCAGACTGATTTTATGTCGAACCAACTCTGGTGTAAAATATTGCCCTGTGAAGAAAAACTCTGGGAAGTTCACCTCAGCTTGTTTGTTGGTTTAACATACAATGTTGGGCAAATAACTTAATCTCTCTGTCTTTATTTGTCCCATGTATGTGAAATTCTATAATCCTGAAGAAATTGTTTACAAAGTGCTACGAACTATATTTTTTAAATAATAGAAAAAGAGGTGGGGAGAAGAGAAACCATCTAGGAATTTAATCCTATTTCCATGGATTTGTTTAAAAAAAATGAATGTGAACTCCTAGTTAATACAAGCAAACTTGAGCAGTGCAACAGGCCACCACCACTAACTATATCTCTGCTAAGGAGACTTTCCTCGTGGTGGTGTGTGTGTGTGACACCTGAATGTCACCTGTAAATTCCCTCTAAAGGAGCCATCAGGGTGACCCGAAGGGCTGGGGAGAAATCCCAGCCTGTGGAATGGAGCACTGGAGTAACTCAGCACTGGGTAGTTCAACTACCCTCCATCACCTGTGGTTAATAAGAATTGCCACGCTTTGTTCACCTTAGGAAGGAGATGAATCACACCTGTTCTTTTCAATTTATCTTCATCAAAGGGCTTCACAGGCTATTGATCATTTTTGTCTTTCTCTTTTTAACTCCCTTGAATTTTTTGCAAAAAGCACGACTCAGATTAATTACTAAGTAATTTTATTTTTTTTTTTAATAACAGCTTTTCCTTTTGGGGACGGACCCTGAGCTGCATATTGGATCTATAGTTAGTTAGGCTTTGATTTTTTTAACTATACTTTGTGAATTTGCTACGTGTTTACAAACTGATACAGGGGCAGTTTCATCAGTTTTAGCTGCTAAAACCCAACAGTGTTACTGTTTTGACATATAAATATATGCAACATGGACGAGTAAATGAACATCAAGATCTCAATTAGGGTAGTAGGAGATCTAAATAAAGCAGAGTAGTGATTTCAGCCTGAGTCTCCCACTGAATACAATAGTGTCAATCTCTCTTTACATTTAACACAAACCTTTTTTCCTAAGAAGCTCTTCCCTAAAACTTTTTTCCAAACAGATGTGTTTTCTCACACACACTCAAGAGTTAGTTGATAAAGGAATCCCCAAGCAGTAATGAATCCCTGCAGGAGATTCTTTTCAGAAATACAAAAGAAACCAGAAAATAGATGCTCTGTGTGAGGCTTTCTTGCAGTAACTGCAGTGTTAGCAATCCTTGGTCTAACTCACCCTGTTTAGAGAGAGGGTTGGACTTCCCGTGGTCCTTTTCTACCTGATTAATCCCGGGATTCTTATATTCTGAATTCCATCTCCTTTGCAAAGGGACATTTGCCCTCATATTGGTTACTTTTTCAAGTAGAGCTATGCAGCACTACCACATTTATGCCTTCAAGCACCCAGTGGTACCAACGGCCTTGTTTGTTGATGTATCTGATGTTTTTGTACAGATGCTACATCGGTTCTTGGACTGACAGATCCCAGACTCTGCTACTTACTGGATGGATTCCTCTTCCTCTACGCAGTCGTCATGACAGCGCTGTTTGTGAAAGCCAAGGTCAGTCTGACCAAACACAGATGGCTCTGCTGGTGCAAACTAGTTGGGCTGGTCTGGAAAGTGGGAGTGGAGAGCAAGCAAGTCTCTTAGAATGAGACATTTTTATTATTTTATTTTCTCTCTCCCTTTTTTTTTTTGTTTTGGTTTTTTGTTTGTTTGTTTTGATTTGGTTTTTGTTTGTTTGTTTGTTTGTTTGTTTTTAACTTGAGCAACCTGGGGAAAGCTCTTTCCAAAGGTTCATGAACGGAGAGGAAGAGTATATGAGAGTGTTTTGATGCTACAGTTATAGATGCCATCAGAGGTTCTGGATATTGTTCTTGGAAATGCCTGATCAAGTGCGATGTGGATATTTTCTGCTGCTTTGTCACTGAAAAGGGATATACAGAAAGTTCAGGATAGATGACAAGCTTGTGAAGGATGTATTAAAATGTCTCAATAATTCAGACATCTTTGATAGTATGAGCATGATGATGCAGATGATATAACCCAAACAACCACGGGAGAGGAGTTTGTAATTGCCACAAACACGATTCTACGCCCGAATGTAAACACAGCTAGAGAATTACTTTTAATAAAAATTTAACACGTGATAATAACTCAAGAAGGCTAAAGCAACACAGAATGTAGTTGGATGGGTTTTTAAAAAAAGACTAGAACACAGAGTAGCTGCTCTCAGTGACCTAAAACTGCCCCTTTTTACCATAAATAGTGTGAGCAGCTGAACCAGAGTAGCTACAGAAGGGAAATCCTTTACCCACTAGTTAGTCACCACTCATGCCACTGCGGTGGCACCACAGGTGCTGCTCCTGAGGGGAGCACAGCAGAACACCAGGAACTTTGCAGGCAGCACTTTTGCTGGAGGACTTGGGTGCCGGGAGCGCTTATGCTCGGCAGCAACCCCAGATACCCAATTTTCCTTAACACAGGCTGCAGCCATGATTTTATAGCCTGGGGGAGCTACTTTTGATGGCACAGGACCGTGGCAGGAACAGAATGGAGATACAAAATCTGAGGGGGGGAGTGCAGGGAACAAACCCAGGTGTCTTGAGCTGCGAACTGGTGTTATGTGCAAGTAAAATGACTTGACTGCTGAGAGCAACCTGGTGTGGGGATAAAAGTGCCAGTGCAGCAGTGGCTTGTACTGCCTGTAGCCCCATCAGTGCCATAGGGTTGCCCTGTTTCTGATGAGAGTAACTTGTAGGAGAGAGGGAATGAAAGGACTGAAGGGAGCCACTGTCTCTCTGCTCATGGTTTGGTCTCTCTTCCAGCTTAGACAGGCCTCTGAACCACAGCTGAGACCAGGCCAGGATGACACATACAATGTAAGTAACTGCTGGTCTTCGTTTCTAAATCTGTTACCCAGATAGACCTTTTTGGGCACTTATAAAATAGTGAGTTGCCTGTAGGTTAGAAAAACTTTGGATGATCCAGTTAAAGAGTAGGCTATACAAGAAGAAAGATAAAACCTCACAGGGGTAGTTTCTACTGTCACCAATCTGGCCAGATGGTAGATGGTTATTTGGGCTGTATGTTCCTGACTTGAAAGAGGACAGAGCTAAGATCCTGCCTGTCTTTCCTAATTAAATTGCTCACTCATGGCAGCATTAAACTCTAGCTAGTTTTGCTATGTCTAGTTGTCTTTTGATTTTAATTTTTTTTTTCTCAGGCTTTTGGCCATAGCCACATCCTGCTGAGAGTTCTGTTTAACTGTGTAATGTATGAACACCAATGCAATATTTTTCAGTTTAAGTGTAGCCTGTCACCTTTTGAGTAGCACTCTGTCAGCTGTGTTATGCTGACTTGAAATCCCTCCTTTGCCCTGCTCTAAGGTAACCGTTCCCAGCTGAGAATTGTGTTGGCCATAAAATTCCTGCAGCTTCTTGATGAAGATTTAGATGAACTGCTCTGCAAGAAAAACAAAGCTCAGGGATCTTCACTCTCCAGTGGCAGAGAAAGCAGGAAAGTCAGTCCCTCCTCCTCACAATCTCTGATTTTCAACTCATTTTTACTTAAGAAAGGTTCTTGATGCAGCAGCTTGTAGTTTTGTGCTGCACAGACCACTGTTTGTCATTTCCATTGCTTAGTTGTAGATATTTTTGTTGACAGTTGCAATAAGGAGTAAAATTAATTTCTAGCTCAGTTACAGTACTTGTGAACCAAGCTGGGTTCCCTTTCTTTCCTGTGTTAAGTCGAGATCTATTACCTCGTTATCACGTCCACGATAACGAGCTTCTTGCTTTCTTGTTTCAGAAGCTGACTCGTGGGCACCGAGACGACTACGACGTTCTGGGGGCGAAGCGAGGTGCAGACCCTGAGCTGGGCGGGAGACACCAGGTAACCTCCGCCCACACGTGCCCCTTCTTCCCTCTAATCTGGTGCCTTCCATCTCGCGTGTAACCGCGGCTCAGACGCGCAGGCACAAGTGCCTTCCTGGAGAGGGAACGACACGATCCGCGTCGTAACTGGGGAGTTGGCAGCGCGGGGGGAGAGGAGCAAACCTCCCCCTGCCCTTTGGTCTCTGCCCCCCCCCGGCACTTTGCTGAGAGCTTTTGCAGCCAGCCGGGGTAGGAAGTGACACCCAGCCCGGGGCGGATGCGGAGCAGGCGAGGCAGCAGTGGGTGTTCCACCGGAGCTCGCTGCATGTGCTGCTGCCAAACAAGCGCCCACAAAGTGGAGCAGTGGCCCAAACAATCGTTTCTGCTGCAGAGCCCGTCACTTTCAAAGGAAAAGGGAGGGAAAAACCTCCTGCATCAGCGTGTAAGGGCTTGCCCGCAGGTGACAGCGGCAGGGACTGAGCAGAGAAGAACTAAGTTTTACCAATTATTAAAAGGAAATCAGTTTTCCAGAGAACAAGTTGCCCGAAGAGAGCCTTGTGGGGGGAGTACAAGATGAGCTGTGATGGGCAGGGCAAGTCCACAGAGCCGTGGCTGTGCCATGGAGCAAATGCACAGGCACGTACAAAGTGGAGGGGGATGCTGGTGGTGCAGCTTGTGGGCAACATTCTTCTTTTGTTTTACAGCAGAGAAGAAAGAATCCCCAGGAAACTGTCTACAGTGTGAGTAGAGAGCGCTGGAGGGGTGGCTGGAAAAGGGAGTTTCTGTTTCATGGGAAACCTTTTCCCCCTCTACCCAGTTTCAGCTTTGGTTCAAATTTAACAGCTGCTTTCAAAGACTTCTCCTCTTACACAACAAATCCCCCCCAAGCCTTTTTTTTTTTTTTTTGGCTAGAAAATTTCTGCTCTCTTCTCTGTGATAAGAGAAAAACACTGACTGTCTGGGGAGATGTGGAAAAGAATTTGGATCACGACACCTGCTTATCCCTTCATGGTAGCCATTAGTGACTAACGAAGCTTTATCCCATGTCATCAGTGCTGCAGTATTTTATGTGCTTGTTCTCCAGCCTCTGTGACTGCTCTCTGGCAAAGGCCAAGTGCCAGTGCATCTAAGAGTGGCTGCTTAGGAACCTCTTAGGAAGCTCTTTAATTGATTTGACTTTAGCTAGATGTGGTGGTCTGTGCTCCAAAGGGTTGATACATTAATGTTAATGACCATGTCTTAACTCGGGTCTTTCTGGGTGTTCTTGCTGAGAAATGAGCTCGTTTCCAAGGCTGGCCTCCATCATTATTGAGTCAAACACTAATCACAGCTGGTTTGTAAGTGTTTGGGAACTGCTTCCCCAGATGGAGGAAGAAAGGAAGAGATCCTTTTTCTTAATCTTCACCCTGCAGTGTTAAGAATTCCCTTTTCTCTGGGCCTGAGGCTCATGGTCGGGTTTGTCTCCTGAACAAATGCTGCTTAAAGCTTTACTTTGGGGAGCTTTGGTTGTAGTGTCTGGCACTCATTTAGATAAATGACTTGGCTGAGAGCAGAGATATATTCAGGTGTTTGGAGATGAGGTGGTATTGATATGCTACACAGATTTCATCACATACAGCATCTATTTACATGCACATCAGACAAGTTGCACTGCTATCCCTTCTTCTCTGGAACAGACTGAAGTTTTGAAGGCAAAGCAGCCCCAGAAACAGAAGCTTGGAGTGTGGTCACCCAGGGGCTGGCTTGGCTTTTCTAGAAACAAGCTGACTCTTTCCCCCTCTCTGCTTGCAGGCACTGCAGAAGGACAAGATGGGTGAGGCATACAGTGAAATCGGAATGAAGGGAGAGGTGAGTTTTACTTTCCTTTCTGGTGAAATTTTTCCCAGTATGAAAAATCCTTCATTGCTACTCCCTTACGGAGCAGCCCCTTGCATGAGGCAGTGTCCTTGTTGCACAGCATTTACAGGCACAGCTGGGAGCTGTTTCCTGTAGTAACCAGTTCAGTGCAGCAGCAGGACAGACACGTAGCTCTGGTCTTAGAGAAGCCAGAAACCCAGGTGGAGATCAGGCAGCTTTGTCCCACTGGCATTACAAACACCAGGCGCCCTGGATAACGTCAGCAGAAAACATTCCAACTTTTGGACAGAAAACTCTGCTGGCTGCCCTGGCTGAGCGGGCAGAGGGCCTGAGATGGGTGAGGAGTAGCTGAAGGAGTGTCTGTTGTCAAGTGCTGCAATGTCTGTGGCCCAGCAACTCACAGCAGCTGAGCAGGTTCCTCCAGAGCAATTTGGAGCTGGAGGTTCACCGTTCCCCCCCCATGGGCTGCGGAGCCTGGATGGCATTACAGGCACAGGAAACCATGTGTGAGCTCCTCCTTGGGCCTGCCTTCAGATAAGGAATGGGGGACACATTCTCATTCCCCCAGCTCCCCTGCTCCCCTCTCAAACATTTAGGAAGGTACACACCAGTCGTATCTCCAGCTACAGCAAATGGACAAACTGCTCTGTGCACAAACTGCTGGGGGAGGGGAGCTTGTGTTGAAAACAAACCATCTGGGGACACTTGTTTATGGCAACATGAAAAATTGCTCTGACCTACAGAGGTTCTATATTATGTCAAAATGTCATATATATATATATATAACCTTTCATTTCCTCCTGAAACATGAAAAAAGGGGCATTTAAAAGCAAAGTTTAGTGCTGAGAAATGCTGAAGTAACACTGACATTTAATCCCCTCCCCTTTTATGTTCTGATGCCCCTTTGCCATAGTCAAGCTCTGTTCATGAGCTATTGGTCTATAAAGTTGCACTGTGTTTTTATGAATGTTTCTGTTCCTGGAGGGATGAGAACACCAAAACCCCTGTCCCATTCTAGATATATGATCATTTAAGAGGTTGCTGCAATTGTAACTGTAGCAGGCACTACTCCTTGCCACATGTTTTTGATAGTCTAATACTAAATAGTCAGTGTCTACAGGAATGCCTCCAAATCTCTATACATCCAATTAATCAAAGGAATAGCAGCACTGTAACAGTATGACAGGAAAATATGTCAGCAAACCAAAATAATTTCCTTTTACTTCCAATCCTATTATCTCCTTCAGAGCCCTTGCAGCATGTCTGGGCTGGTCCAGACTTAGCAGGTGTTTTCCCTTTTGTGAAGAGCAGGTCCAGGCCAAGCACAGCTGTCAACCCTCAGTACAGGACAGGGGAAGTCAGGGGGTTCTTTATTTTTGCATGATAAGGAAAAACGCCCATTAATCTGTGCTTGTTTTTCTTTCCCAAAGCAGCAGAGGCGGCGAGGCAAAGGCAATGAAGGTGTCTACCAGGTAGGCAACACGTCCAGCAGCTGCTCCCCTCATCTGTCTTCATGGGTTAATTGTAGCCTGTGGTTACATATCCAACTGCACTGTCAGTGGGATGTGATGGAACAGAGCTTTCAAAGCATCTTTCTGAGGGCAGTTACTGAGATTCAGGGCGAAGACCACACTGATGGCACTTTGATAAGTGGCTGCACATTCCAGATACACCTCCTGCCCTGGTAGGAACCATTTCCATGGCCCTACATCTTGGAGAAGCACGTTTTGACTGTGGCAGACGATGCAGAGTTCTGCCTCCAAACTGTTTATTGCTTAAATGGAAACCTTCAGGTTGCCAAGCAGCTGTTGTAACTCAAGGCATCAGTGGTTCAGGGCCCCTCACTATAGCACAGAGCACAGGCTGCTCAGCACCTCCAGTCCCTTGGTGCACTGGGGGGGTTCAGTGTTGCACACACCTGACAAAGGACAAGGAGTCCCTCAGTGAGGCCTTAGCTGGGTCACCATGTATAACTGTTCCAAAATGCATTTTACTTTCTGTAGAAGCCTGTACATTGCCACTGACGCCTCAAAATGACAAAAATACAATGCATATAAAAAAGTTCTTCAGGTTGCAGCACATGCCAGGGAGCTTTCCTGTAACATGGTGATTCTGTAGCTAAAGGCACCTTTCTTCAAGCCCAGCTCTACTGAGATATCACAGGAGCCTGATAAGCAGCACCAACCTCCCAGTGTTCTCAGTACACCACTAAATATTCATAGCAGGGAAGTGAAGGGTAGCTGGAAGTTTTACAAGCAGGCACCAGGTGTCTCACTAGATCCTCTCTGTTGGAAGCCCCAGTTCTCTCTGCTCTGGAAGGCTCCTGGGCTGACCTGCAACTCTGCTACATCTTCTACTGCCTTGCTCTTGGAGCAGCTGTTCCCATGGCTGCCACAGGGATCTGTAACACACAGGTCACAGCTGACTCACCAGAGCAGGCTGGCAGGCAAAGGATTCCTGGAGTGGCAGGAGGGACCATGAGGGGATGCTTCCCGGGGTTCACAGCCATCTGAAGCTCTGCTGCCAACTTACTTACCTAGAGCTGCATCTGACTTCCTTTCCAAATCAAAGAGAAGCCCAGAGAACAAAGTTCATGATTTGATGTCTTCATTTTGTTACCCTACTTCACTCTAGCATCAGTTAGGTCTTAATAATATGCGAATAAAATGCACTCTAAAGATCTTCATAACCAGTTAGGATGAGCTCCTGTAGTCATATGTTCATAAGAGTTATTCAAAATGTACCTTGCCTTTAGGCAAGTGATAGGTAGCTATTGGCACTGTACAAAATCTGTGGAATCACTCATTTTCTCTGCAGGGGAAAAAAAAATTAGAATTATGCTACGGAGCCCCTGCTGCCCTGTGGCTGGCCAGTCAGCACTGAGGCAAATTTTAGGGAGAACTCGTCTCTCACCTGTTTTTCTCTTTTTTAGGGACTCAGTGCAGCCACCAAGGACACTTACGATGCTCTTCAAATGCAGGCTTTGCCCCCCCGCTAAGTGGGAGCCACAGAGGGGATGGGCAAGAAGGAGAGATGCCCACAGGCTCTGGGGGGGAGAGGAGGAGAAGCCTTTTTCATCCCACACAAGCACTGTGTGTTTTCTCCGTGCAATAACCTGCTTTGGTTGGTGCACAGAGGGAGCGTGTCTGGAGTTGTCCAGTCCCTTCTCCCTTTCCTCCTGAATCATGCAACTGCAAGCTTTTGCTATTAAAATGTACATATCTGTAAAGTTGTTTCCAGTAATAGTGGTTATTAGGCTGATTTTCTTTTTTTTTTTTTTTGGTAAGGTTTGTGTTGTGGGACCAGACCACACCTTCTAACAAACACAGCTGTTTTCACAGCTCTTCCTTGCCTTGCAGGGGTATCACGACATGTAACTATTGTTTCATTCATTTAAACAACTTGTAAAGATAGGGCTGTAGTTATTTCCTGTGGTATTTATCTTAAGACTGACACTTTTTGCTTTTAATTTGCCTTTAAAAAACTGCTTCAGTTTTTAAAAAACTGCTCCAAATTACTTTTTTTCCCCTTTAATTGTAAAAAGTCACGTGATGTTAGTGCAGTGCAGGACAGAGGCTGACTGGCAACATTTCAACATGAAGAAATGAGCACCGAGCTCCCAGAAAAGATCAAGCAATGGCACTGCCACTCAGCCAGCACTTGGAGCTAAATATGAGCCAGGTAATCTGCATGAGAGACTTCTCAAAAGGCAGATGATGATGCCCCTGTTACAATGAAAACAAGGAGAATGGACTCCCATATATCACTTCTGGGCAACAGAAACTGTATAAAAGCCAACGTAAATCCAGTTTCCAAACCAGTCTATCATCAGGTTACCTCTAAAAGATACAGGTGTGATTCCAAAGAGGTTCTAGGTCAATAATGCAATGTGCTTTTGATGAATTAATAAAGGCAGTGGCAGCCCTGTGTGTGCAGGGAACAGCTGTGAGAAGGGCCTGAGCTCGTGACCTGCCACGTTCAGCCCGGCTGAACCGACCTGCACCCAGCAGCATCGTCTCCCAGGGAGGCTGAAGAGGACAATATTCCAACAGGAGCTTCTAAACACATCCTGAGCAGTGGGATGGGGTTTTGGTAAAATGCCCCAAGTCCAGTTATAAGAGGGGCACTCACCTCCTGCTGCTGCAGCCTCAGTTTTGCCTGTGACTTAAAAGGCTGCACAATGACACCTGCAAGAACTCAGCAAGGACAAAAACAGCCCAGCAAAACAAACCCTGTTTTACCTCGGGTCAGGAGCTGACCAGCTCATTCTGTCAGTCTTACAGAAGAAGCAGAGCTAAAGCAAGACTGTGGGAACAAAAGTTCTGCCCGGATGAAGTCATGTCTTCTTTTCAGGGACTGGGTGGGTTAGCAGCAGAAAAACTTGTTGAAGTTGCTGCTATGCAAGCGACAAGGTTGTTTTACATCTTCAGCTGTAAAACTGTACCTGCAGTAGGTGCTTGTAGCTTTTAAAGAATATTTCCAATAAATTAGAGCAAAAAAAAAAAGTAAACTGAGAGATGGTAACGAATGTTTCTTGGGGGGGGAAAAAAAATTCCTTGATCCCTTACTGTTCTTCTGCAATGACAAAAAAAATCTGAGAGAAGTGGGTGATACCTCAGCCACCTGACCTGAAAATTACAGTAAAGTTACTACTACAAAACACCAATGCAAGAACAAACAGTACTGAAAACAGCTTTCTCTTTTTAAATAATCACAACTGTATCTGCAAGATGTAGAAATCACAAGTTTTGGCAGCCATAAAATACCAATGACTTAACAATAGGAATGAAATTCTCTAGGGAAAAAAAATATCACCTTTATGCTCTTTATATATATATAAAAATGGGTATCTTGACTCAAAAGCATCCAACGCTTGTTTTAGGGACACTCACCGTAGGTGTGAGCTGAGTCTCCTCTTTGCCTTCAAGAAGCAACTGGAGATGTTTCTGCTTTTAGGAGAGGAGCTGATAAACAGAGAAGTAGAAGAAAAGCTTCAAGCAGAGTGCAAAAAACCCATTCTGTCTCCTTCAGTTTGAGACAAAGGGCACGAAGGACCAATCTTCTGGCCCACTTTGATCCATGGGGGAAAGGGGAATCCACCTCCCCTAATACATTCAAAAACTACAAACAAGTGCATACATGTTAAAACACTTGGAAAATGGTTTAATGATGTTTACAACAGAAATTAACTGTACAATTACAGTAAGTTTAATATATATAAAAAATTACAGCAGACAAATGCATCTACACAAAATCTACCTTTTCATTCTGATTTACTGTAATCTACACAATCTCTCAATGCCTACAGCTATCTGTAGGCAACCACTGGGAAAATAATAATAATAATATAATAATAATAATAATAATAATTATAAAGGACATCTTTAAAGAGACAGCATTTCGCCTTCCTCCTCACCCTTAGTGTGATCAGCAAGGTTTTGAAATGTGTGGGACTCTCACATTTCAGTCTCAAGAAAAGCTTGGGTTGGGTTTGGGTAGGGTGCTCCCATATGGCCCTTGATTTCAAGTGTTCTGCTGACCTCAAGTGTATAAATGCAGTGTATGAGGAAGGGCAAGAGAAAAAAAAAACCTCCCAGCCAGTGTAAGCAGGCAGCTGCACAGAGCAGTGAAACCATTAGGACCGAAAACTTGCCTTATTTAGGGAAAAAAAAAGCAAAAAGGGACTGCCCAGATGCTCCAGACATTCACAAATCCTCACCTCTTTGGAAACTATAACCGGATTCAGAAGAAAGGGCTTGGTTTTCCACTCTCAATTCTTCATACAAAGGGGTACTTTTCAAACTAACATGTTAAATAATTACTTTATTTTTAAAATAAAATTTAAGCAACTTCCTCTTTGGCCCATCCCTTAAAAACAGTGAAAACCCCTTTACACTGAGAAAGAACCTCAGGTCAATGGGGGAAAAAAAAAGAACATGCTGTCTCTTTAAAAACAAAGAAAGAATCCCAGTTGGGAGCGGCCATCAGTGAAAATGCAATCCAAATTGGCGGTCTGGTGGAAATTCCTCATGGAATATTATGTACAGTTTAAAAACCCTTTGCAGTTGGTTTTTTTTCTTTTTATTATTTATGAACACCTAGGCAGTGAAAACTGTTATGTTAATACATACATAGACACACCCAAAACATACAAAAATACTATTATTTCAAACTACTAAGAATAGGACAAGTTCAGTTATCTCCATGCTATGACTTTAAGAGCATTACACTGAAACAAACAAGAATTTAAACGACAATTTTTTAATATCCCAGAAATATACCAAAATATACATCTAAGCTTTGGAATTACTGAGGTTAGACTAATGCAAGTGCTGGGTAATCGTACTTAATACACAAGTCTAAGGTTCTGCAGGAAAGAAATTATCTTTGGTATCTGCATCAGGCTAATAATATTAACATTTGGATTTTGCTTTGGGATAGAGCTTGTATGACCCTAGAACCAAACACCCCCCAATCAACTGAGATTAAAAAGATCCATGTAAAAAGTTCCTCCATTTGCAATCCCCCCCCAAAAGTTAAAAAGTCACAGGCATCTACCTAGCATAAAAGGTTGAGAAATACAATGCATAGTTGCACAGTGGTGCTGCAAAAATAAAAAGAAATCTAGAAAAAAGGAACTAGAGGAGAAATGAAAAGCTGCTTCTTCTTCTTTCAGGGATTTCTCACAACAGGACAGCCTCTTCCAAGCAGTGAAGGGGGGGGGAAAGCTCAGAAGTGCACCTCAGCGTGTATTAATCAACATCACCCAGCCCCCAGAGGGTTAAAGCACCCAGCAGAGCAGCCAATCCTGCACCCAAGTCTTCAGCTCCTCAACCCACCTGCGAAGCCCCCCCCGGGCCGCCCCCTCCCAGCGCCTGCGCCCCAGATTTCACCCTGGAGCAGGGAATTTCTTCCTGGGGTGTTTCGGAGCCCCGGGCTGGGCAGAGACCCTTGCCCTGGCCAGACCGGCCTCACAGATGGGCTTGGTGCTGAAGACGCCCTTTGTCTTTGGTTTGTTTGTTTGTTTTGAGTTTATACAATCATTAGGAAATCTTTGGTTTTGGCTGGAAATTTTAAAAGAACAAAACAAAACAAAGAAACCGCCCCCTCCCGACTTATAGCAGCCACCGTGACCTGACAAAGCTTCTCTTTCCCATTGGGGGTAGGGGAACTACATTCAAATAAAGATGGACCGGGTTAAGGATGCAGCTTCTGGCCAGGTTGGGGAGTGGGGGAAGTGATACAGGATTGTCAAATAATAAAGAAGAAAATTAAATATTTGGAGATTTCTATTTTTTTTTCTTTGTTTTTTTTTTCTTTTTTTTGGTCATGTTAAAAAGTGAGTAGCATGTACGCAGCACTGGGCTGAGAGTGCCTCGGGGCCCTGGAGTTCAGTGTGGCCCCGGGGTGGGAAAAGGCAGCGCGGGTGGCCCTTTTCCGCAGAGAGTGGAGGGGAGGGGGTGGATATTCACAGACTAATCAAGAGGACCCCTTGTAACCAAAGGAAATAAGATAAGATTGCAATTTGCCCTCACTTTGCAGTAGCTTTTAAGCAGCGACATTCAGAGGCGTTAGGGGGTCACCTCCCCAGGTTGCAGGTCACGGGGTGCTATAGGCCAGAGTTCAGTGTTAATCAAAGGAGGGAGGGCAGACTTGGCAACTCTGTGGGGTTTGGAGAAAGTTAAAGCAAGTTACTCAGTTACGAGTTAGAAATGAGGTATACGACAGCTCCTGTACCTGTGGCGGATAAACACCCCACACCTACTCACACCTAGCCTTAGACACTACCACAGAGGAAGGAAATGGAACAACAGCACTGGCGGGGACGCAGAAGCTCCTGCCCAGGTCCTTCCCATGGGCCGCTGGCACACGAGGCGCCCCAGGGGCCTAGTGCTGCTCCAGCCCTCGCCAAGCCACCCGCGGGGGGCTCTGCAGCGGTCCCTTCCCTTCCCCGGCTTGCAGGGAGGCGCAGTCTGGCTCCCCGGGAACTCGCGGGGAGCGGCCCTGATCTCCAAGTCTTTCGCTTTGCGTTTCCCCCTCGGACTCGCTCAGGTGCCAGGAGCACCAGGGTCACGGAGGCCGACACATGCAGAGTGAATGGGGGAAGAACTAAAGGTTTTGTCTCAACTGCCTTGTTCTCAGGACACTGTCACGGGTGCTCTTGTTCCTAAATTGTTTCCCAAGGGGGTTGTGCGATCTCCATGATTTGCCCCTTGGCGTGCCATTCCCGAGCTCTCAGGATTCCTACTGTTCAATAATTTCAGGTTTTTAAAGCACCGCAACGTGCCGGCTTTGAACGCACACGAAGTTACGACATTCGGGGAATGGGGCTTCAGTAGCTGCTGCTACAAAATTCAGCAAAGGCAGTGTGAATCCTGAAGTGGGGCCTACAACAGATAAGACAATTTTGGGAGGAAAGGGGAAACTAACGTGATAAATTAAGTATCTTACGGTATTATGTAAAGCTCTGCCGGAGAATATTCACCAGCAGATCAACACAGATTTAAGACAGATCAGCATTTTGGTCTGAGCTACTTGACAATGTCCTGTTTGGTAGAGAGATGAAATAAGGCAGAGGGGGTATTGTTCCAGTTCTGGGGCTGAGCCTCAGCAGCACTAAGGAACGCCAAAGGGTATCATCTTCCCTCGCCTCCCACAAGCTGTTTCATTTCCTTCCTCAGATTTGTTTTCCATAAAGCACACCTTGTTTTCCACTTCTTTTGTTCCAAGTGCTCTTTTCTTTGAGAAGTCATTTCTTCAATATCCCTATTACTATCTATAAATCTAACTAGCTCTTTGAAAAGTCACACAATATTAATACCACTTTTACATAATGTCAGAACAACAATTCTATTAGTAAAGCTTTCAGTGAAGTTCTGCAACCCGATTGGTGTCCGGAGGAAGAGTAGCTGGACAACCTGCCTCTCCCCCTTCCTCCCTCCCTTTCTTCACAAGAGCTCACCAAGTTCACTGATAAAACAGCTCAGCCCAATAGCACAATACATGAACATGTACAAGGCTGCTTTGGGGAGCAAAGAAAGGAGTCTTCAAGGTCCCTCCCTTAAGAGAAAGACCATATGCAAAAGCTGTTGAACAGACTCTGACCTTGGACTACACTGCTTCCACATTTGAAGGAAAGAAACAGTTTTCCCTGACTGTATCCCAACATCAGCCTAAGACCTGCAGCACTGGGCAAACCCCACATACTGTTTGTCTTCACAGAGCCAAAGCAACTCTGTGCAGAAAAGGTGGGAGTACCCGAAAGAGATGAGGTCCTTAGAGAAAGGGACACTGACCCAAAGCTCAAAAAACCCCCACCCAGCTTCTCCTCTTACCCGCTCTGAGAACAGCAGAGCTGACAACTTATCAGTGCCTTTGGTTCCCTACGAGGCCACTGGGAATTCTCCCGCCCCAGTGGAGTTGAGCTCCTTTAGAAACCCACCTCTCTGGATCAGCGCACACAGCCAGGCGCACACACGCACTCGCACACACACCCACGCACACCCCTCCCCTCTTCCCCTGCTCCATCAGCCTGGAAGGGAAACGGGAAGGGAGCCTTGGAGTCCGGTCGGAGTGGGCTGCAACGCCCTTCCCAAGGCAACAACCACTCGCTCTTCTGCTACTCCCACCGCAACACCAAGACGTAGGCCAGGAGAACGACCCACTCCCTCGCCAACAACACCTCAAAGCTCCTCTCCCACAACCGTCTCACAGTATTTCAACCCTTTCAGGCAGACCAGCCAGGTGTTAGGAGTAGGTTAGCTTTCACCTCTCAGTTTGGTTTTTTCTTTCATAGTTTTTGGTCTAGACAGGATTAGCATTGCTATTAGAAAAGGAAGTGTTTAAAAAGTTTTCCACCTATTATCAAGCACTACAAGCCCTACATTCAGTAACAAGACAAGGGGGATAAAAGGAACCTGTTTCACTTTTGCTCTCCCAGATAAGATTAAGATGCGACAACCATTCTTGTCCCTTCCCGAAGTTAAACACAATGGACCCAGTTCAGCTCTGGAGCAACTCAACTGGAACGGATTTACACCACCGAGGTTGATTCTAACCCAGTACAGCCATCTCCTTTCCCCCGAGCCTCCCAGGTACGTGTTGCCTCATCTTTAGATCCCAGTGAAGGGCAAGGAAAGGCCAAGAGGGAGGGAAGTGTGCGCACACTCGAAAGGACCCTGAACAGCAACCCCATCAGTAACCTGCATGCCACCACGTGCTGTGCTGCAGATTAGACCACAGATAAACCAACCAAACAACAATCCCAAACCCAGGAGCGACAAAATGTTTCCTTTGGCAAGACAGATACAAGGAAAAAAATTTATGAGCAAACATTTTCCTTCTAACATAGTCAAACCCCCCTTCTCTGCCCCCAACATCCACCCACCCCCACCCGACCCTATAAAGTTGTAACCTATAAACAGGATCTCAAATACATACAGCATAATCATGTTTATCAATCATAATAAACATCAGTTCAACTAAACTCTACAGCTAGAATTATCTCCACTATTTATAAAGTTTGCTTTTCTCTTCTGATTTTTTTCAGTTTAAAACCAGTTCTGCGACAATGCTAAGCTATGCTGAGGTATTTTATGAAGGTGCCAGAAGCCAGCTGCTACCCATAAGTATTGTTCTCAGAGCTGTATGGTGCTACCTTTTGCTGAGGGAAGATGGGGAAGGAACAAGGAGGGAGAGGGGAGGAGGGAAGGAGGGAGGAAGGGGGCCCAGACTATTCCAGTTATGGACGGTTCTTAGCAGGGTATCACTGACAGAGTTAAAAGCAGCCCCGAGACAAAGCTCAGTAGTTGCTCTGGGTTTAGGAATTCGGTCAGAAAAGAAGTAGCTGATACGTTCTGCATGCTGACCTTATTTGTCTACTTGACTAAAAGATGTCTTTTCTCCCACAGTTCAACTATTTCTAATTACAGTGCAGTCTTCCTAACGCCCTCCTAACAGCATCCCACGGGGGTAAAAGGAGTATCCTGGGAGAAGTGGCAGACAGATCAAATAAAAATAGACAAGCTGAAAAAATACCAAGTTTTTTTCCATGTGTTACTTCATGTGTTCATATGTGAAGATATGCAAGCAGAGGAATTGCTTTTCATTGTTCCTAAAGCACTGAAACTGCTTGCACTGACACAGAGGGAACCAGGTACTGTTCAGATCAC
The DNA here is from genome assembly GCF_001715985.3 of Manacus vitellinus. NCBI lineage: Eukaryota > Metazoa > Chordata > Aves > Passeriformes > Pipridae > Manacus > Manacus vitellinus. The sequence continues at coordinate 2,460,767 of NW_021940498.1, read as the reverse complement.
AGAGACAAAGATATGAACATTTTAAGAAATGGCAAACAGTGAGCCAGCAACTTTCCCACAAATCCTCCTCTGTCAAATATCTTTAAAGTATTTTAGGGGACCTCCCTGCTGGGAAGAAGAGGAAAAACTCACAAGCAGCAACAGGAGGTTCAACAACTGAAAAGGGCAGAACTTGTGCAAGGCAGGTATCTTGAATTCTGTATTGCTATAGTACTTTGGGAGGGACAGGTAAGACGTACTGGTTTCAAAAATACAAAGGAATTTGAGTTGGCTGTGTGAGAACACAGTGGGGGCAGCAGGCCAGCTTACTCCTTTGGTAACACTCCACCCTAGGCAACAGTCAGGTGTACATCCAACAGGGATACCCAGGCCCTGTGGATATAAACATGCTTTAACCACTTCGAGCAGAACATGAATAGGGAACAGTGATTCTTCATCGAGTTAACACGGCAATAAATAGATCTAAATTTTAAGCTTCCAGTTGGAAAACAAGTATCATTAAAAGCTCAGAGCAGATGCACTACTTTGTCTGACCTAAAGCACTCCAATGATCATGAGAAGCTACTTGTTTCTCGAAGATCATTTTGTATAGTAAATCTTTATCTAAGAAAATATTAATATTTAAGGTAAATCAGATGTCGTTTTAAGTTTAATATCTGTGATATGATTCCAGCTGTAACGGTTGTGCTGCTCCATTTGTAACAAAAAAGAGGGAATTTCTGTTTTAAAGAATGTTGCTTTACAGGAATGTGGACAGAGTTAGGGAATTAACACTCCTGCATCCTTTACTAACTCAACTGCAGAAATGTGTCAACACAGTGGCATTTAAACATTAGGTCATAGTTCCAAGAGAAGTGTATATCTACATACACACCATCTCAGAGTAACATGATAAAAATGTACTTAGACTAAGACATACTGCACAGTAACTCAGAAACAAAATAAATCCTCTTAAGGAGGTTTAAACACACAGATATAACTATTGTAAGCAGCCACATCTGTATGTACTTTCATAAATCATAAATCATTCTATGGTGACTACTGTGTTCTGAGGAGATCAAGTGTGCTAAAGCCAAAGTGTGCTAGAGCAAAACATGTTTTTCTTAACATCAGAAAAAAATGTCATCACCAGGCTACACCTCCTCCTGAAGCCATTTTCTAAATTATTCTTGACCTTCTGTATCTGTGCTTCTGTAAATGTTTTGCTTTCTGAGCTAACTGTTCTCATCTGTAATGAGAGAGTTTTTCACCTTCTCTTTTCCTGCATGTGTACTGTGACATGATTGTAACTATGAAAAGCAACCCTCTCACCTTTAAATACAGGGACATGGAGCTCTGAAAAAGAGATGCTATTATCCTTTTCCAACAACACCATCAAATTCCTTCTGATCATATTTACTGGGCCTGTATACAATTGTTATCGTTTCTTTTCAGATGCATCAATTTCTGCTGCCAGCATGATTATGATTTAAAAGGAAACTTCTGCTAAGTTATAGTACGTGATCTCACGTTTTCATGCTCTGAAGGAACACATATGCTCTAACTAGGCAGAGGTACATTCCCTGCCAACCTGATTTCCATATTTCACCAAAACGCCAGAGGTAGCCAGCATCCATAAGGAAAAACACTGATAGGGACAAAAAGCAGGCTCCAGGAACAACAGTCAGTCAGTCACAGGGATGTTTTAGGACAATGAATCAGAGCACACTGGCAATGGATGCCATGGGATATGTCCTGTTTGGGTAGTATGTCAGCTTTTGCAAGCAAAACCAAGCTCTTTCTTGGATATGTGGTTACTGAGTTTCCAGTTTCTCTCAGAAAAAGACTTGCTAAGAAATTCCCTGGAATCTGGGCCCCAGAGAGGGTGATGGGGTAGAGAGGAGGAGGGTAAGGGGGTATAAGGTGCTCACACCAAAGCCATGTGACCAATGCAAAGGTAGTCAGGAAAAAAAGCAGATTTTTATAATAAATAAACCATCCAAGCTGCATTAGTGTTCCAGATATGTACTCAACAAGACCCTCTCCCAACCACAAACCAGCAAGAATGGGACATGAAAACTCATTCAGACAGCTAATGGCACAGTCTCTTTGAACTTTGGAAAGAGGATTTTCCACTGATTTAAGGCCCACCTTTCTTTGTGTTTCCTAGATATATGCAAGGACCGTGCCCCCCCACCCCACCACAAAACCCTTAGGGAGTAGAGGATACACTGGAGAAAAGACCAGTAGTATCCTCCCTTTAACAAAAAAACCTTCCTGATAAATTGTACTTTTGCACAGGCATTGGAAGTAAGCAGGAACTTTCAGAGCCAGGAACCAATGCTATAGCTGCAGTTTTCCCCATCCTCTTACTTCACTGAAGACAAGTCCCAAGGACTTGGCATTCCTTTGGTAGAAACTATAGTCCATGCTATGGCCTCCAGGCAACATAGTGGGTACCAGCATCTCCTCTTCTACTTTTCCCCCGCCTCCCTGAAGCTCACCCAGCTATATCTGTTACTGCTCTGAAGACATTACTGTGGGCCATTTCCACTTTTGCAGTATTATTCATAGCCCTAAAGTCTCCCACACAGCCTGAAGACACAGCGACACATAAAAAACACTTAGATTCATCCACACTGGGGGGATAAAGGTGGGACCTGTTGGATTAACAATCCTCTGACATCGCCATTCTATTTACACATCAAATAAAAGAAAACAAATTAAAATCAAGTTAAGAGTCTGCCCCAAGGATAACACAAATTACCAACCAAAAAAAAAAAAAAGATTAAAAACAAGCAGCAACTTTTATATAAAATTAATAAAAACAAAAGACAAATGAAAAAGAAATTGTCAGTAGCATCTATCGCCTCTCTGCATCTGAACTGCACTTATACAAACTAGTCCATTAGTACAGCAGCTTGCTAGAAATTGACTTTGGTTCAAGCTTAGTTTTAAAAAAATAAAACATAAAAAAATCAAAAACACATAAGAAACGGTGGACGGACATTTGTTAGTTTCCCTGCTTGCAGTTCACTAGTTTTGAAGTTTTAGGGGTAATTGGTTTAAATATCAGTAAAACAGGAAGGTGGAGAGTTAGAGATGAACAGAGCAAAATCATGGCGGTGGGGGGAGAGATAAGGGGTTCTGCCACTTGAGTGCAAACACAAATCCTACATGCTCAGGTCACAAACCAAAGCATATGTAGAATTTAAAGTTGCTGCCTTCCGGATCTTGGATGAGAAGCTCCAGGATCCCCCTGAATCATCAAAATAATGAATATAGCTGCATCAGCTAATTATTTTAGGACACTCCGGTGACAAAAGAAAGGGGGGTGGGTAGGAGTGGGAAAGGGACTCTTCTAATATCCTCACTAGCTAAAAGTAATTTAGTTTTATACACATGGCAGAAACCTTTAAATCCATCAGGAATGGAAAGTTCCAAGTGAACTGCATTGCAGTGATCCAGTCTTCTCTTTTTAAAAATCTTTTTTTTGTTTTTTTGGTTCAGATACTGGATTGTATATTTAAGAATATACGGATCTAACTTCTGTACAGTTCATCACCTCTTCCTCATCCACAGAAATATCCCTTTGCTACACGGATCAGACCCGCCCTTGCAAAGGCAGTGACAGTGACAGGCGACCCCGACGTGCCGCTCGGAGACGCTCATTCCCGGTTTTACTCAGCGAGCGGCGCCGCAGCTCAGAGACCACGTGAGATGGCTCAGGTGTGTGCAAAGCCCCAGAGCTGTGCTGGCATCAACAATGGCAACTTCTGCTCCCATATTCTTGGTTTCTGGGTTTGGCAGCCAGAAGTGCTCCTTTACGGGACAATTTTTCCTAAATACGATGTTGGAAGCATCGGAAAAGGAATATTGCTATGAACGGGGAGAATCCGACCTTTTGAAATCCCGTGCCAACCCACCTGGAGGGAATTTAGAATTGTAAATGCTGCTTTACATACTGCCAATTAGCCTGGGCAATCTGACATTTTTTAAACATTTGTGTGTGCTCTTGCACAGCCAAAGGAAATCACTGGAACAGAAGAGCCATCGCAACGTCACACAACCTGCCCTCGGGAGGTCACATCCCGCTCTCTGAAGTGAAAGGAGCCAAGCACACAAAGCTCAGAGCAGAATTTGGCCATTCTGTCTTAATAATTGAGAGAACTGCAGCTCGGAACTAATTCCTACCTCTGCTTGAAAAGCAGAGACCAGTCTGGAAGTTTGCACACAATGATCTCTGCTGCTACACTGAGCCTCCTGCACAAATGATGGACGTAAATCCTTCTGACCCCTACGAGTAGGCATTAGACAAATTCAAGGATGAGGAAACTGTTCAGAACGTTCCCAGAAGATTAGGACAGAAAGTCTATTTGTGCTCCATTCTTCCTCTCCACCCCCCCGCCCTCCCCCTCGTGGTGTGGGAGCTCGCTGAAAATAATCCAGGAGCAAAGACAAACGCGTCCAAACTATATATATAAAAATAATAATAATAATAATCATAATAATAATAATAGAGATACACCAGTAATACAGGCCTGCCTAAATTGTACCAGTTAAGAAAGGAACCCCCAACATGATTGATACGATTATAAACACCTTGTATGACATAATGGCCTGTACAACAGACCTATAAAATGATAATTAAAAAAGAAAGATATTTAGACCAAAAAGAACCAAGAAATCCCCTTCCTATGTTTGAACTGATAACCCACCTTAACTTGTCATTGTGACTGCTGGAAATGATAAGTAGTCCTTTCACTTTTTTTGTGTTTTTGTGGTTTTTTGTTTTTTTGTGGTTTTTTTTTTGTTTTTTTGTTTTTTTACATTTTTGGTTAGAAAGTTCTCCGATCCATGAAGCGATCCTGAAAAGACAGTGTTTATTATAAAATTAGGCAAATGTCTGTCCCAGCTTTAAATCCTTCCTGTTTCGCTTTTGGTTTTTTTTTTTTTATTATTTTATTTTTCTTTTTTTTTGTTTTTTCCTTCTCTCTCTCTCTCTCTCTCTCTCTCTCTCTCTCGTCCCCAGCAACACGGTGAGAGGATGCCCATGGCATTTTCAGTTTATAAACCCTGCTGGCAGCCAATCCCACCGCACAGTGAAACAGGCTGCTGGCAGCACAGCTCAGCCCGGCTCACTGTGCCTTGGAGGCAGTAGTGGTGGTGGACGTGGCCCCGCTCCCAGAGGCCACCGTGAGGAGAGAGTTCTGGATGGACTCGGCTGAGGTGGAGGTGGCGTGAAGGCTGGCGACTGGTCCAGAGGCCCCTGCGGAGGCTGCAGCTGCAGAGACCAAGCTAACTGGGTTGCTGGTGAGCAGAGAAAGGTTCTGAGGGTTCAGGAACAGAGGGGCAGTTACGATGTTAGGGGTACCTCCAGCATTGGCAAACACCAAGTTTCCAGTTGCATCCAGTGATGTTATTGGAAGAGAGCCACCAGATGCAAGAGCTAAAAAAAGGGAAAAATCGAGCAGGGAGGAGATAACATTAGCAGTAAGCAATAATGCAAAATGTGCCTAAAAGCAAGGGGGCTCTGCATTTTCCTTTCTCTGATACCTTTGCTCTGTGCACCACTAACGATGGCTGTCTCATCATAGGTTGTTCATTTTTTAAATAACAATCAGACAAGACCTTGCAGATACTAAAATGCCTCTGTTGTTTGCTTCTGGGCTAACCCCATTGTGCCTTTCTTCAGACCTTTAAGCACAACAGTGATCTATGTTTCCTGTCAAAGAGAGCCTGTACATTCACCAGCTTGCACTGGAAAGGGTTGAGATGAGTGTTCCTGTGAAATGACAGCTATCAGAAGAAGAAGAAGGTCATGTAACCTTGACTGTAACATTTTGAATGTTGACATATAACCAACCACTGTTGCAACTTACTCTCACCGGTCTAGTGTTCAGTCTGCCTCAGATTATGATCTCCTAAATTTATCTCTGACGCTTTATGAAATGGTTCTTTCTTGTAACCTGGAAACAAGATTTGTTCAGCTAGTTTAGGGGATATTTGAACACACAGGTTAGCTAGACCTCCTGTACTATGATAGACCATGAACTGAGAACAACTTTTGCTGAAGTCAGTGGTAACTTCTGACCACATCTGGCACTCCCAAAATAAATTTTTACTCTTCTAAACGAGGATTTATGTATTTAAAGTTCTCCATAAGGACTTTAGGAGGCAGGATCTTTGTTGTAGGTTCTTTTTAAATACATAAGAGGACAAGAATTCAGGATCAAGACTTGCTGAGAACTGCCCTCCTAACAGACCTCAGAATGGTGCAATTCTGCTCAAGCAGACTAGAGAAGAGCTATAAAAAGCAAATCTCCAGCCTGCTGAGACACAGGCCAATGAGGGGAGGAGAACAAAATAAATTCTAGAACACATTCAATATCTTAAGTGCCTCCTGTAAATCACCCTAAGATCATACACATCTGATTCCTTTCTGTAGTTGCACCTGCTCTTATCTCTGTGATACACATTTAAATTTTGTAAAACCTCAACTCCTATAAAATTTATGTCCAGTGCTGAGAAGTCAATGTTCTTCTTTGGCAGAGAAAAACAAAGCCTGTAAACTGAAGCTGTATGACAGAGATGCATTAATAGGAACACTACTGACCTTGAATAGTTGCCAGTGTACTGTTGCTCATCAGGGCTGGGCTGAGAGCACCACCTAATGTCCCTGGATTGAGACTGAGTAAGGCACCTCTGCAGAAAGCAAGATCACAGAAGAAGGGGAAAAGGGAAAGAGTGTTACTTTTTAGGAAAGGTTGTCACTGTTCATAAATACATCATCATATTTAAAATCAAAAAAAAAGGAGGATGAAGGAAAGACCAGAGACTAAGGACTATTTTTAGTTGATTTTAGTTTTCCCTCCATGAGTGATTAATGACAAGTACAGGCACTGGAAATACATGACTTGTATCGGTTGTTGCTGTAAAATATTTTTGTACAGTATTTTAGGGAAAGTGCCTCTTGTTAGAGAGCTATCATCCTCTCCCAAATTGAGATAAGAAATCTGTAAACCAAGAGGAATTAAAGAGACCAAGAGTCATCTCTCTGAGCAACATTTTTAAACCTACAACTCCAACAATTGTGCATCTTTTACAATTTCTTGCTCATAATGGAGAAATTAATACAGAGGGGTGAAGTGGGTCTAGGCACTCTCTCCATTCTAGAATTAGTTGGACAGATTCTGTGATTCAGTGGTAAGTTGCAGCTCTTAAGCTCTGCAGTGGATGAAAAACTTATTAAATAACAACGTTGTTGCAATGCAGCTTTTTCACCTTTGAAGCGAACACAACATTTGTGTACGTGGACGGGAATGGCAAATTACCACCTATGAGTAAACCTTCAGAATTTGAGATAAATGGCACTAGCATCACCATGAAAACAGTGATACATAACAGCAATTTATCCCAAGAATCCTCCTTCCCTCTTCTGTTCGCCTCACCAAGAAGGGCTGTGCAAAATTCCTCCTTACCCAGCTGCAAACTGTGAGGATGCCATCAAGCCTGGGTTTAGTCCTGCTGCAGCAGCCATGGCAGCAAGACTTGCATTTGCAGGCAACTGTGCAGCTCCTTGTAACGCAGCTGCTGCCGCTGTTTGCAACCCTGATGCCGTTACCATCACCTGGCTGGTCCCAAGAGGGGAGGACAAGGGAGTGGAGGTTGTCTGTGTTGTGCTGGTCTCACTGGCACTGGATGCCTCTGAAGTGGAGGCTGAGGCAGAAGGGGAAGGACTCAGGGAGGGTGATGTCACTGCTGAAGAAGCTGGAGGTGCTGTTGAAATCACTGTTGCCGTGTTGTTAGAGGTGGTTTCTGTTGTGCCTGGAAGATTGATTCTAGTTAGATCAGTACAAAACACAGATATGGCTAAACAGAACCCCCTGCCCACCTGAACAGAGCTGCACACCCAACTGAGAGAGGCACAAACACACATTTCTGTAGTACCAAGAAGCACCAGGGGTTCAAATGAAAAGCTTGGACTACGATGAAGTGACACTTCCCAGCAGAAGGCTGAGGAGCTCTAGAAGCCAGCAATGGAATACAGAGTGTTTCATTTCAGCATCACCTGTGATTTTTATCCCCAGACAAGTCAACTCAATGGTCACAAAGACAAAAGTTTCCTAGCAGAACAACAAGGAACAATGACAAGAATGTCCTGGGATACCAGTGACCAACACAAAATGGTATTTTTAAGAATAAAAAGGGAAAAATGGTAGAGGTTGATGTAGTGTCAGGAGAAATCAGCCCTTACCTGTGACTGACAGACTAGTTACAGCAGGACTGGCCAGAGGGAGCACGGGGTTGACAGTCAGGGTTGTAGCTGCACTGCTAGTCACAAGGCTTGGCGTGGTTGCCACCTGGAGGTCAAAAACGAATAAAACTGCTCAACTGCTCAAAGACAGACAGAGTTAGCTACTAGAGCTGGATTTCTTTCTTCCCATCCTCAGCTGAGGAAGTTATCAAGGAAAACACTGCATATGAACTATCTTTTTTGTATTTCCATTACTTTATCATTCAGTGGAACAACCATAATACCTTCTCTAATCACCAGCAATATCTTTATTCTTAATAACTCAGTATTTGAAAGGAGATATATCCATATTGTCTCAAGACTGCAAGTTAGCTCTCTCTTTCTTTCTCTCTCTCTCTTTGCCTCCCCTCGAGGAGAGCACTTGTTTAAACAGAGTCATTCTTATAGAAAGAGTTACGAAATACATTTTTCTGCATTCTTTTTCTTGTTTAAACATCTTTTCAGCTTCACACCTCTTTCTATGATAAAATTATGTCAATGCCAGCATTACCAAAGGTATTTAGGGTAATGTGTTTACATGGAGAAGCAGAATAACATTTCACTTTTACTTGACCAAACTATAAGCTTTATTTTGATAAGTTTCCTTGTGCCAGAGGAAGGATCTCTGGATTTTAAAACATACAAATGCAGTTTTCACTTGTGGATGGCTTATTACAAGAAAGCTACAATAAACTGAAGATATCACAAATAAACACAAAAGATTTAAGGCTGGAGAAACCAGCTTATGAGGAAAAATGAAATATAAGGAGAGAAAGGACTTTTTATGGACAACAAATGGTGTCCAACAGTAATATTTGAAGGCTGTTATACATCAATGAGAGAAATGAATCCTTTAGAATTGCCCAAGAGAATGTAGCCAAGGATATAGGTTAAAACATTCCTCCTTTCCCCTCTCTTACCTTAAGTTTATTATCAGAGAAATATCTCTCATGCTGCATATCCTCTTATAGGGAATCAAATGCTTCATGCATTTTAAACAAGACTGGGGCAACTGGGACAGATCTAAAAGCTTTCTGCCTATCTGGAATAGTGCATGAGATAAAGAGGAGCTGGATACACAGCACACCTCCCACTAACGCGGCCCAGATGTCGCATCTGTCATCTGTCCACCCAGCAGTTAAGGCCAAGGTCACAATCCATATTTCAGGGCAGGGAATGACCTAGAATTAATACAGCTCACCCCGTGGTCACAGTGACTGACTTCAGCCAATGCAAAACCAGGCTGCCACCAAAAGGGGCCTTCCCCTCCAATCCTGCTTCAGGGCCCCTGCCCTCGTGCAGCCAGGCTGCAACTCACACTGGTTATCCAGCCATATGGAAAATTCATCATTGTTCCTCACATGGCTAATTTGCAGTCAAACTAGTAGACTAAGCCCAAGCATCCTATGGACACAATCTCCAGAGCTGACACAAGGAATCAACAAAGCACACGGTCAGTGAAGGCTGGGGGCAGCAGGGCTGGAACATCCATTTGAGCCGTAGCACAGTCTTAGGAGAAGTTTACAATGACTGAAAATGCTTTGTGAAACATCACTGATAAAAGGGAGACCATGGTTCACACCTCAATTTCTTACATACAATGGCAGATTGTAATAACAGGAAAGTTACTGTAGGAAAGCTTCTTTAAGTTGCAGTCTGAGTGAACCTGCACAGTTCCTAGAACACACTATCATAAATCTCCCTGCTTTGGCAGCAAGGCATGCAACCTTGCTTTGCAATTGGGGAAAAAATAAAGAGTAATAGAAAAAGAGACTAAGTACATTTAACACATCCCTTCCCCTGAAACAAAAGGTTGCATGCACACACCCTGGGACAAGGATGAGGGGAAAGAATAACACATCACCAAAATTAATGGTTTAATGAAGTACTGGAAGATATTAGCTACTACGGTGATGAGGGTGGAATAAATACTACAGAAGGACAGCTACAGGCTACATAAATTCCACCACATTCCTATTAGCATAGCTACTATGAAATCTAATAGCTACTGTTTCTATTTATGAAAACAGACCTCCATGGGCATTGGTAGCAAAGATGCTGAAGGAACCTTGATGCATGTGTTTTGTTACTCTTATTTTCATGAAGTTTGTGTTTACCTGAGGCAAATACAAGTGTGGGAAATTAATAACACGAGTATTAGCTAAACTGTTTCTTTGTTCCATGCCTTTTTTAATATAAATAATTTCTGACTAAAAGTGACAACAATGGTATCAACGGATTTGCATCATGTAGGTCTCCAAACGATGCAGTATCACAGAATGGTTCATGCTGGAAGGGACCACAGTGGGTCATCTGGTCCAACCTCCCTGCTCAAGCAGTGTCATTCTAGAGCACATGGCACAGAATTGCATCCAGACAGTTCTGGAATATCTCCAGCAAGGGAGACTCCACAACCCCTCTGGGCAATCTGTTCCAGTGCATGGTACGTTCTACTGCTGCTCATTCACTTATCAGAGCAGCCAACACAAGAGGGGAGGGGTAGAGCTGTTAAACGTTTTTTTATTACTATTATTTTGCAAAAAAAAATTTGGGTTAGAGGGAAGGTCCAGATATAAACTGGAAGCACTACCTGAAATAAGTTCAAAGCAATAAACCCAAGTGCAAATTTGCCAGTCAGAATATTTGTTTATGAGCTGACTAAATAAAACACCCACACTGAAGGCCTGACTAGTGCCTGATTTCTAAGTATTATCTTAGACAGTATCCAAGAGGAATATTTAAAATGCCAGTAAAATCTAAATATGTGAGAACAAGTCTGCTGTACAAAGAAGGTGCAGCACGTGTAACTTCCACAGTGAGCAGAGTAGAACTACCTCTTTGAGTGAACTTTGCCAACACAGTTCTTAATTCTTACCAGTGAGGTTGGGCAAGGGAAAATTGCTTTGATGGGCGAGCTGCTGGTTCCACCACTGCTGGGTGGGTTGATCCTTTTCTCCTTCTGGCGCCGGTTACAGAACCAAACGCGGATCACCTCCTTCTCCATGTTTAGCTGGTCAGCTATCATGGCGATCTCATCCGAGGTAGGCTTTTGGTTCTGAGGAAAGGAAACAGGGCTTGAAAAGCTGTGAAATTACCTTTGGAGGTTTTTACATTGTAGCCTCTTCTTCAGTAGGCAGAAATCTGGATGGGGTGATTCAGGTCCAGAACCTGATCAGTGGTAGATCAGCAGAGACAAACCATAATAGGTGCTTCTGCCCTCCAGCTAAAAACCTTACATTATATATGTATAGACTGTTGTCCCATTTATCCATCCTCAGAAAGGGTAATGTTTAGATTTACTGCTCAGTATACTGGAATACAAAATCACAAAGTCAGCAAACTGCAAGAACCAATGGGTTTTTTTGAAGGGGTTTGTGTGTGTTTGTTTTTTAAAGTGAAGCAGACACTGATGTGGGCTTCTTGGCACAGCTTTTGTATTCACCTTGTTTAGTGCTAACACTGTCCTAAATAGCACAGTAATGGGCTCACTCTAACAGCTCTAATTGCTAACCAAAGTTTCTTCCTTTCTTCAAAGGCTGAGCACAGCACCAGGATCACTGACCTCCAGGAAACTCTTCTCTAAGGCCACACGTATGTTGGTCTCTATGCTGGTGCGTTTCTTCCTCCTACGGTTCAAGCCTTCGATCCCTTGCCCTGGAGAATTCAGGGCACTTGGGCTGGAGAGAGTTGAATCAGATGAGAGGTTTTCTGAAAAAGAAGAAAGTAACACAGATCAGGAGGTTTTCTCTGAATGCAGTGCAGTCTAATGCAAGTGTTCTTCATCTGTGCAAGGTATGTTAAGACCCACTCTGTATCTACTCCAAATACAGAGAGATTTATGGAGATCACATGCATTAATCATTGTATCTACAAATTACAACATATACTTGAAACTAAAAAGCTACAAGTAAGCCCAGAGGGTGCTCTCTGCTCCATATGCTACCACGTTATCCCCCATAACAAAGTTTGTCTCCTATATCTCACTCCACTCCACACTCTCTGCAAGTCCCAGTTTAAAGAAAAAAAGCAGTAACTGATATCCACGAGCCAGAGCTAAAAGTTACAGGCAATTATGAAAAAATCTGAGCAGGCTGAACTTTCTTTTACCCACTAGAGGAAGAGAAGTTCACAGTCAGCTTCACAGTGTTCAGACTCTTCTCTCTGGACATCTTAGCAGACATTCAGTGCTACCAAACAGTCTACACAGCAAGCAGCTCCCCCTCCTTAGCTTCACCAGGGCTCTAGCTGCTAACCCCTAATCCTGTCTTCACAGAGCAACAAAGAGAGAACACTTAACCCTACTCTGTAGCAGGAAGTGCAATACAACCAACAGGCAAGTTCCTGTAGGGAATTTAAACAGGGAATTTATGCCTGGAGTTCCCTCACTGCCCTGGGGTTTGTGGGTGGTAAGCAGATGTCAAAGTTCACAATGCCTAACATCATTTTGGTAGACTCAAATGGGTAAGTATTTTCTAGATTTTTTTTTTTCCCAGTAATGGCACCATAAATGTGCTGAAACCCTTCCTCAGACTGAAACCTGTCAGAACAAGCTGAGTTCTGTGACAATAAATCCTACAACACTCCCATGTAGAGTAATGGAAGGAACCATCAGTACGCTTTTCCTCCCTGCTTTTATCTAAAGGTAAAATGAATAGCCTTTGAAGTCATCTGAACCTTCTTTTCCAAAGATTTTCATGAAACTGAGTCAGAACCAGAGACAATGGTTCCCCACTTCCAAGCTGTGAAGGACCCCAACACCGTTTAGAGTCCTTAACTTTACAGATCCAAGTATTTCTTCAGGCTGGCAGGAAAAGCAAATGACGACACTCCCTGCAGCACTGGACTCATCCAGGATTGCTGGAAGGTTTGGGGATCACTGGCCTGTGGGCTAGAGCACTCAGTGTGGAGATTTTTATGTTTTCTATCACAGATCTAGATACCTAAAGATAACCCCTGACAGCACAACAGAGTGACACTTCCTTTTCTCAAGGCAGGACAAATTTTCAACACTGCATGCAATTACTTTCAAAATTTCAGAGAACACTGCAGGCACCAGCATAAAGCTCTCTCCATTTCGGTAAAAATAGGAAGGCACACACCATCCCTGCCATCTGTTTAACATACCCATCAGTTTTATACCATGTACAGTTGCATACTTGGAAGAAAAATCTGGCTGACAGAACTCCTGAACACTTTCTATCCTGACACCTAGCACCTCTGTACAAGCTCCTTTTGCTGGTGGGAGATTAAAAAAAAAAAGAACACTACTAACACTGGCATAATGAATAACTTATATCCCAGGAAAAAAAAATATTATAGGAAGGAAAAAGCAAAACCTAACCCACCAAAAAACTCTTCCTGTTGGGAGAGAGTATTTATATGGACCCTTGGAGAGAGATGAAAAGAATGCACATAGGGGTGTGGAAGGAGATGGATGCAATAAGCTCTGCCTACTGAAACAACAAATCATGCAAACCTCTCTCTAATACACATCTGAAAAAGAAAGCTGGAAGAGGATTAGAAGTTATATGCATTAACATACATGAAGGAGGAAAACCATGACACATATTGTACCTCATCCCATGCAATGACTCATCTGTCTGCAGAACACATACTGGAACTATTTTGGATGCATACAGGCACATGGAAAGGGAAGCACAGACCCTTATTTCTACACCCTTATTTGTCCCATGGACAGTTACAAAGACTGGCAGCTTCATAAAACCATAAGGGCACCAACGAAGCAGTTTTTCCAAATCCTACTGACTTTGGTAGGCTGGTGAAGAAATACACAGACTCATTCACCTGCATCATTGAGCCACTTTTCCAGAAGTGGCTTTAACTTGCACATGTTCTTAAAGCTGAGGTTCAAGGCTTCAAAGCGAGAGATGGTAGTTTGGCTGAAGTCATTTCCATAGAGTTTGCCCATAGCGAGCCCAACATCACCCTGGACAAAGAAAGAGAAAAAAGGGATTCACTGACATAGGCACTTCCAAAGCAAGGAATCCTGTCACATTCTCGTGTTCTCTTAGCGACTCCGCTGCTGTGTGGGATTTCAGTTGCACAGAAGCTTTCTCAGTGCTACCAAGATTCATGCTAAAGCAATAATCATAGAGAAATGTCAAACCTCAGTCACTTTAACCATGTAACTCTTTCCAGGAAATCCCTGATGCTTTGTCTTCTTAGCATTATCACTGAGCAGCACATTCCACTGAATATTAACTTGTGATTTTTTTCTTAGTTCTTTAAAATAAAAAAAAAAATGGCCAAGCTCTCTTTAGGAGCAGATTCAAGTTTCTGCATATTTCACACAGAAGAAAAAAAGTTCAAATAATCAGAAATGCAGTGAATTCATGTTGTCAAATTGCTAGAAAACACTTCTGAAAAGATGTCTGCGAACACATATCACAGTTAAACAGATGCAGAAATATTCTTATCTGAACTTTTAGTATCTTCTGAGGTTCAAGCCAAACTTCTCCCCAACAGATACATATTTCAAAACAGATAAGAAGTTGAACCATTTCAAATAATGATTAACTGTAGTCTTGACTATCATTACCCATCTGCCAAAAAGCTATCCAGGAGATTTACAGACAGATGCTCACCTCTTCATATCTGTTATTGCTTTTCAAAACTCAGTTTTATGAGACATTCTGCTTATCTTAATATCTATCTATCTATCTACGTAGTATATACTTTGAAAGTTTTGTTTAAAAGAAAAAATCAATCTGTTCTTGATTGTGGCCATTAAAAACACCATAGCATTTTCTTGCTTTGTTTTAAAGCTGGAAGGTCCTGCCCTTCAAAAAAACTGTATTTCTACTTCAAGTACACTGTTTGATCTAAAGTAGTTTTACTTAGATTTTTATTTTTTAGCACACAAAAAAAAGTACGAGAAGTCTAGAAGAAGAGATTGAAAAGCTTGAGCATTTCGTTAGTGGAGTTTAATTGCAAATAGGTTAGTTGGGTTGTGCATAAAGCTTGCCTTTCTTTTAGGTCAGATCCACACCCACAGTTTGGTGTGAGTACACTAATAGCATGCAGAGTGGCCACACGCAAGTGAGGAAGAAAACAACCTTCGATAAGCTTCGTAAATTGTGCAGGTTGTGCAAAGAAAACAATTTCCTTCCTAGAAGAGGACCAGAACAATTGGTTTGTGTGCCCTTCAATCAGAGGAAACACGTGGGAATTCACATTTATACCTCTACTTATATGCCAGGATTCTGTGCATTTTAAAACTCATAAATCATTCCAAGAAGAGAAACGTGGATGCTCTGCTGGGTTTATGAAGAAGAAAACCTGGCTATGTAAACCATTTTAGAGATAAGTTGATTTATGTCTTGGCAGGAAAGAGTTATGAAATTTGCTCCAGTCCCCCAACTAAATTTAATTCTGGTATTTATGTTGTTCTTACTAACATTTGCCATCTGATTTAAAATGAATAGTTAGCCATTTCTTTGTCAATGCCAAAAGGTGGCAGCATTTCAGTTGTAGGCAAAGGAATTTCCATATAGGGATGAGAATTTTATATATTGAGAAGGACCACTGAAAAGATGGATCGAACAGAGTATAAAGGCACTGTACACACATCTGATCTACTCTGCACATTGAATGAAGCTCTGGTAATGATCTGCAACTGATTATAAGATACATCATTGTTGTGTGTACTGGTCTGTTAAGAAGCTCAGATGGACTAGCAGAGGTAATATCTTTTACAGAATAAAAATAACATGGTCTAAAAAGTACACTCACGTAGCTTGAATTAGACCAAGCAATTAGTCACAGGCCTGCAATCATGCTAAGATGCAGTATGTTCATTGTGCCTCTGTATGTCAAACATGGAGATATTTTTGAGGGAAACAAACAGAAGGATTTAAATCCATCACCCACTTTTCAGGGTGGGAGAAGAGACAGAACTGCTGAAATTCAAAACAGGTTATATTGTTCACGGCAGAATGTAGTAAGTGATTAGTTTGCAATGCAAACTAAATCTTACAATTATTTTTGAGATGCAGGGGTGGCATGAGTCTGAAAAAGCTTGCACTGCCACTGGAAATAAATTTCTTTTATCCTCTGAAAGGCAGTCTATTTATCCAACTATAGGAAACCAAAGTAATCAGGGTCTCTAATTATCATCCAATTATGCAATTAGGTAGAAGTTATTAGAACAGCCTAATTACACACATACCCACTCAGAGTAGGATAGGAATGACCAAATGCAATTTTAGCACATTCTCAAGATTCCCCTTTTTTAATCTCAAAAGCAAACACTGAAACGTAAGCCTGAGCAGTTGTGTTCGTTTTTCCTCACAAGAAGGCCAATAAAGAAGGGTTAAGATACAACTTAAAAAGTCCAGTTGAGCCTTTATAATCATCTCACAGGAGGGCAGATTAAACATAATAACGAGAGATCTACATGAACCTCCTCAGTCAGGCTATGGGAAAGCTATTGTATTTTACTCTATTCTGTTCTGCTCTATTCGGGCTTTTGTGTGTGTCCATCACTTGTATTTCTGTGCCTCCCTCTAGTGGAAAGAACGGAGGGAAGGAGGCACACACGCCAGCAAAATGCACTTCATTTGACTAAGAACATTCTGTTCTTGAGTTATAATTAAGATGCTGCCAGGAACTTTCATTATGAACTTTGATTTTTCAAACATTTAAGACTTTGCCAGAAAAATAAATCTGACTTCAGCACATACTTTCAGCTAGAGCAGATATATTCTGGGGGGAGAACAAATCATGTATGTTGGACTGACTGCTCTGAGCTCAGACTTTTAAATGCTTTGATTTTTGCATACTCTTTCTTCTAAGCAAAAACATGCTTATGCTTAACCACAGAACCCTGCCAAAATTAACTGTTTACCTGGACAGATATTTTAATTTTGCAGGGGGAAAAAGCTCATTTTGATATTAATAAGAAAGGACTCCTGGATTCAAGCAGCTTTTCCCTTCAACAGAATAACAGAACATACAAATGCACTTTGTAGTTTTAATTGTGCTCTCCATTCAACCATTTTCACTAGGTTCAAGATTACTTTTCTTCTGCTCTATGGGTATTTCTGAGCTTTTAAACAAACGAAAACAAACCACAACTCCAGTTCACCTCTGTAAGGAGAAAACTTCAAAGGTGACAGTCCTTTCAGGTTTTGTTTAGGAACCTTAGCAGAAGCATTAAATACAGAAATCATTGATGTTTAATAGGAAAATACACTTGAGAGATAAAAACCCTTTGATATCCAAAGCAACTGCACAGATGTGATACACTTTTTAAACACACAGAGCAGTTAATTGTGCTGTATGATTTTTGGAACTTTGTACTTCTGAAGGCAGCTTTAAAGTGCTTTGTCCCATTCATGTCACATCCTATAGAATGAATAGTGCACATGCAATGACATCTGGAGCTGGTAAATGCACGTTTTCCCCTGCTGGGAAAATGGCTATGCTTTAAAACCAACAGGGAAGTAAGACGGATGTATGGCTTTTTCTGTTATTTCTTAGAAATCCCCTACATAAAGGCCAGAGCATAACCCTATTTAAGCAAGTTCTCCTAGGAAAAGATGGAATTGCAGTCTCTCTCCAGACTTGAAAGATGAGACCTCGGGTTCCACACTGGCAGGCACTAAGGTACGCAGTCTCACCTGAGTGAATCCAAGTTTGATCCGTCTTTGTTTGAAAGTCTTGGCAAACTGCTCAAGCTCCTCAAGGTCACTGGGCTCCTCCAAGCTGGGAGTGTCGATTCGCTTTGGTGTTGACTGGCTCTGTGGAAGTGGCTGAATGGGGGTCGCTGCTATTGTGCGTGTTGGGGTTGCTGGCTATTAGGATAGCAAGGAGGAGATGAAAATCAGACTTAAAAAAAAAAATAATTGGCCAAAATTAAATTTAAATAATAAAAAAAAAAAGGTCTTTCTCTGGTGAGAAAGATCGATGAATTGGACATTTCCTGTGATCTGAAAGTTCCTCCAGTTTATTTACATTCCTCTCCAGAACGAGCAATCACAATCCAGAAAACTCTATTAGTATGACAGCCTTTTAAAGGCTCTGTCATAACCAATTAAAGAAGAGATGTTCAATGATAACCTACAACTTTCATTTGCTGTAGAAGCTGTTCAAAGAAAGGCTGAACACTCTTACTTGATACATTTCTAACATTTATAGACAGCTTGGCATTCATCCCTTTTTAATCATTTTAAAATTGAATTTACTGCTTGTGTGAGGTGGCAGATTGTCATCAGCCCAAAAGATTCAAGTCTCCTGTTTAATCCTGGAAGAGTGAGCACACACAGGTGCAGCAAACATGCCAAGTTTCTTCTAATTCCATCTCTTGTGACTGACTCGACTCTTCCAGTATGAAAAAATTTTCCAGGAAGTCCACAAGAGATTCACTATTCCTGAACATGGGCATACCAGAGCATTTTGCTATGCAACAACAGTAAGTATCTGAAAAGAAATGAGCACCGTGGAAAATAGTAACAGGTGAACAAAATATCTGGTATTGCACAGTTCAGGCTTTATGTGCAACAGGAACACTGGAAACGTGTTTTGAATGCATAACTCTACCTTGAGGAACTGAGATGCAGAGACAAATCATTTGCTCTGGTTGAAGTCTATTCAGTTTAGCTGAGGCTCCTCAGTAAAGGTGATTTCATGCTTTTTTATGTCCTATGCCCAGCTCTGAAACTACAGACTCCTTCAGGCCAAATAAGAACAGTCTCAGGGCTGTGCAGCACTACGGTATCATGCAAAGTGTATGCAAAGGTACAGAAAAGGCTCTTCTCCAAGAAATGGCCTACACAGAGTTGAGTCTTTATGTAGCCCGTTATGTTGTTTTTCTCCTGGGTTACTGCAGTGTTTTGCAGTGCACAGCAGATGGTAGAGGGAGGTCAAGATCTATAATTCCATTACTTGAGAAATAACGTAATCATATATGATCTTTCTAGGATTGCAGGTACATGTGTCCCACTTAAAGGTTTTTAATATTTTTTTAATTTACACTAATCATAGTGGGTAATTACTGCAATATGTCTTTACTGATTTCACCCACATTACGTAATTTATTTTTTATTAGTATTTTAACATTTTTTTAAAACCCAACTGTAATTTTCAGTGAGGAATCATGCTGCTACCTGAGGTATGAACTACAGAGGTGAGACAAATTCCATTTTCCAAATGGTACATGAAAACTACTACAGGTGGTATAATAGAAAATGTAGTTTTCTAAGACTCAGACACATTATTGCAGACTAGAAAATTCTTATATGTAACCAAGTTGGCAGGAAGATACCATATGATCTAACTTGGTATTTGAGAAACAGCATGCAGTCATGAAACTAAACTGCACAGTAAAACCCAGAGCAAAGCACAACTAAATTTACAGGCATGTGCAACCTTAAATTGCTTTTCTTACAATCTGAAAGCTTAACCTTAGAGCTCTAATATTTTAATAGATATCAGAATATTTTAATATTTTATTTCTAACAATCTCTTCACTTCCACAGATGGTAACTGGTAAGACTGGCAATGACTTAGCAATGATATCACAATAACTACCTTATAATAAAGGTAGATCATCACTGCAATCTTCAGAAAAGTACTTATCAGTAATCCTCTTTTTGAGCTTTTTAGGTAGCCCACACCCTGTTGCTCTGAATTTCATAAATTTGTAAATTATCCAAGAAAATCTTACAGGAAATCAAACAATGCTCTAGTGTCATTAACTCAAGCTATCAATCCTGAAAATTTCCAGCTAAAAATAAATATTTAGGACATTAAAGCCTGAACACACAGGCACATTGGGGTGGGAACCATAAAACTGAACTATTTAGAAAGACGAATTTACTGTTATAGTTACAACATCTATTCAGGTAACTAATACAAAGGGTTCATTCACTTGGTATAGTTTAAATCCCCTCAAAGCAACTCATGAACTGTAGAAATAAGCCTGACCTGCGAGGCAAGGGTGATGCTTGGCTGAGACTGCAGGAGGTTGGCTTGGCTTTGCTGAGGTAGTTGCGTTAAGAGATTCTGCGCTTGCAGGAGACCTGGTGAGAGAAAAGTGTGGGTTTGGTTCATCATTTGAAAAGATTAAAACATAAAATGAGGTGAAACAAGGTTCTTGCTGAATGATGAAAAGTTAGACAAAAATTCGAGATGCAAGCTTTCATTTCATCCCTGCACGGGTATCTTCAGACTTTGGACTTGGCAGCCAAAATCCCCTTGCATTTTCCTGAACCCTTGCATTTTCCTGAACCCTTGCATTTTCTTACCCTTCTGTGGTGACAGAAGGGTAAGAGAGAGAAGTCTGGACTGGTCTCCTCTGCAGGAAGAGTTTGTAATGCTCTAGGTTATCCCAGTTCCATGTGCAGGAATCATTTGTTGCCCCTTTCAGCATGCAGATTTTGGATACGCCTCTTCTGATAACCAACAGATGACAAAGAATTACAGGGCCATATAAAAATACTGAGCACTAATCAGATCAAATTCAACAACTGAATAGTAATCAAAGCCACAAATTTGGCTTCTTGATCAACCTCCTTCCTCTCTGTGTGACCCTATGCCAGCTGCCTAACAAGAAGGAAACTTCCTCTGGCAAACTTAAGCAGACCACACCAGAAGACACAACAAGCCTAGATAACTCTCTCCTGGGTCAAATAAAGTAGGCATCTTTGGGAAAAGTAATTGGAATTTAAGTCCAGGTAAGACACTGAACACAGCTCGATTTGAACAAACAGAACATAAACACCACATTGAATATATGAAAACCCTGCTACTACTGAAAAGTGACAACATTAAAGAACAGTTGCAACTGGTAGAATCAATATACACAATATGCTGTCAATCTAAAAATAAATTTTCTAGCAGTCCACTATTTGCATAGTCTATTAAATCTCTGAGGAAATTAAGATACATACTTGCATCTATATATTTTAACTAAAATCCGTATGATTTTTTTCATTCTTAATACAAAAATGTATATATTTTTAAGGGATAGAATCTTGACAAAAATATATCTACAGTTAGTCAAGTCCCTCAATTTTATTGTGAAAAATACTAACTGTTATTTTTTACGTAACTCCTGGCTATGACTATCAATTTCCATTATCATAATTTAAGGACCTGACTAATTAAACTTACACTTCATAGGCACCTTCAATATACCAGGTTCCCAAAACCAGGGGAGAACAGACTGATGCTGTGCCACTCAGAGGACAGAACACCAACTAAGTGCCACTTAAATTCAACATCATCATCTGCCTGATCTACCTCTTAGCAGAAAATAGGTAGGGGACATGGGAATTTAGGACTTGATAAATAGTGAGAAATTTGATGTTTTATGCAAGGTTAAGGGCAGAGAAGACATGAAAAGAGGGACTACCATGGATAGGAAGGAGAAAATGAATCCTCAGTAAGGGATACACAACTACAGAAGCATTGTCTTCTGACAGTGATACTTGTTTTCTGTTTAACAAAGAGTTGAAAACGTAATTTAAACAGAATGTGTTGCTATCAAAATGCTCAAGACCTAGTGAATACAGCCAGCTGGTTATGCAACATAATAGCACAGCACAGACAACTATGCAAATTTGCTTTGCACCACATAATCAACATGTTCCAGCTGTGTTTTTGAAATGCCACAGCGAGAGAACAGAGCTGCTTAAGGAACTTCCAAGACAGCTACCTACTACAGTTACACGGTTCTTTTTACAATGCAATTATTTGTTCACCTAAAAGATTATTTTAGCTGCCCGAATCTAAAATACCAATTAGCGAACAGTCACCTCTAAGTGAAGAGGTTTTGACCTTCATTCAGTGACAGTGAATTTTAACTGACAGCTTGAAACAGAAAGAGGCAAACCCATCACACCCACACTGCAGGGTCTGACCAAGGAGACAAAACCCAGGCAGCTGACAGGGACCACACCTGAGCTCTAGTCCATCAGTTACAAGTTACTGACCTGTCCTACGACTGCAATCAGAGTAATTAGGGCTGTCCTTTTGTGATTTTTTGTCTTTGAAGAAATCCCAGAGGATGTTTTTCTGGCAATAACACTTTTGCTAAAGAGCACAGAATAACTACACCCTTCCTAATTTTATTCTTGCTCACACATTCTGAAGTAATCACCATGGAATGACAGTATAAAACAATCTGAACATGTTCAATATACTTTGTCTTAACATCATTTCACCCTACTTAAGACATACTGATACAAGGTGTCTCAGGCAGAAACTGGAGACAACAAGTTAGTTCAACCTGACTAAAGCAACAATCAGGGGATGGGGAAAGCAGCTGAACTGTTTTGGCAAAGTATGTGTCTCTTCTGATTACAGCCTTTTCAGGCAGTTGCCACACCCACACTTTGGGCACTTGTTGGCTTTCTTGGGTGGGCAGCTGCAGTTTCACTCCTTTCAGACATGACTTGAACTGGTCTAAGCTTTGCCTTCATTTCTTCTCTAAGAAGAAACCACTGGTCCCCACTGTGGTCTGAGATAACTTTGGTGACCTCACTTACAGCCTTTTACATCCAGTGTAAGTCCAGTGCCACCTTTTAGGCACCTGCTGAGATGTTGTTTGAAACTGGTGTTTCAAACAATGCTGTTTCCTTAGGGATTCATATTGGAATGATCAGCTCTGTTTAGTGGCAGAGCTTAAGGAAGAAGTGGAAAGGCTAAGGAGTATTGGGGACAGTGAAATGGAAATGGATGGAGTTACACCCTTCCAACCCTGAGAGAAGCTCAGGAGTCAGAGAAGGCTTGCTCCTCTTGCTTTCAGGCAGAAAGAGTAGGTGTAGTAGATGGGGGGGAATGGAAAAGGGTCTCTGCTCAGAGAGGTAAAAGAATCCCCTCCCAACTCCCCATCGCCCTCCCAGGAGCCTTTACAGAAAAGGTACAAGGCCCTGGATTTAGAGGGTCAGGCAGATGACACTAGAGAAGAAAAAAAAAATCTATCTGAAGGGTCTCCCAGTTGTGCTCTGTCTATCAGCCAGATCACAACCTCAGGTATTAAGAAAAGATGGGTAGTGGTAGTAGGTGACTCCCTTCTGAGGGGAAGTGAGGGCCCTGTGTGCCAATTGGAACCACCCCACAGGGAAGTCTGCTGCCTCCCTAGGGCTTATGTAAGGGATATCAGTTGGCTGAGGGGACAGGAGCACAGGTGGTGTTCTGGTCAGTTCCTTCAGTAGCAGGGATGAATGATGAAAGGAACAGGAAAACCCAGGTTATCAGTAAGTGGCTGTGGAGTTAGTCCTGTATCTGGACTTCAGCAAAGTCTTTGACACCATCTCCCACAGCATTCTCTTGGAAAAGCTGGCAGCCCACAGCTTGGACAGAGGCACTCTGTGCTGGGTTAGGAACCGGCTGATGGCCGGGCCCAGAGAGTGGTGGGGAACTGTGCTGCGTCCTGTTGGGATCCGGTCACTAGTGGTGTCCCCCGGGGGTCAGTGCTGGGCCCAGTCCTGTTTAATGTCTTTACTGATGATCTGGATGAGGGCACTGAGTCCACCATTAGCAAATTTGCAGATGACACCAAGTTGGGGTGAGGGGGATGTCAATCTGCTGGAAAGCAGGAGGGCTCTGCAGAGGGACCTGGACAGACTGGAGAGATGATCTGATTCCAGCGGGATGAGGTTCAACAAGGCCAAGTGCCAGGTCCTGCACTTTGGCCACAACAACCCCCTGCAGCACTACAGGCTGGGGACAGAGTGGCTGGAGAGCAGCCAGGCAGGAAGGGACCTGGGAGTTGGGATTGACAGGAAGCTGAACATGAGCCAGAGTGTGCCCAGGTGGCCAAGAAAGCCAATGGATCCTGACCTGGATCAGGAACAGTGTGGCAGCAGGACCAGGGAAGTGATTCTTCCCCTGTACTCAGAGCTGGTGAGGCCACACCTCAAATGCTGATCCAGCTCTGGGCCCTTCAATTCAGGAAGGACACTGAGGTGCCGGAGCAGGTCCAGAGAAGGACAACGAGGTTGGGGAAGGGACTGGAGCACAAGTCCTGTGAGGAGAGGCTGAGGGAGCTGGGGTTGTTTAGCCTGGAGAGGAGAAGGCTCAGGGGAAACCTTATCACTCTCTGCAACTCCCTGACAGGAGGGTGTAGCCAGGAAGGGGTCGGTCTCTTCTCCCAGGTAAGAAGCAATAGGACGAGAGGGCACGGCCTTAAGCTGCACCAGGGGAGGTTTAGGTTGGACATTAGGAAGAATTTCTTCACAGGAAGGGTGATTAGACATTGGAACGGGCTGCCCAGGGAGATGGTGGAGTCACTGTCCCTGGAGGTGAGGAAGAGACTGGATGTGGCATTCGGTGCCATAATCTAGTTGACAAGGTGGTGTTCGGTCAGAGGTTGGACTCGATGACCCCAGAGGACTTTTCCAACATAACTGGTGCTGTGATTCTGTAACATCTTTATTACCAGTAAGGCTGATGGGACAAAATGTATTCTCAGCAAGTTTGTGGACAATACCAAATATGGGGAAAGCAGTCAACAGGCCAGAAGGCAGGGTCTAGACTGGCTGGACAAATGGAACCTCATGAAGGTTGATGCAGGAAATGTTATTTGGGGTTCTTTTTTACCATGAGAGCAGTCAGCTGTTGGGACAGGTACTTGAAAATGCTGCAGAAACTCCACCCTTGGACATGTTCAATTCAACTGTCTGAGGTGCTGAGCACTCTGCTGTAATTGGACCTGCTTTGAGCAACACTTCATGACCTTTGGAGGTCCCTTCCAGCCCACATGATTTGTTTGAATCTGTAAAAGCTGATAGTGTACTTGCATACTTTACAGAGGTCTTATTCCTAACCCTCTGCCCTGGGTTTTAAGAGCCCAGTGGTATTACTGCATTAAATATGGCATACAAATTACCTGTGTGACACTCTGAAAGAATGAGGTAAAGATCTATGCAAAAGTATGACAGTTTAGAGGTATTTAATTTTTTTTAATAGTTAAAGTAAATGCATCTACCATCATGCAGGATTTTTCCTGTAATGTCTATGAGTAGCATGAATAATGGTCCAAGCCAAAAAACTCTTCCTGCCAGCCAACAGTCCCCAAGGACTGATCTGGGGTTCAGTTCTTACTATCTAAAATTAAACAAAAGATAAAACAAACATTCAAGTGCAGACTTTTTCAGAATACTTTTTAGAAAGTTGGCCCAGAAGCATAATACATAATTCATTCCTAAATGATCTCCCTAAAGAGTGAATTTTTTCATCTAAGAACTTGACTGCTTTATCTATGCCAAAGCTGCTGTTCTTCTCACAGACATATCCTGGAAGTCAGCTTGCAAGACAAAGCCATTACAACAGCTTTCACATAAGTGAAGCCTCAAAGTGTGTAGGACACGAAGGAAAAAAAGAGAACAAGGACTGAATTTGGCCTGCTATCATTATCCCTCACAACAAAAAAAATGAAATCATAAACAAGGCTTTTAATAATAAACAGCAATAACTTTAGAATAGGTAAGAGCAGTTTCAGTGTTTAAAGGGAATTAGTAGCTTGTCTTCCACATTTGCCTTTCTGGATATTTTCTTCATAAGTACTGTTTCTAAATCTCCTTGACAATGATACAGTATTTTCTTAGATCTTAACAACTTCCGTTTCCAAGATTAATTTATATTAAATGCAGCACCAATTCCCCTCTCCATTCAGATTTTTACTGATATGATTTTTATTGGCAACATCTCCCGAGTAGAAAGGTGAACAGTCACCTGATGAGGGTAATATTTCTAAGAAGCAGCTGTAATTGTAGTAAGGGATGTTGAATTGATTGTTCTAGAGACAGATCTATTAGATACAAGAACAGATACAAGAGGTATAAAGACATTACAGTCACTGCCTGTGACTTCACCAATAATTTGGACAACGGTAGCTCTGAATAAGAAATTGCTCCAAATTTCTATTTCCATTCAATCTTCTGCATAACTGCTGAGGCTTGAAACCATTCCTTCAGTTATGATGTTACCAATTACCAGCCATGGAAAATGAGAACTTGTAAATTCGTTTCATATAAGCCACTAAATAGCCAGAAATCATCTGGAAAAGGAAGGTGACTACGTCGGACACATGGCAGTGGATTTATGGGGAAAATTTCATATCTGTTGCTGGGTGCTGTAATATGTGTGTTAAAGAAAGACAGGAGAACTGATTAACATTTGAGGCGTTGAATTTTCTAAAATTTTTCTAAAATTTCTAAAATTTTCTAAATTTTTCTAAAATTTTTCAGAAGTTCGATGTAGGGTCATGAAGTTCAATCCCTTCAAGAATCTACATACAACTGCTGATGATTTTTTTTCTCTGTACCCCATCACCTCTTGAAGTAACAAGTTTTTCTTTACCAAATGTCTACATGTCTTCTAAAATCTTGTTTAGAGATACTGTTCTTTAGTTATTTCCCTCAAAACTCTTCTCATTTTAAAAACATTTATATGACTACATGGCACACACAAAACAAGTAGCATAGTCTGTAAAGCAATACATTTCTTCCAGAATACATAATCTATACATAAATCTGAATTTTCATGTTAGTTATTAAATGCATACATATATATAAAGCTCCATGCAGTACCAATGAGGCATCAAAAGTAAAGAAAACTCTATGCTAGTTTCCTCAGAATATTTATTATTTTATGAAGTTGACTAATGGAGCAATAGGACAAGAACAACCTGGAAAAGTCAGCTGCAACAGCAAACAACAAAGTAAAACCACACACTTTCTCAATCTTTCTCATAAATAGTAATGTACAGTTTGAGATCTTCGAATAATAACTGTGAAATACTGCAAAAAAGCCATATCAAAAAGTGATATGAGGGGTATTATGGCACACATGTTGCTTTATCATTGAGTGCTCATGAAGAAAATGAGATCCATTCAAGCATTTCAGTTTGGAAGGTTGTCACGCACTAATGACCTATGGTCAGAATCCAGCACATAAATCTCCCCACGTTTTTGAGCTATTCAGTTGTCCAGGCTGCACATTACCAGTAAAACACCACGTTTCTACACACACTGAGTCACTGGATGACAGCAATATGCAAGTCTTATATTGCAGTGAAGAATTAATTTTACAGATGGCCCCTGAAAAAAGGTACTATGAAAACCTCCTCTAGTAGTTAATTCTACTTCGGGAGATTTTAAACAAACAGAAAAGCCTCCCTTCCTTTCTATAATGCAAACAACTCATTTTGGGAGATGAATACAAATTTGCTTCTCTTAGTTTTCCCTTTTTCTGAGGCATCTTCAGAGGTATTTTAGAAAATCAGCAGATTTTCACTGAAAAATGTAGGCAGACCTTAATACCAATGAGTTTTTCAATACAATGCTTTTGTGCCTGCTGTTTCATTAAAAGAATTTATTTTTTAAAAAAACGCTGTTTTAAAGAATCCTTGAACTACATTTTGGTAGTTTGATTTCTTCTAGAACAATATGTTAAGTCTATAAGTTCTGCTTCATTTTAAGAAAACAGTATATCCCTAAATGCTTCCATGAACAGCCTTTTAGCCATTTTCTACCAGTACCGGTATAAAATCTCTCCTAAATCAAGTCCTATTAAAAGGAAGTTAATTTTGACTAACCCTTTATTCAAATGTGAGAGCATTCAGACAGCAAGAGCGCTTCAGCATAATGGAAAGCCAGGTTCTATCCAAGTCAGAGTATGTAAGAAGGAATGATGCATGAAAAAATTGAAAGGAACAGAAGAAAATGAGGTGCAAAGAGCTGCTTTACAGGACAGCCAGGCTCTGGAGGACTCTTCAAGCATAACAGGATTTGCCTTCTGAGCAAGAATCTTTGGATTACCAGACCTGAACAACTGAGTAGAGTTCATGTAGAACAGAGAGGAGGAAAAAAAAAAGACTACTGGAGTATATCAGCATAAGAGGCCATGGCTAAACACAGTTTTCCATGGGCAGCAACAAATGGGGCTGCAATCAGTACCGTGATGCATTGCAACTTGGGAACACGTTAGTTCTTACAGCAAAGCTGCTGTACAACATCTTAACTGGTCTGGCACACTGCCACCTCCCACTGCCCTGGT
The DNA here is from genome assembly GCF_001715985.3 of Manacus vitellinus. Classification (NCBI taxonomy): domain Eukaryota; kingdom Metazoa; phylum Chordata; class Aves; order Passeriformes; family Pipridae; genus Manacus; species Manacus vitellinus. Next base: position 2,432,467 of record NW_021940498.1, on the reverse strand, counting down.
TTGTCTTTGGCACATAAGTCATACCCAGTACATTGTCAAAATATTATTACTATGAGAGCTGTTACACAAATCAAGCATTCTAGTTCTTTTCCCAAGGCGTAATTATTATTTCAGTTTATGACAAAATTCACTGTACCTGCTTCAGGCTTAAGTACTTTTCTACTCTCCCACAAGAACTTTTGATTCTGTAATCTTTTTCCTGTCTGTCCTGGTTTTGACTGGGATAGAGTTAATTTTCTGTCACTGGTATAGTGCTGTGGTTTGGATTTAGGATGAGAAGGATATTGATGACATGCTGATGTTTTAGTTGCTGCTGAGCATCACGGACTCAAGGACTTTGCAGCCTCTCATACCACCCCACCAGCAAAGAGGCCGTGAGCCACAAGAATCTGGGAGAAGACAGAACCAGGACTGCTGACCCAAACTGCCCAAGGGATATTCCACACCCTGTGGTCTCGTGCTCAGTTTATAAACTAAAGGGGGGAAAGCTGGCTGGGAACTGGCTGGACACTGGGCAGTGGGTGGTGAGGAGCTGCACTGTGCATCACTTTTTTTGTATCTCATTTTGTAGCCCTTTGAGCATTGACCTAATCCAGACAGCCAAGGCACCCTCCAGGCCTCCACCTCATAGGATTCTACCTTTGAGTTCTGGAGAGCTGTCTTCTCCAACTTCTCTTCCCAGTAGTCTTACTTTTTGAGAACCTAACCCAAAAATTCAGATGCTGCATTGTTTTCCAAGAAGCCTTGTTGTTAACAAATGTTCCCATGACACTCTCCCTGGATTGGTCCCCCCTGAGAAGTGAGCTACACAAATTTTGACAAGGCTGAGGTCTAACACCAACAAAGGGACAACCTGTTAGAATTCCCTAATTGCAGTGCTGTTTTTCTCCTAGGGATTATCAACAGTTAGTGAAGGTGTATGAACCACCTCAGTTTCACCTTATCCTCTAAAAAAGCTCTGCATGATTTGCTTTTCTGGCATGAAGCACTTACCCTGCTGCCCCTGCGGTGTTTGTGAGATGATGAACTGTGCTGGCTGCAAGTTGGTTGTTGGATGCACCAACACAAACTGTTGCAGGTTGAGATTCTGCTGCTGAAGCTGCTGCAAGTGCTGCAAATCCTTAAGGAAACAGGAGAAGAGAAAAAAAAAAAAAAGAGAGAGAAGAAAAGAAAAAAAAGAAAAAAAGAGAAAAAGAAAAAAAAAAACAAAAGAGGAAAAAAAAAGAAAAAAAAAAGAAAAGAAAAGAGCTGTGTGTTAGACATTTAGGTCAGCCATGACTCCCAATGTAACTCGATTTTCTATCAGCCAGTTACACTCCAACATTTAGAGATAAAAGTGGATGTCAAACACAGCAGCAGTCCTGCTACTGAATATCCTTTAGAACGGCAATTTGAATTGCACTGTCGTTCATAAAACCAAACAAAAGTTATTTAGTAAATAACCCAGCAAAGTATTTCTAGCACTGTTCTGCTTTAAAAACAAAGCAAAACAAAACCAAATAAACAAACAAATCAATCTCCCTCCCATCCCCACCAAATTCAGGAGTTTTCAAATACTTCAGTTTTATCAGCACTCAGACTTCTCAAATTTATTTTTTTGAGGATGGAACTCTGCTACAAATCAAGCATATTAGCTGGGAGCTATTTTTGTTTATAACAACAATCTGCAATTACCATTTGAATCAACAACAAGAAAGCAAAATATTACAGATTCCTTGTTTGCAGGCTGATTGTTCAGGTCAAATTTCAGAAAGTAGCTAACTCAATAAATAAATACATATATTTGATTAGTTCTGAAACAAATTACAATAAGCCTAATAGATATGACTATAATTAAAGTTTAAAAGAAATAATCCAAATCACTGCTTTATTGTAGAACCCTACTTTTATGTATTTAAACCATTCAGAACTGTTAATTTTCTGTAATTAAATGACTGGTCTCAACATAAAATGCTAATCTCGGAGAAACTGGATTTTCAAGAAAAATGCTTCAACCTGACATTTAGCTGGAGAATGAAAACATAAAGAACTGTTTAAAAATATTGCTCCCCCCAATAGCCTTTCTCTTTTCATCTTCTCCAGACAGGACAATAACAAGAGTAACTGAAATTGAGAACTGAAGCACATTGTGAAGTCAGCCAACATAATAGTGGTAATCCATGAAAACTATCTATACATGTAGAATTTTTCCATCTTTCTGAGAAGAAGCTGCTTCAAAATACTCACCAAGCAAATATTTTCCATACTTGCAACCTCCCACTGAAAAAACCAAACTCCCACTGAACAAGCCAAACCAACCAACCAAACAAGAAGACTAAAGTGTCACATTATTTTAAATCTGTTAAACTATAACTTCAAAGTTGCAGAAATCTCCTTTTGGGGATGAAGGGTAGGGAGTGTGTCAGTGGGTGGAAAGGAAGACTAGGGAGTTAAAAAAAAAGGGAGTCCATTGATTTATGAGACCATAGACATGCATTATAGGAAAACGACTACTTAACCTGCATTACACAGACACTGGCCATCAATCACTTGGGCAACTTAGTTGTGTTAAGTCAAGAGCGTGCAGTGTAATAATATGGCAGACAGACACCAGATGGATTGGCCAAGCAATGCTCTTAAGAAAAGGAAACTTCCATCTTATGAGGGAACGGTAAAATTTTAAGAAGTGCCCACGAGCGGAACAAAGTGTTTTCAAAGTCAACGGTATTGTTTGCTTTCAGAAAATTTCAGTAGTAATACAAACTATTCCTATGAAACTGAGGCCAATTTCCCTCTTAAAGAGAGAGAAATAACTGCTCCAGTTTTTCCCTGGAACTCCATATTTCTTCTGACTTCGTGTCATAACATCACAATGGTCAGCACCGCTAACAAAAACTACTGCTTCTTGAGCCCAACACAACATGGGCCTCCACTCATTTATTCACTGATTTTCAATGCTTGACTGGTTACCTCTGCAGGTTGTGCCGACCCTCCAGCACAGAGGGGCTCACACCAAATCGGATGCGAGGACTGGATGCAGAGTTAAAAGCAGAAATGAAAAGAGTAGGGCAAGCTGACTAAGGGTGTGAACACTGGGTGGAAGAAAAGGAAATAAAGAGAGGCTGCAGGGTGAAAACAGAGGTAGATAAGAGAAAAAGTACAAACACAAAAGGAGGAGTTGAGAAGAAACTGTGGAAGGAAGAAGTATCAACAGAAAAACAGACAGGTGGAGGACCTCTCCCACCAAAAGCAAGATGACCAAGTAGATCTCAGATGATTTGAAGCTGGAGTTATGTATTAGAAAGAATACAAAGAAACAGTGGCAGTGTATCTGTAAGATCAAAGGAGGAGAGCTTTTTGTTTAAGACTATTGTATTCATAACACCGGCTACCCAGCTAAGACATGACAGCTCTTATCATCAGGCTCTTACACTTTAATATGAGAAAACTGTTTTTAAATTGAGGCCTCAGGGATAACTGGTATAAGCAATCTTATTCTGTGCATCTGCCCTGGTAACTGGTGTGTTGGCTAAGTCTTGTTTAAATACAAAAATATAATTCTGTAACGCAAAACGAAAATGATACCTCCAAGGCTAATCACACTTAAATAGCCCTACCGGCCCCTCAAATTCATTTGAAATCCAACTTTATTTCTACCTTGGGAAAGTTTTATTATTTAGTTAATTATACCACTACAGTAAATCTCCCAATAGCAACCACATGAACAAACTTGACACTATTTTCCTATACTGATCTTTTTTCCCCTCAGTGTTAAAATTCCTTCTGCAAGCATAAGCACACAGAAAGAGATGGAAAGACTTTCAGGGAAACATGCATGTCTTCTGGTGCTGCCTGACAACTTAGAAAGATCAAAACAATCCAACTCCTACCTCAGCAGAATGATCTGTCAAGTGCTACAACTTGCCATGAAGATTTTTGTTAAAAAAACAAAATAAATCATCTGAAGTTCTACATTCAATGTCATTTTCTCTAATTACACCCTCAGCACCTCTGTAATTTTGAGGTTTACATCATAAAAACACTGATCATAGATCGTGAAAAGAAGTAAAGTTTAAAAAGAACTCCAAAGCTTGGTACAACTGTTCGCTGTCACTTTAGCAGCAGCCCAGCAGCAGCACAAGCATCTCCCCAGGCTGCTGCAGCAGATACCTTACGTGAACTGCAGAGTACGTCAAAGAAGTCATGCTTGTGCAATTAGTTAATTAAAATAAATATGGTAATCCCCCTGCAGCAGAATCCTGCCAGTTAATCAATTATTCAAAAAATCATCAATTAAAACAAACATTCAGCTATTTGTGTAATCAGCTATATGTTTACAATAGCAACACAAACAAAGCTGAGCACTGCTTACAAATCGTTGCCAAGTTGGATCAAAAAGCATGGTGTTACCTACCTATGAACCTAGATGGTAGACATTTTCCATAAGTATCTCAAATTATATCCAACCCCTGCACAAACTATGCCCTGCACTTTCATCATGGGAAGCAGCCAACAAGATTCAACCAAACTCATTTAGGTATCAAAATAACCTATCCTAAAAGAATCAATTGTGAAGTCAAACGTTTCGGTAATTAGAAACGCCAGAAAACGAGTCCAACTTTAATTTGTTCCCCATGTGGCAACAACATGATCACATGCTATTTCTCAAGTAGCACAAGCTCCTGTTTGACGGCACACGCCTGATCTTCTCGACTCCTCTCAAACATTTCTCTGGAGATTCTCTCCAGTACAAAATTAATAACTGTAAATGCTTCACACATTTCCACTGCTGTGGAAGAGAGGGATTAGCAACATCTCACACACTGCATTCAAAGGTATCTGCCCATTCAAAGGTATCCACTGCTTTGGCGGTACATTTGACAAACGTAAAGCCAGAAAGTTCAAGGTATGGGTTTTGTTACTATGAAATTTTAGTGTGCCACACTCCAGTAAAGCAGACCAAACTATCTTAAGCTGCACACCTGGAAGACAAGAGGCACACACCTATGGATTACTTACACTTGGGTTAAAAGACTTGCACAGTATCACGTGGGAACTCTGTGACAGATGCATGGCAAGAAGTTAGAAGCTGACCACCAACTCCCCTGACAAGGACATTTCCCATTCTTTTCTTGAAATCTGTCTGTATTATTGGCTACAAAGACTTAACAAAATTAAGAGATGATCTTGAGAACTACAAGTTTCCTTGAATGCTACATCCTTCAGTCATCTCCACATCATGCCAGTGAAGTGAGATCCTTTGCTAAAAGATTTGTTAATATTTGGTCACACGACTTGTCACAGTCCAACAAGAGGTTCAGTGTGGGATCTCTCACTTAAATGTGGGATGGCATCACTCTGGCCTCTCTAAGGACTGCCAGAGAGGTCAGAACTTCTAGGCCAACCCCACAGAAATTTGCCACTTCAGCTAATCAAAACCTGATAGCACAGCCAGGTTGTTATTCAGCTAGTGGACTAGCACAATAAAGGAACTGCACATTTCACCAATGGACTTCACAGTAATTGTGACATTTCCATTCTTGTCCTTAATCAGACCTCATGTTCACTTTTTAAGACACTTCACCCCAGTTGAATGCAAGAGAAAACAGCCTGAACAGAAAGCACCAGACAGTCTTAAAGAATCTGCTCACTCTAAGAAGCAGCAGCTTTGGAGATTACATATCCAACATACTTTGCACAGCTACACTAATACACAAACTGATACTACGTACTGAGAACCTTAATCTACGGAAAGATGGACCTCAGCATGAGCAACACGACAACCTAATAGTAGCACTCAAGATGCCTCAGCTGTACATTTGTTTACCCTTGTCCACAAGTCTAAGGAGTTTCCACACTCCATATACTAAGTATGGAATTAGTGGCACTGCATTCTCCACACAGAATTATCCCAATCCTGGAAGATCCAGGACAATCCTCGCTGCTTCTAGTAAGCAGAACTGCCTTGAAACGCAGTTCTTCAGAATTAACTGGCAAGTAGTACCAGACCATGAAACTGGACAGATTTCAACTCCAGACACATTCCGGCAAGTTTTTCCCTACACACACAAGAGTGCCCATCCTTTGTCACTGAACTCTGAGCGTTAAGCACCAAGCCAAAACAGCACACAGATCTGTCAAGTCAAACTGCCTTTCTTCAGCTCTGTCATTTTGCTTCCAGCAAGCACCATTTGGGTCTGATGAGCATCCTTTGTGACACACAGGCATCACTTCCCATCCACACAGGTCTCAACAAGCGCAATTTCTGTGGGTATCTCTCTGTACCCTCTTTTCCTCCTTTCCCAAGCTAACTACCAGGAGGAAAATTCAGAAAATACAGATTCTGGAGCAAACTCAGAAGCCCAGTGGAAGTGACGAGCAACTAAGACTACCAACTTCGACCTCACCAGCTGAGGACGTGTGAGGAACGACTAAAAACGCTCGAGGACTCCAGAAACCCACCGAACAAGGGAATAAAAAAAAAACGGTGCAAACGAAGTCAAAGGTCTTTTGTTTTCCACCCTCTCAAGCCTCAAGGCTCACCTGTGCAATCTGTATTGGCTGAGATAGAGGGATCTGCGTCATCGGCGTTGCAGCAGAGGCTGAGATGGTGGCACCAGCAGCGCTGTGCTGCTGACTGGCTGAGTGCTGCACTGCAGCCGCCAGCAACTGTGCCTGCGCCTGTTGGAGCAATAACTGTTGCTGGGCTGGCGTCAACGTGAGCTATAAACAATTAGAAAACACAGCCATTAATAATGCAAAGAGCCACTTCAGCTACAAAGTCATTAGCTAGCTTGTTACTAGGTATATTAACCAGACAACCCCAGAACTATTGCTACGGTTCAGCCGATGACTGTGGCCATAAGTAAGGACAGCTGGCTACTCAACACAGTGTAGGAACCAACCTACCACGGGCGTGACGTAAACCACGCTGCACCAAAGCAAACATTTGCACTTACTGGAACCTACAGAACCTAACTTCACTCCTAAGTCTTCTTCACAACTCTACCAGCAATTTCTGGGAAAAGGTAATTAAGTAGCAAGCAAAAGAAAAGAATCGGTATTGCCAGGATCTGAAAAGAAATTTACACCCAGCAGAACAGCAAGTGATTAGCCAGATGAATGCGAAGCAGGAATGCTGGCTATGGTTACTGAACAAACTGATAACACCCCAGCTGCTTCACATTAGCATGAATCTCTGCCATATTCCATCATTTCCATTATGCCCTAAGATATAAGTAAAGAACATGAGCTCCATTTGTTTCTCTCCAAGTCTCCCCATCTGCTTTTTTTTTTTTTTTTTTTTTAAATAGAATAGAGTTGGCAACTTCACATCCCTTCCCTTTCCCAAACACGCATTATCTCTGAGGAACAGGTGGCAGCAGTTTCTCCTTTACATGTAAATGAATCTTGATGCCCATATTTACTACAATCCGTATCTGCATGGGCCTGGAGTTTTGAACGTTTCACTACAGCAGACAATCATGAATTAAAACAAACCAATATTTTTTGGGAATGCAAAAAATAATAAAATATGCCAGGTTTTAACAACATATTAAAACAGTCTCACTTTTAAAGCTTTCAAATGCAGTTAACTGAAAACTAAATAGGATGTTTATTTGTACATTAACATAGATGAAGGTTTAACAATTGAGCCTGAATTTAAGATGATATTTCATTCAACTGTAGAGATGATCTAATCTAATACTTCGAATCATAAATACATTATTGGAGCAACTGCCCTAAACACACAAACACTTAAAACTGCAAAGTTGACTACGTAAACGCTCATTTTTAATGAGTCCTTTCGAAAAACTTCCTTTTTTGAAATGACTGAAAGCCTTTACAACAATTCAGAAACACCAAACAGTCTAAACCAAGTTATCTCATATTTACTCCCAAAGCCTTGCAATTAAAAAACCCTCAAAATTGGTAGGTTAAAACAGAAGGGTTGAATAGGCTTAAGGAGTACTAATACAGTTACTTAAAAAGAAATGTATTTGAGAAGAGGAAGAATTAGCAGGTCCCATAATTTTGCTCTACACCCAGCTATCTGATAAGATTTAGTCTCGTTCTCCCATGTCCCATTTTAATCTTGAAAAAAAAATAAAAATTCCTCTTTATCACATCAGTGACTGTCCTATTTGTACACACACCAGGTTTTCCTTTCATTGCAGAGTCAAGACGGGTACCGAGAACAGAGAGAAACAATTCTTTGTTGTTGTTGTTTGACAGCAAATACTATTGCAACAAACCCCAAATATTAAAGTCTGCTTATTTTTCTAGGAAGATACCTTCTGTCCCCACTTTCCCTGAAGTTTCTTCCTATGTTAATGACAATCCCCTTCACTGCCAGGCTCTGTGATACTGCCATCAGGAGGCTGACTGCAGTAAACCTGGGTAAACCTTACCCCAGTGATCTGTCCTCCGGCCAGCATGAGCTGGGTCTGGGGTATGGCCGCCTGCACTGAAGGCTGCTGGGAAGGCTGGCTTGGCTGCTGAGAGTCCCCAGATTCTTCATTAGATTTAGACTAGTCAAAAAAAAAATACAACTCTTTATAGTGTAAAACAGATGTTAATGTATAACACACTGCTATCTCAACACCGCACAATAAAAATCTTTCATCTGCATACAAAAAGCCCTTGGGTTTATTTTAAGAGTGTGTTTAAGCAATGGCTCTGTGTGCCCACCATCTCAGCCAAGATTGCTCAAACATGTCTGTAGGTAATGCAGTTTAAACAAAACAAAGAGACTCTCTGGTCCTGTGTAACTCTTTGACGTTATTTTCAGGTCCCATCTCATCTGACGCAATGTCGCTACCTCCCACCATAAAGAAAGAGAGGGCTGTTAAAATTATTCATTGCCTAAAATCCTGAACAATGGAACCAGGGAAAGGAGATTTTGTTTCCATTATCTGCATCCTGTACCTCTAAGTCGTCATACTGTTGGCTTATATGGGACTGCTTTTGAAAAATCCTCACAGGTTTATCCACCGACAGCAAAATACATAATACATAAAGTGCTTTTAAATAATCAAAGTTTAGCATTTATTCTATTTATTTATTAATGCTGCTTTATTTAAAAAGATTCGAGTTTATTTTGATTTATTTCCGTGGTTTGGTTGTTTGTTTTTTTAAACACAAGAAATTGTGAAGACATGAGGGAGGAAACGCAAGTGCATGAAGAGGGGGAGAGAGTTTTATGATAATTAAAACTGGTTATGCAGAACATTAAAATTCTGCATAGATTTGCATATTTTCCACCACCTGTTTTGGGGACTGCAGAGCGGGCTAATTAACATAAAGGCTCTGATTAATTCTGCCAGTCATTGAGTGATAATTACAGCGCAGGACTGTAAACATTCTGCACTGGAGATACAGCCTGTTTGCCAACATCTCTCTCAGGGATGGAAGTTTACCATGGCAACCAAGGCAATTTTCTGCCTCCTTCCTCTTAGAAAGGAAGGTCACTATACCTCCTCTTCTTTCCAAATTGTTATTATGTATAAGTGGGTCCACATTCTATTGCATTTCATGTAATGCACTACCTACATTCTTTAATAACAAGCAATACTGAAACCAGTCTTCAATAAAACTGCATCCCTTGCCCCTTTAATATAGTACTGAGAGGAAGTGGAACATTAACTGATACACTGAAGTGTTCAGCATCATAAAAAAGTTTGAAAGCTTTGTTGTCTCACGTACATTATTAAACAACAATTACTCTGACTTATTTTGATATCACTTTGTGTTATTTACACAAGCAATCTAAGCCTGCCACCTTACATAGTTAATGTTATGTTATAGTCCCATATTCAGGTACCAGAAAAATCGCAAAGTAATACTTGATATGTTTAAAATAAGTGAATAAATGAAAGAACATGAAATATGCCTGGATTTTCATAGTTTTCATGACATGACACCTGACTGAAATTCAGCATTAAGTTATGATTGCTGCACGTCTTAAACAACTCCAGTGTCTGAATGCTGACTACCCTGAACCTGATTTACAGCTGTAAAACTATTATTCCTTCATACCTATCACTTGCAAAACCAGTCAGACTGAAAACACAGAGTAACATACTATAGGTTAAAAACTATCTCTAATGGGACCAGGATGCTCTTCGGGATGAGAGAAGGACAAGCAGCAGAAGGTAACTGTCTTTACCTGTACATTTAAGGACTGAGCAGCAGCCTGTAAACTTGTTCCAGCGAGCTGGACCTACAACAGTGCAAAAATGGAAATGAAATAATGTAGAATCCACAGAAAACTAGCAATGTAAAAAGAACCATCTCCCCACCCACGTCCCAACAAGAACACTGCACGCCCCTCTAACACCTGAATCAGTGAAACAGGGGTTGGGCTCCAGGCTGAAAAAGATCTATAAGGCTCTTCCACAAGTGTTATTTGTCTGCCTCTTGCAGAAGGTATTCCTGCCCAGGGATCTAGATATTATCATGGATAAATCTGAAACAGAGCATATTGGGTGGACAGGCTATCTAGTCCTATTCCTGTTCGAAAAATCCAGGCTCCAGGGGAGGCCATTAAGCTCTAGTCATCACCATCCTACCCATATTTCAGGATGGGTCTTACCCCAACACTGCATTCACCCACTTTCCTACATGACAGAGGAGCAATCACCTGCACAGCACAGAATCCAGAGCATAAACACTCTCCCTCAAATCAACCTGTTCAAGTATTTCCAGTCCTCAGCCACTGAAAAGAAGATCTCAACACAGAGGACCAGAGACACTTTACAAAGGCTGTATTGATTCAGGTATACTTAAAACTTGAATCCAGTGTTTGTGATTAACAGGTCCAAAGAAGGTCTTGTGGGTTAGCAGGGAAGAAAAACAGATGCTTCAGAAAGTGAGATTTTTTAAAAGTGTTATTTTATCTCTAATAAGGATTTTCTCTGTACGACAAACACTGTATTTTCATTAACTCAAGACCATTTTAATCAGTTTTGCCTTGTTTCTACCAGCACTCCTAGTTATAAAGAAGGAATGCTATGTAATTAATTACCAACACTTTCAAAGGTCACAGTTACAGCCTGTAGAGAATTCGGTCTCTGGCCATGTTTGAAAACCGCTGCTCATTTGAAAACAAGGCAACATGTGAGGATACAATAAAGCAAAGCAAAATGTAGCACTCTTGCCTCTGTAAAATGACGTCCCCACATAAAGAGTACACATTTTCAAGCTTGGGAAAAACTGCAGTACACGAAATTAATAACTGAATATTTGAACAGGCGACCCTTAAAAGTCACCTTGGAAATATTTCCTGCCTCTCTAAATGAAGGTACCAGACTTACTAAGCATGTTCTACATCTAAGCAAACACTCTCAGAAAAGCCCCTCCTCATCACAAGCAAAATATAGTTTGATACAGCTGATGTAATGTCACCTTTTAACATAGATTAACAGCAGAGAATAACCTAAACACCACCAGCCTGCCATCCAAAAAAATATACTCAGAAATAATACAGTAAAATGACAGAAAACACACAAAAAACACCAGAAATGTATCTCAGGTACAGTCAACATAGTCCTGAAAATCTCTCTGAATGCAATTTGGACACCCCATTCACCACACAACCAACATTTTCAAATTAGAAATTAAACTGTTCCTGAATGCTGTCTACAGCCTAAGATTTTGCATTAGTCTAGAGGAAAGCACTGTGTGTTAAGGTTGAATAACACCCCACTAAGAGCAGCCACACCAGCAGCGGACAGTTTGACAATAGATCCCCACACACCTGCAGGTGAATAAAAGAATACCTGAGATTTGCCTTTGAACCAGTTTCAAGAAATGAATCACACCTTATCAAACACGAAGTTATAAAGAACCTGACAACTGTTTAAATACATACATTTCCAAAGCAGGATAAAGCACTGTGCTAAACACAATTACTGTCCTGGGTCGATCTATTATAACAAAACGAAGAGTAAAACAAACACACAAAATTCTGCAGAGCAGCTCTGTGTCTCCATGTTAAACACACACTGGCAACCCATGAAAACTAGTCACCTTCCCTCCACAGAAAGGCACCCTACAACAGCCTATTGGTTCAGCAAATTCAAACAGTGGCACTCCCTAGGTCCTACATAAACCAATCTACTAGGAAAATTGCAATTATGTGACAAGACGTGTGGAACGTTCCATACAATAAAACGGCAGTTTCAGAGCTCTTAAAAGAGGGCATAAAAGCTTCAGTACTTCAATTACACCACAATAACTGTGCAACCTCAGACCTCAAACATTCAAGGTCATCCAATTAGGTACAGTATTTTAAAGTTTAAACTTGGTGCTGAGGAAGGGAAAGAAATTAGGACATTTGTTTTCATACATCAAGTGCGAACAGATAAAAAAAAAAAAACCTACAAAAATGCCCCTTATACTTCTCTTCACCTAGGGATGCCCCACTTTGCTTCAGCCTACATCTGAAATTCAGCTTTGATTCCCTAAACACAGCAGCAGCAGCAGAACAGAGGGATAGTATTAGAAGTCTGAATATCATCTGACAAACAGGTCATTGAAATAACTTTAAAAAAAAACCTCACAAACCATATATGCTTAGTAAGTATGATCAACTTTCTTTCTAGTTAATGTGCAAGAGCAAAGCGTAGTGCTGACTACCATTCAGCATCAATTCTCACTTTTAACTAGACAGTGACAGTTTCAGAACCTTGGCAGCTGTTGGGCCGACACAATCCTTTCCCAAAAAGATTAAATTTTACCTTGCCTTTCAATTTGGTATCTCTATTAAGGTTAAAAAAAACAAACAAAAAACCCCCAAAAAAAACCAATCAACAACAACTGAAAAAAAATCCTTCAAAAACACACACCACAAAGTTTAGGCTTCCTCAAGTCCCCAAGATTTGCAGTTCTCTCAGATAGGTCCCACCCTGTCTTGACACATTCTGCAGCCCAATGCACTGCAGTGAGTGCCACGGTAAGAACTTTGTCCATCCGTGTTATTTAAGCACAGGGTCTACCCCTCTGTTCCATTACATGACTCCCTGTCATTCACAGAAAGAGAGAACAAGGCACAACCAAGGGCAGCTGCATTTGCAGCTGTCGGAGCCTCCCCTGCTTTCAAATGGATCTTCCCTTACCTGATGAAGGTGCCCAAGGAAGGCCTGGGCCTGGGCTGTAGAGATTGCTCCTCCGACAGGCACAGGCTGCTTTTGAAAGTCCAGGCCATTTGTTTGCGTGCCTGGAGGAGGAGAGAGATTAAAAACTATTAATTATTACTTTTGAGAAGCAAATGAAAAATTAACACTCCTAAGTTTCCTGCTGTTTCTACGTCGTAGAAAAATACTCTGAGAGTAACAAGAATTGAATCTTTTGCTGAAAGGGGGTTGAGGAAGGAGTGACCCAGCTTTGGTAATGGAGCATTTGTCAGCTGAACAAAATCAACATTGTATTTTCCTCAGCCTCTATTACCTTACCTAATCTGTGTACCCTGGAGATGCCTAAAAGATGTGTAGATGTGGCGTTTAGGGACACAGTTTAGTGGTGGACTTGGCAGTGCCAGGTTAACAGTTGAGCTTGATGATCTTAAAGTTCTTTTCCAGCCTAAATAATCCTGTGATCTGTGTTTCTATCTACACTATCACCCCATCATTGTCTACATGGTTTGAGAACCAAATGAGTGCACGCTGCTGAGATTAAACTGTTTCCCTTCTCCATGCACTCTCTAATCAGCAACTGAAAACTATCTTCAAGTTCAGAACATGCCAACAGCAAGGTTCATATCAAGTCACCTTTCATTAAAGACAGGTAAAATAATACTTGATGAAAATAGAGGTTCCAAATATACATAGCAGTTATGGGTCACAATTTTACTCTTTTGATAAAAGATACCTCCACGTTTCCGTTAAAATTTGTGCAAAGCTCTCATTAGGTAAGAAAACTGCCTAGGCTTGCTTCTGTTTTCACTCCCTTTCATATAACCAAAACCCGATGACTTTCCTACATTTTTGAAGATTTCTTCCTAAACAGTTCAAAAAACATTAAAACCCCCAAACTAGCCCAAAATAATCTGGCTCTGAGAAGGGAAAGAAAAATACCCAACATTTTTTCCGTAAGACACTACCACAGAATTCTCTTCTGCCAAGAGGTACTATAAATGCAAACTTTTAAGAATCATTCTGTGGGGAGATGATAAGATCAACATTAGCAATTATCAAAAAGTGGGTTTGTGTGTTGGGTGTTACTACCCACAATGGCTAATAATGAAAAGGGAGACTCCAAGTGTATCAGGCTGCGTGGAATTTCTAGAACAGATGATGCAATCTTTAAAACTGCATGACTGAAATGAAGCAAAACCAGCTTTAGACTTGCATGTTTACTTTTCATGACAATCAGATTTTGTTCAGTGTCTGTGGACAGGTGTTCAGCCGACTCCTACTTCAAAATTCCTTCCATTATCCACATTCTTTGCCATAAAAATCTAGGTTATCTACTAAGCAAAAGAGTCACAGTTGTTAAACAACAACAGGGGGTTGCTATTCCTTAGAAACATCTGCAAAAGCAAGCAGGCATAAAATGTGATTAGTAAAATAGACTACCCAGTATTTTACATTGCTATTTTGACCTACAAACAGCTTAACACAGATAACATTTCCAAAGGCTGACTCACTGTTCAATTAAATACAGACACAACAGAGATAGTCTGGCATCCATGTAAGATATACAAAGGTGGCCCTTTGATGCATCTTTGGTGGAGGTGTTGTGGGAGGAGAGTTGGTCTACTCTCAAGTTTTCAACTCTGTGCTTTGGGCCAAGGTTTAGAAACTTAGGAGACATATGAGTTAAAAATATTCCAACTTTAAACTATGTAAAATTATTTTGAGTTTAAAATTCCAATTCAAAGTGAATGGAAGGACTATTACTGGCCTGAATTGATCCTGAATGAATGCAGCTTGGTTGTCTTTCTCTAAAGAAAGGTAGATAAAAAAGGTCTGCTGGAAAGAGTTAGAAGAATCTCATCTATTTTCATTCTTTCCAGTAAACTGCAGAATTCTCTTCATGTAGAAGGCCAAAGGGAATGGAAAGATGATTGGATAAATATATAAAAATAATTCCTGACAAACAGCTACTGTAATTCAAAGGAAACAATCTACCACCTCCCCTTTTAAGCAGAAGCTTTGAATTAGTTTTCAGTGTATAGCCACAGACTCCAAAGTACAAAAAGAAACCACATAAGAAAACCTACTGTACGGCAGATACTCCTTATTCCAACTGGAAACTTGCAGGGGTTACAAAAATTACCTGTTTCTGAGAGGACTGGCTGGAAGCCTCACCTTAAGTAAATAGGTGAAGCTGTTCTAGTTAACTGTCTTCCAAAAGGAGCCTCAAATCACGACACCATAGTAAAAGAACACTCCTGAGCACGTGCGCAGAAAAAATGCTCCACTTAGCACTCCTGCTGACTCTTAATATGGAAACCTGAAATGAGCCTCCTACGTGACAGTTTTGAACAAGGCAAGCTCCAAGACTGAGCTTAAAATCTCCATGGGTCCCAATAAAGAATTTAGCTGGGCACTGAGAGAAAAGAACATTTTCTTTGAATTCAATCTTGAAAGACTTCGACTCCCTCTTCTGAGGCCTCCCAAAACCAAACTCAGAGCAAAAAAAAAACCCCACACTACACCTGTTCACCCTCTCCTGTACTTGCCTCTTAAACTTTCTTTGGTCTTTGGAAGTACAGCATTCCCTCCCCTCTGGGTGAAGCTTTAGTTTTGGAAGGAATGCTACCCGGGTTGCTTGCATTTATTACAGGATGCCTATGGCTTCTGAAGATCAGAAAGGAAAATAAAGTGAGTCCAGCATGTAAGAGGCCTTGTTTTTTAAGGTATTGATAAGGATGTGATGCCACTCCTGTGGAATCCAAGAAATCTAGAAATGTGATAAGGAGCTGGAAAAGAGAGCTGTCAGAAGCAGAATCTCAGCACATTCTAAGGACATGGAAAGACCAAAATGCCACTTTTGTTCAAGATAAGAGTTCAATACAAAAAGCCATGATGATTAATGGACACAGCAGATGCAATCACAGGTACTGGGGTTTTAACAATCCCAAGTATTCATGTATCTTCCATCTCCTACTCGAAAGGAGTGGATCTCTCCATGTCCCATCCCTACTTTCTTCTTGTTCCAACTACATTGTCGCTGCCCTGCCCTTTCTGGTAGTTCATAAGTAGTTTGTTTTGAGTGCTCCACCCTCAGCAAGCTGTTAAGACTGAGTCAAACTGTAGGATGAAATTTCACCCTTATAGTCGAGGTCCAATGCAACTTAAGCACATTTAAATTCTGGCATAAATTCAGTCATGTGCTTAACTACTTCACAGAGGTGGTTTGGATGGAGACTAACACAGTGCCTCTCCAGAGAAAGGAACAGAACACTAAGTACCAGGACACCCTGAACATGGATTAGTTTATGCCATCTTGGAGGGTAAAGGCATGAGAAAGTGGAGCAGGCAAGGTAACATTGCACCTGCAGTCAGGGGAACAACTTGACCCTCAGAATTCAAGAACATAATCATCAGACTTCAGCCTGAGTTTGCAAATTGCATAAGAAAGGAAGAGGAGTGAGGAACTCCAGGTCTGGGGAAATGTGGAGTAAGGTCCAAGAAAGAACTCAGAAAGGGAAAGGAAGAAAGAAGAAGGAAGATTTGAAAGCTGACTGGTGTGGGGATGTGCATCGTGCTCTGGGGGACATCTCCCAGCACCGCCAGTACATCTCCCCAGCTGGATCTCCAACTCTCTGCATGTGTCAAGGGAGAGAGAGATACCCCCAATGCTCAGGAATTGTTGATTCCTTGTCCACTTTTACTAATAAGAAGTTTAGCATTAATATTTGCCCAGAATTTTAGCAATTGAAGAATATTTTATGATCCTTCTCCTATAGACTTCCTTCTTATGGAAACCGGAAAAATCAGTCTCTGGAAATGAAGTAATGCAAACAAGAGCCTTTAAAATCCTTCCAAATACTACACTTACAAAAACTATTATTTTGCTGCTATGTCAACACATGTCATAATACTACAGTTTCCATAGTCATTATAACCTTGGCTTTCATAGTGCTGCACTCACACAGTTTTTAAAAGAGAAGGTGCATTAAACAAACAGAAAGGTTGAGGTGTTTTGGAAAATTTTATGCTGCAGCCTATAAAAAGGACATCCAAAGACTATCCATTTACTGTAAGACATTCTTCTTACTTCTCTTTTTTTTTCCAGTAGCTACTACATAGACTGTCCACCCACAACTGCAAGACTGGAAAAGATTACTGTAACTCTACAATACTGATGACCGATGGATCAATTCACATTCTTGAGGAAACAGCCATCCAACAACTCTTGTACTCATTTTTTTGTTGTTGTTCTTAAGTGGTCTGAAATATGGGTTGCTTTTTCAGATGTTTAAAAGGGAAGTCCAGCTAGCACAAAGATTTTAAAGTTATAATCTATTTCAGGCACTCTATTGTGTCCAACATATTTAGGGGACTTTACTACGGTCTCTAAATAGTCAGAACTCAAAACACAAAATCCTAGTTTAACTCCATGAAACTTAGTTGTTAGGTCAGAAAAATACTGATGTTGTCATCTTTAACCAGTGGTAACTGTTGTTTTTTCCTGAGAACATTAGCTATGCCAAATGGAAATTCATGCCCTAGAGTAATCTCTCTTAAAATTCTCAAGTTGCATCATCTCACTACAAGTTTAAAACAGGAATGACCCAAACAAACATCCACTGAGGTTTAAAAGATAGACTAGTAGTGTTTGCACAACAGACTCAAGTGATTTACAAATGTCCCTGGAAAATAGGCAGTTGCAGGAAGTTATAAAAATAAGAACTCTGAGTGTTTATAAAAATCATCTTCACACATTGTCTGGGGAGCACGTCTGGGGAGCACAGGCACTGAAGAAAAATCGATGGCACTCCCAGTTCCTCGGCATCTGAGCTGAAAGCTGACTTTTTTTTCCCACTAAGGATGCACTGAGTCCAGAACCATAATCCAAGCACCCTGATCAGAAGCCTAAAATTACATTCTGTGAGTATTCCTTTCAGGGTTTAACATCTGCCATTGACTAATAAAACTGATGCTCGAGCTCCCAAAGAACGTCACAAATGCCATCAATCACTATCTCCAGTGGTTTATGAACTCTGTATTTAAACACAAAACAATGACCGGAGAACAAAGGGTGCTCAAAAATTCTAGATTATTTTAGTTCACATAATTTAAAAAATCAGGGTACAAAACTAAAAGGAAAGACTGGTAACATTTAGACTACAGAAGCAATGTTCCAAAGTTCCAAACACCAATATGAGTCAAACTTTTGTAATAACTAACCTTAGTATTAGAGTATAAAAAAATATAGACATTGTATCCCCTTTTAACATGAAAGGACCTACATGCAGCTTTACAATCCATCCATTCTATGTCATGACCCCCACCTTCACAATGATGAAATATTTGCCTTGGAGAGCCGAGTCAGGGTTCTGCAGAAGCAGGTGCAGTGCTTTCACGATAATGGATTTATTTTTAAGGACTACCTTTGAATAAAGCAAATCCTCCTCCTAACAGCTCAGTTTAGGTCAAACTGCTGGTTAAGGCTGCACTGAGGGAAGGGTGTTGGGAATGCACTCTGGACAAAACATATGCTGGGAACTGTGGTCATACAGAGGAGGAAATCTGAATTTTCTCAGGAGTTTACACACAACCTCCAGCTACAAGGAGTCTACAGGGATATTTAAAAATCATTGTTCTCTTGATGCTGTTTATGATCATGAAATATTTACAGTCCATATGTTTTGGAAATACGGTTTTATATCACCCTAAACCAGTATTAAATACATAACAAAACACTTCTGTGTATAGAAAGAATTGATACCTCTCCTACTAAAAATACAATGGCAATTATAAAACCTGAGAAGCCAGTGACAAAACACACATTAATAAGCAGGCAGAATTCCTTTGGACTGACCCCATGCATTGGCAGAAAACATCCAGCCTCTCGGACCAGTGCTGGGAACATTCAGTCACTCTCAGTTGCACTAAAGCCTTGCACAAAGAATTAGGAGACAGTGGTATAGAATGAAACATAGTGTTAATTTCCTCACAACTCCAGAGTTTAAAATAAAACTCTTATTACTGAACCATGAGAAGGAAAAATAATATTCCCTCACACAAGGTAACCAGACTTCTCTCAAAGCAACAAGTTCCCTGTCATTAAAATTTTCTCCTCCCAAACGCTGTTCTGAGCTCAGAAAAGATTCTGAGTCAGGTTAAACTATTTACTTTCCATTCAGAAGTGTCATTCCTCTTGCTTCCAAAGTGAACATTAAATTACTTCCAGAAAGGAATTAAAGCATAAGATAGAATGCTTAAGCTACAGAGGCTTAACAACCTTCTCCAATGGCTTAGAACTTGGTCACATCTTAAGGATGCACCAAAAGGCACATTGGCCCTGGCACAAAGGCTAAATTTGACCAAATTTCAAGGTTCTGTTCTAACACACAAGGAACTTACAGAAAGGCTGGGCAACTTTCTTTTTTAATGTTGAGAAATTAGGCTTTCTCCCTTTCACTTGTTCTTGAGAACTGTTGTGACAGCTTGAACGAAATCTAAAATGGAAACAAGCTCAGGCAGTGGCCCACACCTGCCAGGGAAAACTTCAACCCAAAAATAAATGACGAAGTTAGAAGTGCCGAAGGTCTGTTCTGCCAGGAAAAAACGAGACTACTTATGGAGAGCTAGTGCCACCAGGCCTTCTGTAGTATCATAAACATTACAGATAGAAAAAGGGGGAAGGGGACTCTAAGATTGTGTGGGTAGTGCTCCAATACAGTATGGTTAACGACAAAAGTGTTCCCAAGTCTCTAAAAACAGTGGGTGTGGAGTTTGGTTTTTTTTTTTTTGGTTTGGTATTTTTTTATCCCAGTAAGCTGGTAAAGAAATTTGGCTTTTCATATTCATTCAATTCCACCAGAAAATATCTGTGCACCAATTCATCATTTCTTACCTGTGTTCCCGTCCCCACTCTCCATTGATGGTTTACTGGTTTCTGACGGATTGTTCATTCTTGAGTCTGCATTAAAACAGAAATAAAGATAAACCAATACAGCAAAAAAACCCCCCAAATCTATTAATACCTTTTTGCCTAGGGGAAGTACAGAACATCAGAAATTTGCTATGTACTTTACCCTAATTCAGATTATACCACAAAAAGAGCAACCAGAAGCAGAACACAACACTGAATCTTCCAGATAAATATTGTTTCAAAATTTTCTATGTCATTATTCCCATATGTGAAAAGGTGGTATTAAGGGAAGAAAAGACAGCATGCTGGAG
The DNA here is from genome assembly GCF_001715985.3 of Manacus vitellinus. Lineage (NCBI taxonomy): Eukaryota > Metazoa > Chordata > Aves > Passeriformes > Pipridae > Manacus > Manacus vitellinus. The sequence goes on along the minus strand of NW_021940498.1, from coordinate 2,412,128 downwards.
GGCAATGATAGGTAGGAACTTAATTTTCAATACAATGAAAGTCACAGAAGAAAAAAAAGGAGGGGGGGAGGAAGGAATAATGACTACACCAAGATTCAAAAATGTGAAGTCTGACCACCATGGCCTACATTATTCTTGTGTTTGTTCTCCCCACCCCACCCTGATAAGAGAAAGGAAATTCAGTCACTACAATTAAATGGATGCCATTTTTCTAATACTGCATTTCTGTTTTACTGGAATGTCACTGACACTAAGTTATTTTATATTTCCTATATATTCATGCAAAACCATATAGGTATAAACCAACCCATTTTCTATCTCCCTCTGGATGAGTCTATTGCAAAGTCTGTTCTTGGTTTCAAAGCCTGTCAGCTGAATGTAGTGCAATGCAGAGGGCCTCTCCAGACAGCAGACAGAGAATATAGTTCCCTCAAAAAGGAATCTATACAGATGTCCTGTATACAGCATCAGCTTTCCAGCTTATTACCTCCTCATTCCTTGCTACTGACCCCACTGAGCCACATTATCACAAACCAAAATTACAAACAGAACCTCAAGACAGACCAGATCATAAAACAAAGTGTAAGCAAATCCTTAAGCCCATTCTTCCATTCCCATAACGAGCTAAAATCAAGTTCAATGAGCTTAAAATGAACCCTTTATTCCAGGATATTCTCTTGCAAGGTGTTTAAAAGGTTACCTCTGCCATGTACTTTCATCAAAGCAGTGATTTCCAAAACACCAGTGGACTGAAGAAGAATACAGTAACAGCACTAACTGCTGCATCTTTCCCCCCACCCCAGACAGTTCCAAGAATGCCCAGGCCCTTCACTGTTTGGCAGTCTGTGAAAGCTGGGAATGAGAAGTGCACTATGGCCATGTACCATCACCTGCTACTACCCAGAGACACCAGTGCCAGGAAGGACGTGGACCTATTGGAGCAAGTCCAGGGGAGGCCACCAAGCTGGGTAAAGGGATGGAGCACCTCTGCTACAGGGACAGACAGAGTTGGTGTTGTTCTACCTGGAGAAGAGAAGGCTCAGGGAGACCTTATAGTAGCCCCCCAGTAACTAAAGGGAGCCTACAAGAGAGTTGGAGAGGGACTTCTACAAGAGCATGTAGTGACAGGACAAGGGAGAATGGCTTTAAACTGAAAGAGGGCAGGTTTGGAATGGCTATTAGGATGAGAGGGTGGTTAGGCACAGGAACAGCCTGCCCAGAGACAGCGTGGATGCCACAGTCCTGGAAGAGTTTGAGGCCAGGTTGGATGGGGTTTTGAGCAACCTGGTCTAGTGGAATGTATCCCTGCCTTTGGCACGGGTTTAAGGGCTGGAACTAGATGATCTTTTTCCAGCCTAAACTATCTGTGATTCCGTGATCAATGTTTTTAAAACTAATATAATTTTCCGCATAAACAACCGTGGCAGTTGAACCCAGTAGAGCCTTGAAAACCCAGAGGCCTGTAACAAGCAGGAAACTTCCCCTCACAAGTTAACACATCCTCTCCAGAGCCTCAACTCCTCTCAGAAAGTTCCTATGCCTATCCTTACATCTTTCAAATGTTCAGCTACGTGTAAAAGAGATCTGAACTATCAGTGTTACTCTTAGTACAAAGGCAGATGTGTTAAACTGCTTTTTGAGAGAGAGAGTGAGGAGAAACTTTGCAGTTAAGCATTGCTGGCCCACACTTCAGCAAGAAGCTGCAAGTTTTGCCCCGTTTTTCACAACCTCTGCTTAGCACATTCAAGCTGTGACTTCAGTCTGGAAAGACAGAACTGTGCTAAGGTTGCTGGTGCAGAACCTTTTGCTTCCAGGCTCCTTATTTTGTCATTTTCTATGTTTGGATAGCGTGATCCACACTCTAGAAGCAGAACATGGGTTCTACTGACTGTACAGAAATGTTTGCTGTTGACACAGCCCTCTCTGCAGATAGATCTGTGTGCAAAATAAATACAAAGTACATTTCTATCTAGACATTGCATATACCTTAAATTGAGTTTAGTCTTGTGGCAACAGCACATTTATTTGGAATGATTACAGGCAACATGCATTTGATAAACAGCATTAGTTCATTCTTTTACACAGAGAGGGCTACTGAAAGTAGTTTATGTTTAGAGAGCACTGAAGGAGAGCCTCTGCTTTTGATGCAAACATCAAGAGTCCCCATCCAACAGGAAGATGAGCAAAAGCACTTTCAAGTGAAATACATTTGGTTGTGGAAACTGGGCTAACTTATGGTGCTACTGGATGTAGGATGTACATTTTTAAGCCCAGAGTAGAGGGGTGGCCTGAACTCACTATACGACTGACCACAAAATGGAAGAGCACAGGCTGAGCAGGGTGTCTCTCAACAGCATGGGATCCATTCCTTGAGTCACTTCAGAAAACTCATGCAAGAAAAACAACACAGGGCCTCCTGTTGCTGGTTTGTTGGAGAAACTGAAGTATTGGAGCTGCAGTGCAGGATACTAATGGTAGAAACCCAGAGGAGGGGACACAGGTGTCCTGTGCACAGAACTCGAAGCAAGGTAGTGACTGTTCTGTCTGTATGAGGAGGCTCCTACAAGGAGCCTTCCTGCATGATGAGCAAGTTTGCTCAGTTACACGAAGTTATCACTGTAGAGACCTCCTTCCATAAAGCAAGCCAAGACGTTTTTCTGTCAGACTGTGCTGCATGATAAACCCTTTTAGAAAAGGTTTCCAGTGTTTTCTAGTACTAGGCATATACAACTACTTATCTACTAAAAGCTTGTCTAGATGAGGAATATTTTATTGTAAAGATCCGTCCTTAACAAAGACCTCAAATGTTCCTATTGCAAAAAAGCAGCAAGTTGGAAGAAGAAACATCTTTCTGGTAGTGCTCAGGTTCAAACGAAGGATAGCATCCATTATTTCACCAGCTGACTACTTCTTGTTCAATCTGTGGGCCTTCTGCATGTAAAGCATCAAGAACAATGGCGCTATTTCCATTGCAAATGGTAGGACATACATCTGAAGCACAAAACTGCTACCAGCAAAACAGACTCATATCCGCGGGATACTGAACCTACGGACTCATTATATGTCAAATAAAAAGGCTATTTGGTTTATGCATGCTCATACAATTTCTGCTTTAAAGGTAAAAGAATAAACAAATGAAGTGGGCTAAAAAAAAACCCCAAACCTTAATGCCTTCACCTTTTCTTCTTCCTTTAGATCTTGCTTGGGTTTTAAATAAAGGCCCTGGGCTACAACTTCTGCCAACATTATCTAAAAAACAAACTCCACAGAAGGAGGGATCGAAAGCAGCAGGTGCATGATTGAAATCAAACTCTCAGGAGCGAATACATTCCATACAGCTACTCTGCTGGCAGGGCTGAGGTGTCGCCAGGCAGCGCCGTGCCAGGCTCTCACACACCCTCAGGAACGTTCCCAAAGGCATTCGGGAGGAAGAAGCAGCGGACACTGGACCAACCTGGAGTATCAGAGACTGTACACAGCTGGTAAAACACCGAAAATCTTAACGTGGTTATATTGCCATTAACTGTTTCCTTTCACCCATCAAAGTGAAACTGCCTAATGCTCCATCAGCACCAGGAATAAATGATTCACTGACGTGCATGGAAAAACCAAAGTTTAATGTGAGTGAAAACACGCCAAGAATTGCTTAGAAATTAATTTTTAAAAAAACACATCATATTCAGAAACAAACATATTCATGTGTCTGCTTTAAAATTTACCATCCAAAAATATATTCTTTTTCTTTGACATATAAGTTCTCACCTGAACTTATACGATGGAACTAAAAGAATAATAAATATATATATGCATACACACACACACACACATTGAGCTTCGTGGAAAAAGCCTTGAAAATAAATAAAACCTATTGTAAAATTGGGATGATCCATTACTATAAATAACTTTAGAAGACATGGAGAAGAAATTATGGCATGTCTGTTCTGCAGCCCTGGTGGAATCTCGGCGCAGGAAATATATTATCCCAGTAACCTTAAGCACAGCTTGCCACGGTATCAATGGCAACCACTGTGCACTCCACCTTATTTTCTATTACGCACGAAGAACCTTGCTATATTAAAAATACACAGACATAACATGCATTCTGTTGTGGAATGGCTCAATACAGTTACTAAATTCTTTGAGACTGAGGCTCCCTCTCATTCATTTTAATGCTTTAAAATTCATAACACAGGGACATGCAAGTCAAGTCCAGCATTTGTTAGAAGCCAAATGCTTCTCAGATTGAAATCCTAAAAGCAAAAGGTCTGTATCAATATCATCCAAGTCTGTGCAGTGGAAACGAATTCTCCTGGAGCGAGGAAAAGGAGGGAGGGAAAAAAAAAAAAAAACCCACAACAAAAAACAAGCCATGTATTTCCCTGGTACAGATCTAGCTATCTATCTACCAGGCAGCTACTTGCTGCCGATTCACTGGTGAGCTCCAGCCTCCCAAATACCCTCTCCCAGCCTCTGCATATGTGATTAAGCCTCTATGCATAGTCAATCTCACAGCCTCGGTGTCCGTAAGAAAGAGCTGAGCTGGTACCCACCTAGAACGTAGTCGCTGCAGTCCAGCATTGCTGTGGTCTCCTCTACGGGTTCAGATAGTCCAAGGAACGGGAGAATGGCAATTTCTATCAAATCTACACTACTGCTCTGACCGAGCACGAAAGGGAGTGGGGAGGTGGGGGGAGAAATACAACTTCAGTTACACCATAGCAATCTTCAACTGAACGGGGAAACTTCAGTTGCTGTGTGGAGTTTTAGTCTCTCCTACTAGCTGTGTCTGACATTGTCAAGGCGACTGAAGCGTGAAAAGTTCCCCTTTTTGTAATAAAATAGAAACAAAGATTGCAGCTGGCAGTTTCCATAATGAAGCTTAATCAGTATGCGCCTGATTAGGGCCTTATGCAAATCTCCTCTCGTTAGCACAGCAGCCAGCACTTTGAAGTCCATGAACAATTCATTTGCAGAGTACACTGAAAGCGCTCCCTGCATAATTTAAATCACGGTATAAATATTTATCAGCTCATTTGCATATTAATTGGCAGTGCATGAAGGGAAAAATTATCTCCCGAGTGCCAGCATAATAATTAGGGAACAAAATGAATTTTCTTCCAATAGCTTGGCTTCTCAGCCCTAACTCAAGCACAGTACCACAGGGGAGCAGGGAGGGGAAGAGACAGAGTTCTGTTCAAATGCCACTGAAATGACACGTACAAATTAGAAACAACTCTACAGACTTAAGCACCTTTAATCTTATTCCTGCTGGCAACAATAACTTCGGTAATAAAGGGGATTTGGAAAAAGCTTTCTACACAATCCGAATAATCCCACGAAAACAATTAGCAAGGTAGAAGCCGAACACAAAGCTGTCAAACCGGTGCTTGCACATCTGCGTGGAGTTTTCCACACCCGAACACGCACCGTCACAGGAAGGTCCTGGGCAGGGAAGGGAGTACCACCAGGGCAAGGAAGCGGCACGATTCCCTTTAAACAGCTAAAGAGCTTGGTGATTCATTATCGGGTAATCCCTTTGCCACGGCCAACTTAACAGCAGTGGATATGTCAAGTATTGTGTAACATTTGACACCCATTAATCTATCCCGAGTGAAATCAAAATAGATTTAGTCTTTTGCTTTCCGATGACTTCCAAGGGAAAAAAAAAAAAGAAAACCAAAAATCTATTACTAATCCCTTCAAACACATCCACAATATGGTTAAATACAGCTTGCTGCGGAGCTATGGTCTGTGAAAGGGGCACGTCACACCCGTGTTGCATCTTTGAACCACCCAATGATAACCAGAACGTGCTCGCTGCTGTTGAGGCACCGGAGAACTGGAAAGAGGCTTTGGTTCATGGAGAAATCAATCTTCTTTTCCAAAGGCGGTCCACAGAACTAAGTGTACCAACTATAAGGCTTTATTAAACCATTTCAAATAGTTTGTTTACCCGTCATATACTAGTGTCCTAAACAGCAAGAACATTTATATAAAAATTCAAGCATGATGTGGGACATCACAACACTTAATATTCCATTTGCTGATCAGGAAAACGTAATGTGATGACACAGATGATTACAGGGTTGAGCCACCCACTTCCAGATGTTAATGTGACTTTAAAGAGGAAGTTGTTGTTTGTTTTGTTGGTTTTTTTTTCTTTAAAAGAAACCCTAGCTGTACTTTTCTCCTCCTCATTTCTGAAGTGAATTCAAGCACCGCCTCTCCAAACAAGAGGGAGCGAGAGAAAAGGGACTTCTCAATCATCCAGTACTGACTGGAATTTATTTCTACGCTTGACCTCTTCTTCTGTTCAGGTTCATATCTCTACTTAACACAAGATGTTCCCAGCTATATATTTAACATGAGTGATCTACACTTGAAAAAGATTGCAAGAAGAGAAGGAGAAGGTGCTCCCTACCTCAGGGAAACAACTGCGTGCACTGAATAGGTTTTCCTAACACCTTGTTTCCAACTTGGTTTTCTACTCATTCACGTGTCCCACTGAGACCTCTGAGGCACGCCTTCATGGTTCACAGACCTTCAGTAAACTTCTCTCCTGCACACATGCTTTTGGAGTGCACTGGGAGATAATCCGTTTGCTTCACTGGAAGAGCCTGGACACAAACGGTGGAACAACCCACGCCCCTCACAAAGCGAGTGCTGGTTTAGGCAGTGGCTGAGTTGAGGCAGCAGCAGCAGAGTGGGAGGACAGCAGCGTCCTCTTTGGGGTCCTCTTCAAATGAGGGTGTTGAGCTGGTGGAGCGCAGGTGCAGCGTCAAGAGTGCAAGGCCACAGGAAGGGACCGTTGAGTTCGGGCACGTGGGTAGTGAGGGGTGACTTTACCAAACAACAGAGCCAGCAAACAGCAACGAAAGGCCAGGTAAGGACATGCCTGAAGCAGCCCTAGGAAGTGTGCTGGTGCTGCCAGCATATCAACACTGCAGGGACAGCTAAGAAAGACAAGGCAGAAAGCTCCTTCCCCTTCCCAACTGTGTCAGTGAATCCGCCTCACAAACACCGACCCCCACACAAATTTCAGCTGTAACATCCACTAACCTGCTAATCGAAATAAAAATGTGTACATTGCCCTGTCAAACTAACAGTTGGCCAAAAAAAACCCAGACAAATTAATTAAAAAACCACCCCAAGCCAACCAACCATAAACAAACACCACAAAACCACCCCAAACCACACTGCGCTTCCAGTGACCACTTCATTCTTTGACAATTTTATTATCTCCCCCTTTATGTAAATTCATCAAATCATAAAATGGTTTGGATTGGAAGGTGCTTTAAAGATCATCTACTTCCAACCCCTCTGCCCTGGGGCAGGGACCCCTTTCACTAGACCAGGTTGTTCAAAGCCCCATCCAACCTGGCCTTGAACACTTCCAGGGATGGGATATCCACTTTTTTTCTTTTTAAATTTGTGCCTACTGCTCCAGCTGCTCCCCCCATAGTGCACATGGTAGAAGGCATCCAAGTTCTTCATTTTTGGCAAAAAAAGACCCTACTGTTTCATTTATGCCACACTACTGCAGCTATTTATCTGAGAGTCTTCTGAAGGAGGCCTGTAGACATAAGAAGGAAAATGTTTGGGGAGGAATGGTGCATTCCACCCTGCTCCAACACCAGTGGTGGAATACGTTCATTTAAAGTTCTGTTCAGGCTCTGCCACACCACTGCTCATTTTTTTCTTTCTGGCTTCTTATGTTAAAGGTTACTTAACACCCTCAACCAAAGTCATACTTCTGGTATTCACGTTTCAGAAAAATAGCACTCTTTGCACACAAAGTTTCACTTTCCCTCCAAAGGCACCTCTAAGAGGAGAAAGTGGTGCCCCTTGTGATCATCAGTGTAAAAACCGCTCCACATCCCGTCAAACTGCAGATATCTCAAAAACTGTCTCTCTCCTCTTCACCCAATTCTACAGGTCTTACATTGATGATTTTTTTTCTCCCATAATTCTATTCATACTCACCCTTAAAACCAGAGGAACTAAGCCACCAACTCAGGTATGAGAAAGGCAGATGTCCTTCAGCCAAACACTTCAGAGCCTGCAGGTAACACTTCAGGAGACTCTTTCTACCCCATTCTCTTCTTTTTGTTACTCTTTATGTATCTTCCATCCTTCCTTTTCAAATGAATGCTTTCCTTTTCCTGCTTCTCCCACCAATATGTCACTTTATTTAGTCAGTTATAATGACCATACCTGATCCCTTAATAACTTTGTTTTTGGAAAAGGAAACTCATTTTTCACTGCAGGCTATGCAACTCTCAGACCTCCTTTTACATCTTCTCTTTTATTTCATTTCTTATGCCCAATTGACTGACTGTAAACTCCACAAAATTATTCCCCCATGTTATCTATTGTAAATAAGTGTGATATATAGTAAAAGTTGTTACAAACTAGGGTGAAAGGACATTTAAACCCTTATCTTCAGATGGCCAGTCTCTCTTTTTCTTTTTTTTCTTAAAAAAACCCACAAAAACCCCCAAACAATACAAATAAAGCTGAATTAAAGGGATGAAGGGCAAAGATACTATCAACATTATTCAACACATTTATGGGGGAAAGGAATCTTCATTTTTATATGGATGTGTTTGCATATATTAGTAAAATGCCATTTACTACATGCCTTCCTGTGACAGCAGAAGAAATTTCAGCCCCCAGCCAGCTCAGTGACAAGCATGACCTTTGCAAACTTCAGGGGTACACTCTGTGATGCAACATGGAGAGATTACCCAACAAGCCATTAATTCATTATTTCCCCTCTGAACAATGTGCTTGGAACAGAGTGCAAAGGAATACATACAAATGGAATACAAAATTACAGGGAGAGGAAATAAGGCATCAACTGTGATGTCTGCGTGTTGCCCTCATTAGAGCATCACTGCCTAGGAGGTTTTCCCCTGAAGAACTACTGAAGAAGGGTGGTCACCAAAGCTTTGAGACCAGAGCACGACATATGATGCCAACCAACACTGCAAAGGCCAGAGTGAGTTGCTCTCCCTGTGCCACACCACTGGCACTGTCTGCCCTGGAGGGGCACCACACACAGCTACATTTTAACTCAAAACATTTCCCAAGCTCCATCCCACAAGCCAAATGAAACCTTACAGAAATTTCAACAAACAGAACTCTGATGTGCTACTAAAATAAAAAAAAAAATTACAAAAATCATGTACATGTCAACAAAATTAACTGTTACTAAAGCTGGCACAATCCTCTTAAGAGTAATTACAGACAGACAGAGGTCTGTTCATAGTTGGGGCTCCAAACTAAGCTCTAATTTTAGCCACCACCTTTGACTTTGGCCAACAGAATTGATTTTATCTGAGAACTGGTAAAGCCAAAGAGCAGTTGTCTGGAAAAGTCAAATAAAATTGGCCTGTTTTAGAATTACTGGTCATTAGGCAATTGCTATGAACTGGAATTTCAATCTGCATCTAATTTTACTTCTCACAAACTCAAAACATAACTATCCTTTAAAACTTCCCACTGCACAAAATACCTTTAAAAATTCTTTAGTGTACGTTTTTTTGAAGGAAATTAAGTACGTGGAGAGCTAAGCAGGAAGGCTAATTTATGGTATCAGTGCAGGACAGCAGATACTCATAAGCACCTGACACATTAATATAAAAGGGTTTGTTTGTGGGGTTGGCTTTTTAGGTCTCAACTTATTTTTGTCCACACATGGTAGGAACTACCATGAATTAAGTCTTTTTTTCTTATAGTAAGAAAACCATGGCCACAACAAACTCACAGCAGAGTACCACACCATGTGAGGAGGGAAGAAAAAAGGGAGGCAGATACAACAAGAGAAAATAAACACCCTTATTCAAAAACTACAGAATTATAACTTTCATGAGGAAACTGAGCTTTATTTGAAACTCAAGGCTAATTCTGTCATTCTGGAGCATCCTCTGAACAGTTGTGCCCTTCCCTTACTGCCCACAAACCAAGGCACATAAGAAAAGATCCATATTATATTCACATAAAAGTTTTTCTTTCATTCTGTTGAATGTTTTCTCCACAGTAAAGGAGATAAGTTCAGTGCAGTCAACCCTTGTTGTCTAAGTAAATGTTATTGTCATAACATTTACTTAGAAATTATGGGATATTTTGAAGATAGCAAACATTAGGTCTTTATATCTCCTGATTTAAGCACTCGTTTCACTCATATCATGTTTTCAAGGTTTCCATGACTATTTCATAACGGTTTGAGACCTTTTCTGTTTGTTTTTTTTTATTATTATTATTATTTATTTGCATGCACCAAACAACTACATCATAAGCACTGACTCCAGGAACTTAATTCAAAAAATGACCCAAAGTGTCACACATTTGAAAACAAATGTGTATTATTTAACTAGCATGTTCCACCTGCCACAGAGCTGTTGCACACAAGCACATTTTATTGTCTGCAGGGCATTCACCTCCTTTCAATTTAACTAGAAGTTAGCATAGAAAACGAGCAAATCATGCTCTGATTCCACCACACTTGAGGCATGGTTCTATACCACTACATATATATCACTCTAGTAAACTTGCATAGGAAAAGTAGTATCCAAACTCAAGCAGGATTTCTTTTAAAAAAACAAAATTTTTTACTATGTAAATATTGTATAGGAAACACCCGTTCTGAGTTTTTGCCCACATATGTGGGCATATGTCTCATTTTCTTTTAAAATTACTGGTTTGTCAAGTCTAAAATACTTCACACTGACAAGTATTGAACACTTTGGGCAGATTTATGTTGCCTTATTAGCAAACAGAGCTTATATTTGATTACTTTTACAGGATTTGCATGCCTCACTTTGCTTTCCAAAGAAGTACTGGAGGACACAAAATAAAGTCTGAAATGAAGCCTGATAGTGAAGTTACATGAACAAAACACAAGGGAGGGCTGAAGAACAAGATCAGTAGAACTTCAACATTTATCAGAATAAGAAAAAAAGGGGTAATTCAAGGACACGGGTCTGTTATAGCAATACTGGGGGTGGGAGGGAAGACCACATCATCCCCCCTCCAAAACCAACCAACCAAATAACAACAAAAAAAGCACCTTGAAAAACTTGCAAGCTTTTATGGGATGCTGCAGCTTGGGGCAGCTGGAGAACCTGGAGCACCACCAGGCACCAGCCCCCACGAGGAGTGGGGTGATCCCAAACTTCCCTTGGCAGGGAATGACAGCCAATCCTCATGTATCCCCTGAACCTAAGGTGGGGCCACTGTCTTCCACAAAATGCAGTGGCTACTGAAATTGTGCACACATTTGAATGGAGAAGGTAAATGCAGTTCAAACTGCCAGAACACCATGCAAAGAAGGGGGCATCAATATTGCTAGTTTCAAAGTGTTATTGCAATACACACTAAAAATATTTCAGTAAAAAAATATATTAACTAATATGCAAATCACAACATAATTGATCCGACAGCATATGAAGGGTACTTATGCCAAGCTCAAATACTGAAAACAATATTTGTTTAAGCAATTGTACGACATATTACATTTTGGAATACACATACAGTGATACTTGCAAAAGGATTGATTTTTGCCTCCCCATGTCCATCATAGCAGGGGCAGGCCCTCAAAGCTTAAAAACATTATTTTAAAATTCACTTGCAAACCAAAACATAATGCCTTATGCAAACACGCTGTTCCTCTGTTCTCCACTTTGCCAAAGTAGCAATTACTAGTCCAGCTTGATGAATAGGATCTCTACAAAGAACAGACTAATTCAGTATATGACTTAACCATACAGCACTGCTCAATTCAAAACCCAGAGTCTCCACACTACTTGTCATTAACTACACGACAGGTCACTCTCAAAATACATAAATCAAAGTCACAGGTTTAAGTTCACTACGATTCCTGCTGAAGCCAACTGGATTCATCAAGATCAACAGCACAAATACTATTTAGCTCTAGTTAGAATTAGAGTGCCTGACAAACAAAATTAACAGAAAGAAGCACATGCAAAATCTCTACAGTTCATCATAGGAGTCGCAGTTGCAGGGCTGCTATCACCATGCTCTGCAGAAACTGCTTTTGCTCCCTCTTCCTTAATAACTATCTCAAATCTGAAGGAGGATATTGCTTTAATGCCCTCAGCACACTGATACAGACACTATTAACACCTGTAGGAACCACCAGACATGTCATGAGAATGCTTCTTTCTGAAGCTTAAATTATTTGATCTCAAAAGAGGAAAAGGCCAAATTCCAGACAAGCTGCTTTGTATGTTACAAATTGAACAAAAAATTGCCAGATGCAAGATCTGAAGAGAGAAACAGAGTTATTCACACTGCAGACACTGATTCCATCCACCAGCACACCTATCCAAGTATCTGTCATTTTGGATGGTCAGAGCTAACATAAGACTGTATTTGCTATCAGACAGAGGAAAACAAAAACAAACAAACACCACCACCACCACCACCCCCCCAAGCTAAGTGCTTGGGCATCTGGGTCTTTAATTTACAATAATTTAGGAGCAGTAGAAAGTGAAAACCACGGCATAGCTACACATCTAAAGTACTACCTACATGAGCTTTTCCAGGAAATGTTCACAAGCCCTCTTTTGCCCGTTTTAGCAGCTATGCTGTGCTAAAGCTGAAAAGGCATTGATTAGCTTTTCCAGGAAATAACCACAAGAACAGGTTTACTAGAAGCAATGCTGAAGTGCAGGCAGTATGCCTGACACCTGTGGCTGTGTTTGCAGAGGATTTGCTGGGAAGACATGCACATTTTATTTGCAGGCCCATGGATGCACCACTGAAGACCGGAATGTCTTGTTTATGTCTCCAACAAATCAGAGAAGAGGTAAACTTTTCCACACTGCCTCACTTTCTGTAACTTATTTTGATTGGAAGTGTTAGGTTGACAGATAAAGGATCCTCTCGAAAGAAATTCATGATCTACTCAAAAATTACAGAGTAAAAGAAGCCAGCTGAAAAAATCAGGTCGAAAGGCCTAAAGTTTTTTAAAAGCAACGCCCAGAATACTTTAATTCTTAACAGCCCATTCCTCAACAAAACAACAAGTTTTATATGCATATCTCACCATTTTCACAGAGAAACCAAAAATTAAAAGCAGGACACTTCATTTAGGGTCCTGAATAAATGCCTGTCAGTACCATGGCCATGGGCCATGAACACTGAGTCAGCAAAAATCCAGCGCTGCTGCCTCTTACACAACTGCACGACAGAATTAAAACTACTCCAACTGTGTTAAAACTACTCCAAGTGCAAGGAGAAATACTGACCCAAATCTGCTTTTTAATCCAGGGGGAGAAACATTTACCCTGCTGAAGCACAAAGGCAGTGAGGACGCAGAGACAAACAACTAGGAAAAGATGTTTTCAGCAGGAATGATGCCTTAAAACTTTTATTGTCTGCAGTTTTGGCCACTGATATGTTCCACATCCATCTTATGAACTATATCATGCATCTGTGTGACAAACAGAAGAAATTAAACCCTCACAACGACTATTTATTTCTTCTTTGAGACACTTGACTCTCAGCCCTAAGGCTGACAACTTGTATCAATTAGTACACTTAAATATGCACGTACCCCTCCAATGCCACGCTTGAGAATAGTCTGATTTCTGGCCTCACACACACCATTTCCACGCTCAAACGTGGAAATGTGATTCCCAAACCATAAGACTTAACTCTATAATCACTTATTTTCATCAGATGCGTTGAAGAAGGTGCTAGAACTACACGGTTTTGAAAGTAAAAAAATGGGGAATTGTTGGGGAGAAACAGAAGTAGCAGCACAGTAACAGCTAAAATTACACCAGTAAGTTGTTTAGCACAGACCCAGCCTCAAGTACCAAACCCCAAATTCAAGGAACTGTTCACAGATGAATTTAAACATAACAACTAATAACCCTAAGATATCACAGTAGACCAACCTATAGAATTAAACAAGAAGTACACCTTATAAATGTCTGAGGCCATTATGTCAAAAGCCTGTAAGTTGGTCTACAGCATCACAACAGGCTGAAAGCTGGAATCTTTAGGGTAGACCATGGCTCTGGTGCCATTAACAATAAATCAGAACTGAAAATGTTTACAAGCAGACAACCAGACATTAACCCTCTGAATTGTTTTAAATATGTAAATACACCTGTAATGTATATATTTATATGAACTTTATATGTTTAATATAGAAACATATATACTTTTTGTGCATTTATACTTTTTTATGTTTTATGCAAAACATTATATATAGTGTGTTTATATTTTGTAGTATGTTTATTTTTTTTAAGAACTGAGACAGTGATCTCAGATTTCTCAAAGCTTCTAAGCCTACTGTTCTGAAAATAGTTTGCATGCTCTGCTTTCCTGCAGACAGGTACCAAGGCAGTTTGCCAACCCAGGGGAAGAAACATAAGCATAAAGAGCAAGTCAGCATACAGTGCTGTTCTCATCACTTTTGTCCAGTCCTGGTCAAAAGGCAAGTTGCTGTAGTGAGAATGAACAAGCAAGAAAAAAAAGTAAAGCTCCTAAGTGCCAGGATACCATCATCCCTAAAAATCCAGCCACAAACAGCTCTAGAGCTGCCAACTGACCACTGCTGCTGACTTGAATGAAAATCATTCCCCAGCCTTCTTAGGAAGTCACAGTCACCACTGAAAGAAGAGCAATCCAGTATTCAGAAAAAACCCCCCCTCAAGCTAAGCTCTTCAGCAACACTCAGTATTGCACTGACATTTTAATACTGCACTGAGTTGATCTAACATGCCATTTTAAAAGAAGGACCTGTATTCCATATTGCCTTCACAATCCCTCACCACCACAGGGAGATTACTCATTAAAAATACAGAGAAAGTTAGCAAATTCTCCAGGATTTAACTAAGTCAGAGGCAATAATACCAAAAAAAAAAAACCAAAACCAAAAACTAAAAAAAACCCAAAACAAACCCTCTTTGACATTACATTTCCAACAAGCCTCACAACACTGGTAAAATGCACGAAAAAAGGCTACAAAATTCCGAACACTGCATGAGTCTGCAGGAGTCGTGAACACGAGCAGTTTTTCCCTCCAACGTGACAGTCTCAAAATGACAAGCCCTTTTTTTTTGCCTGCCCACCGGCCAGTCCACATTCTCCTTTTCTTCTTTTGAATTTTCCCCAACTTAAATTGAATGCAAATAAGCCAGGTGTGGTCCCCGGAGCAGTAATCTGCAGATAGTCCCCACCGAGTTCCCATAGCAACTTGCACAGCTGGCCATGAGAAAGAGGTTGTATCTGCTTCATATTGGCTACAGAGTTTAAACACTCAGCCAGCGAAACACCAATTACGGCGTCTTGTAAAGGAAACATCGACTAAAAGGCACATCCATTCTTCCTTGATTAAAACAGGAAAATAAACCTCTGGATATGCTCCTAGCTCGGCGACTGGCTCAGCATGTAAAGTGAATATCTGTTATTTACGGGAGGCGATGCCTGCGAAGGAAATGGCTTCTCTCTTTGCTGCAAGGTACTGAAGTTTAAGGAACACTACAGCATTTAGAAAATGCCTGTTATTCTGCACTTTGCCATCGACCATACACACTTCTCTGACAGAGGGAAGTCAGAAACTCAAATCCTTCTGGACAAGTTTTAAGACTTCCACAAGATAGCACCTCTCTGACAAGTGCTTGGTAATATTGCGGATTTTCATTGTATTTTTTCTGTATCAGCCTTCAAAGTCTCATTCTAAAAATCCAAAGTTACCCTGTGACTGACAAACCATTGTTCATCACATAGAAAACCTATCCTTTGTTCCTTACCTACAAACACAGGTTCATTCCACTCCCTTCTGCATCCTGCAAGCACAGCTCACTACTTTTGCCTGCATCCAAGCCTGCAACTCCTCTCCTCTGCTCACGCCGTGGTTTCAAGTAAGAACAGCCCTACGGGCTTAGGGGAAAGGGCCCATGTATCCCTGCTGATATCCTATGGATATCTTGGGAAGCAGGAACCAAAACCTAATTCTCAGGCAAAAGTGCAGGAACACGGAAGGTACCTGAGACACTGCCCACCCTCCCCTGCCCCCAATTACAAATGAGAGTAATTTTTGGGACAGAGGATGTTGGTAAACAGTAAAGCAACTCTCAGAAGATTTTTCTCTGCCATGAATCCACATCAACATGCCATTGAATCCCTGCAAACTTTTAGGAACCAGCCTGCAGCAAGGAGTCCCATGGCTTAAGTATACACTGAAGAACATTTTTATTCATTTTGCTTTGACTCTATCTCCTTCTGTAGCACTACTTCCACTTCCCCTGCTTCTTGCACAAAAAGAGACCATGAACTGTAAGCCTCTATTCCCTCCCCATGACACTTCACTGACTTATGTCATATCCCCCTTAGCTCTATCTTCAAGGATGATCATCTCAAGTCTACACAGTTGTTTATAAAAAGTGTGAATGAATTCCTAAAGTAATTCCTAGTGCTGCTTTTCTACATATTTTTTCTTCTAGTGCCTGAGGAGAAGAGCTGCACAGTGCAGTATTCAAGAGAAAGAAGCATTAATGGATTGTGGCACAATGCTATTTTTTCTCATATTGCTTTTCACTCTGATCTTTTCTTGCTAAGTCCTAGCATTTGATTTGCTTTTTGACTACTTTTGAGCATGAAAATACAGTAGCTATTTCCATGAAAAATCATAACAAGAAAGATCTTGTACCTGGAGCATTAAGAATGCCTATACTACTGCACACGAACTAAAGATCTTATCTCTAACTTATTCAACAGGAACTTAATATCATTGAAATATCATCATTTGTTGAATTTGGTTAAAACTGGACAACTGTTCATGAGGGAGAGCGGAAAGAAAAAGTCAGAAAGAAATAACACAAACCTCTCTTTCCTTTAGAAATCTGCTGAACATACAAATAACAACATGATGCTTATCTGCTTCCAAAAGAGCAGGCAGGTGATAAGGAATAGGCTCAGTATCAGCCACTTCTGTTTGTGCTGACTTTACAAAATGCCTCTTCTTGTACCTGCCTTAACCACCCCTTTGCAAGTGATGCCTGTGTTTCAAGGAGGGCATGACAAGCTTACCCAGGAACATTCAACTTCTAACTTCCCAAGAGGCCACCGTGGTGCCAGTTGTCTCACAGGAGAATGTACATTTATGTAGAAGGAAACAGGAGCAGTTTAATGTGCAAACTGGACATCAGCTATAAATTTTATTCGTCCAATAATTGTACACCTGTGAGCTTTATCCACTACCCCACCTGTGGGAAGTGGCCTTAATCCATCACTAACTTGAAAGCTGCTTGCTTAAGTAGATTTAGTTTTCTTCTCTACTCCTTTCTGCATTCCCTTCCAAATTTCTTTTCAGACTAATCAGCAGCACTTCAAAGCAACAGCTGAGCTGGTGGCATTAAAATGACCAGGGAAACACACAAAGCTTTAGCAGGGTACAACCACTGAGCAAGAGAAACACGCCATTTAATGTTAAAAATGATGACTCTAAGCCCATTCAATTGGGGAAAAAAAGAAAAAAAATCAAAATTCATTAGAAGGAAGAAAAAATTAGTATTCCCCTATATGCCTGGCATAATTTGCACTTTAAGAACCACACCATATTAACATTAACAGTCCACTGCATGTTAATAAAAGCCAAAGAATTAAAAAACGAAGGCTCTCTGTCTGTATTGCAAGCCAATAGGTTTACACAGTCTACAGAATGAAATGGAATGGACATACAGGTGGCAGAGTGTGGAACCTGAGAAGCTGAAAAATGAAGAGGATGTGAACTGGAAGTGGACATGTAATTTTGAAAGAATTAGTAGCAGTAGTAGCAGCTAATACTGGCATACCAAATAAATATTTAATGTCAAACACCAAATGTGGATGTGCACACACACACGCACACGCTCATATGTATCTTTTGTACCAACAAACAGGCAAGTTTTGTACATCTCAAAAATGCAGAAGGTTTAAATACAGATGGATTCTGTCCTTTCCAGCTTTTATCTCCACTGTGGTTTCTGCTCACAGTATTTCATGCATGCTGAGGACAAGCCTGCAATGGAATTGCCCCTCTGCAATTTGAATGTCATTTGGCCTGACCAGCACCAACCCTACACGTGGTACTTGCTTATAAACAACTTGGATAGGGGATGGAGGGGAAGGAAGAAGGTAACAGGGAGGAGTGAAGGTTTTGACTTCTGACCAGACTTTGAGATGAGCACAGCACTTTTGCAATAAAAGAAGGCCATTAAACTCTCCTGGGTAACTTGGGCCTCAACTTCCAGTTGATGAATTAGATTAAGGACACTGTATTCTCATTAATGGAATTTAAGAGGCAGAGCTATATACTTTTTTCTTACCTGTAGCTCTTAACTAGCAGTCCCTCTTTCATAAGGTATGCTTTAAGACTGAAATCATCTGTTTCCAGCAACTGGATTTTGTTATGCACCTTGGGCTGGTTAAAGAGGCTTCCTTAAACAGACATCCCCTTATGTTCTGTGGGCAAGTCACTGTTCACTAGGTCAAACTTCGTGTAACCAAAGATTCTGAATTTTAAATTCAGTTTGACAGGCTTCTCACATGCTGAATCCATCATAACTTTTCTCAGAAACACCTCTGGCTTTGTTAGAAACTCTTTTGATGTTACAAATGTCCTAGTAGCACCATAAGGTTAGACTCAACTGTGTTTGCAATTCAAGTATTTTAATTGTTATGACAGGTACTGTCTCACTCCAAAAGCCATTTCCAGACTGTAATTCATCACAATTCAACTGATTTCTAGAGTGTATGCGTTTCAGAGCACAAACTCCTTTGTCAAAAAAACTACATCTTTTTTGTCACATGTTCAACAGACACTGTATTTAGCTAAATTAAAATACATGGGTCAGTTTCTTGGAAAAAACCTGGTAACTCTTACATCCCTTTGCAGTAACTGACCTGCAAGTTGCAACTCCACCCATCTTTGCATCCTATGAAAACTTTACCAATGAAGTTTCTGTATTTCTTCCTCATCACTGGCAGGTATGGAAGAATACTTGCTGAAGAAAAAGACACAGCTAGTAGATTTTGACTTTCCATTAACAACTATATAGAGATTTTTCAGTTATCCTGTCCTTAATCCTTTTAGTATGTGTTACTATTGATTTTGTATCACTTTAATTTGGTAATCAATGAAGTAAGCCATTCTAAATCAGATACATTATAGAAGAGTGCATTTTATCAATACAATTACAAAACAGAGCTTTAATCTTAACAAGAACTGAAAAAGCTTACAGCAAATTCATCTGAAAAGACTTTCTCTCCTACCACAGAAAACTGTATGAATTGACATTAGATTATATTTACTGACCAAAAATTGTCTATCAGCAAATAAAATTATCTAGTCACTCAAGCGAGTGCAACTGACCTCCAGCTTTTAAAATAAAACTGCCCCATTTTTTGACATTATTGACTCACTCATTTTTCCAGTCCCTCTGCAGCTTCCTTGGCCACTTAAGATTTACTGACATCAACAAATACATAACATCAACAAATTAGAGAGATTTCTTTCCAGTCAGTCTAAATTACTAAATGCAAGCTGCCTTGTCTTGCAGATTTTAGAAATCCAACTCATCCAGTCTCAAGCATTCCGCTTTCTCCCCATTCCCATTTATTTTGACAATGGCATTTTCTCTTCATTTTTTGGAAACACTTAAGGCCATTCAAAAGCAGGTGGTGATCTGTGTCAGAACACAGGTCCTCATCCTTTTGCACGTTTCAAAAGGTGCCTGTGGACTACAGCTCCACGGTTCCTCAACCCTTCAGTTGTCTCCCACCCAAGAGGGGAGTGGAAATCTCACCATTTCCTCTTTTTGGGGGGGTTGGTGTGGTTTTTTGGCACTGTTTTATCAGGCCACAGAGGTGTTTAACTAGCCCAAGAAGTTGATAAGTGAGATGAAGGGGGTGGTTGGGGAGTAGGGGCAGAGGTGCTGCATCTTTCGACAACAATCTGCTATGATGACTCCCTTTGGCTCAGGAAATCCTGCCTGCAGAGATATTCATCCTTCATCATGCAATCACAACAAGTGTTAGATGTAACTTTTGAAATAAAGGCATTTATTGGCATTACTTGAGCTTTAGCAGCTTGCTAAACAAGATCAGGAAAACCAGACTATTTCTTGTGTACTTGCATTTAAATAGCTTGAGAAAGGCAGATACTGTAACTCCACATGGCTACATCAAACAGTGCTTCCCAAACCATGCCACTGCCTCTCCTCCTGATTTGCTAACCAGGACATAACCATTGTGAGGAGAAAACACAGGCTGCCATTTCAGAAGGAGAGCACAGTGAACAAACTGATGAAGGCAGAACTGGGACCCCTGGTCTCCCAGGGCAGCAGAAAAACAGTGAAGACCAGCCCCCCATTTGGACTACTCTTTGCCTCATGAGGAGGAAGGAAGCCATGTAAAGTATTTACTATATTTATTATTCAATAAACCTTTTTTTTTCTTTTTTTTTTTTATTTAAAAAATCCATGGCACCCTTCTAAATAGCAGAGTATGGACAGCCACTTCTCTGTCAAGCAGCTTCTGCTGAGGGAATTACCCCGTAGCAGAGGTACAATTTAGATAAGTCATCATCACTGAGTTTATTCTTTGATGTCCCTCATTTTTACATTATTTTGAAAATATCAGCCCTCTGTACTTGCACATTTCACTGAGATCTATGCTCTCAGCGATTAATTTGGCTGCAGGAGTCAACAGGTAGACTACAAGATCAGGAAGTCCCTTCAAACAACTCCTCTCTCAAATTTTACTTCACTGAGCAAGTTCGAAATCTTACAGTATTACTTCAGCTCACAGTTAATCTATCCTACCTGTGTAATGAATCATCAGTTTGGCTATTAAATTAATGGTTGAATTAATAATTAATTTCTTAGGTTTTTGTCCTGCCTAATTACAGAAACATATGTATCATATTAAAGGCCGTCTTTATTGCTGCTGAGCTCACCTTATTTGTTTTTAATACCAATTTTTACTAACAAGGGTTTTTTTTTTTATTATCACCCTTGAAATCAGATATGCTTTCAGTTCTACATCACGTACCCACTATTTTAGCTGTAAAAATTCTCTAACTGGTAAGGTTGATACCACCACTGGCCTCCCTAGCACAGATGTGATGCTCCAAATGCTCCTCCTCGCTCACAGCTTTGACCACACACCCCTACTGCAAATAACAGCCCTGCTGTTCCTTTTGTCAGCTTTCTGGTTCCACTTTGATGGGGGCAGACCCTGGCCCTTCTCCAGAGGCTCTCTCTTCTGGAAAGAGATCTCGTGTATAACTAAATTTAAACTTGGATTCCCTAAGCAGTCTTTCCAGCTACACGTTTCTATTCAAGTCAACAGAGAGCATCTGTTTAAGTGGCCATAAAGAGTTGTTGTGAAGAGATGAATCACTTAATCTAAAAGTTGCCTGACCATGATTAATACAAGGTACAAGAAACCTCACAGTGGACACCCATGGAATAGCCTACTTACCAGAGAAGTTTCTTCCTAATCCCCTTTGGTTAGCACTTTATTTGTTCCCTGTTGTATAATGGTTTTTCAATTCTTCACAAAGGCTTTACAAAACTTTCATTTAACCTAACATAATGTACTGTAAATGAATAATCCCTTTTCTTTCCTGATCCTGTTAATCTTTTGGCCTCAGTTACATCTCACAGCAGTGAGATGCAAATGTTAATTATGCAAGAAGTATAAGATCTGTATTTTGATTTCCATCTGTCCAATAGTACTCCAGACCAAGACACAGAAAACTGAGTGCTTTCCTATCACCATGGGAACGTGATTGCCAAGAACATATACCAAGAACATCTCATACTGACTCCCAGAAGCTCCAGTTAAATACCTTCTATCCATCAGAGCCTCCTCTATCTCCTTTGTTGATTCACATTTTTCACAAACCCCTGATAATTCTCACTGTAACTCAGCCTTCCTCGGGCCTGCAGAAACATTGTCTTACAGTGTGTAAGACACTGTAAGATGTAACATCTCCCCCTTGTTTGCATTATGCATGTGACCACCCAAAAGTTTCATACTGCAAAATACACTTGCACTCCTATGTTTTCAGCCTCCTTCAAACACAAGGCAATGTGCAAAATGCAGTGCATGAAGCAATGTCAAGAGAGACCCACTGAAGCTGCTGCCCACAGAATCAAGACATTTTTTGTCAACGCTGACTCGAGACAGCAGAAGTAATGCTCATCTCTGAGAATTAGGTTTTGATCAACAGCTCATAGACAAGCATGTTAAAAATTAGTTGCTATACTACTCTGACCGAAAAATAAAAGAAGTCTGAGTTATATCAACTCTCTTACCAGCAAGAGAGAAGGAAAAGATACCCATAAACCTTCCCTTTTTCTTCTACTACCTGCCATGGTAATGAAGAACAAAATAGAGCCCAAAATACCATAAACACAGTTATTTCAGGTTGAATTAGAAACTGATACATGTAATATTCTAATAGGGGAAGTTCATAGAAAAAAAAGCTGGCACAGCACTGCTCAACTTAAGAGCTTTCCTTAAGCTCTCAACCTATTTAAGTACCACCTTCTTAGAACAAAAGCTTCCAAGAACATGTGGTGAACAGATACTATTTACATATTTTGGTTAAAAGTTGTCCAAAACTTTTCTGCCCTTGAAAAAATGCAAGATAAAAATGTTATTAAACCACAGGCAGTGACAATGTAATTCACTGGGCAACTAAACCAGTAAACATTCTTTTCTGAATTACTTGTACCTTGCAATTGTCGTATTTTGGAGTTTTTTAACCAGATTATGATTAAAGCAAGAGTTTGCCCCTTTTGATACACCAGAGACTCCACCTAAAAAAAAGTTGTTCTTCACATCCTAATTTCCAAAAAATCTTAAAATCTGTGTCATCTCAGAACAAGAGGTGGCAGAGGAGTCACCTTTTTGACAAAGTACTTCTTTTGGCACTGTTCCCACCCCTACTCTACTCCCTCAGTTCTACCAGTACAATCATTTCTACAGTCCGCCAACAAACAGGTTAAAAGTAACTGTACAGTTAAACATACAAAAGACTTGTCTACCTTAAGGGCATAATATATATATATATATATATATACACACACACACATAATAGAGTAAGGATGAGTTTCTCTGATTTGCTGAATTTCTGCAATAAGTGTGTTTAAAAAGGTCTCTTCTCTGCATTAATTTTCCAACAACTGATGAGTCTTGTGTTCTTATTTCTTTTCTTTGATGTGAACAGTAGTAGTTTTCTTTACTTGACCATCTATGGGGAATGCCTAAGAATCTACTCTCCTTGAGACTTCCATGCTCCTGACAAATGTGACCAACTGGACAGTGCATGGAAAAAAAACCACAAGAAATGGAATTAACAGTCAGCATAATCTAACAATCTCAACATTCTTTGAAAAAACAGGCTTAAACATCCCCCTGCCCAAAAAATCCAGCCAGCCTTGGAGGTTTAATAAAGCTCAGAGACTTTTAGTATAAAAACCTAATTTAGAGCTTGTAAACAGGTTAACAAACAACAAAAATACATTACCAAAGAAAGAAAATATGACCTTTTGACAGTGCATCATCTTTTCCCCTGCCACTTAGAAACTGTGTAAAGGCATATTTACCCTCCTCTTAAACATCTCTTTCTGTTCTCTTCCATTCTACAACACACTGTGTTTTTATTTCACAGACTCTCACCCTCAACTTGAGGGACAGGCTACTCTCTTAAATCTACCTTATTAGCTTCACAAATGCATGGCACACCAAGGTCAAGGCAGAAGGAAAAAATTCCTAGTGCTCAAAGCAGGTACAAAGAATGGAAATGTTTGAAATAAGGACTGAAACAGTACATGCTCTAGGAGGGCACTGCCTCAAAGAGCCAGATTCACACAAAGGGGAAAAGAAAATGTTGCGCTCCAATTTAATCAAAATCCACCGGACACAACAGCTGACTCTGCAGCCCTGGTGACCTGAAGAGTAATTTTATTAGTTATACGGAAATATCCATTTTCAAGTTCCAACTGCTGCTCCACTCCACTTCCCCACCCTGCCCACAAAGAGGAGAAATTTCACACAAGCAGCGTTTTTACAGGTTCCTCCTCAAGAAATTTCTCTGAAACAGAATAAGAGAGTTGCCTTCCTTTATTTGGAACAATGTGCTTTTTAAATGCAAAAAATTAATTTTAATTTTCATTTTAAAGCGACACTTGCAGTTGGAACTTTACACACATCAGTCAAGCTCAAAACATCTGAAGAAACAGTATTGG
This sequence comes from Manacus vitellinus, assembly GCF_001715985.3. NCBI lineage: Eukaryota > Metazoa > Chordata > Aves > Passeriformes > Pipridae > Manacus > Manacus vitellinus. Next base: position 2,387,847 of record NW_021940498.1, on the reverse strand, counting down.
AAACTTCAGCACACGCATTTCCTCAAAATCCAGATTTTGGTACAGTTAACATAAATTGATAGTAGGAGGGGAGTAGGCAAAGCTGTCCCAGTAATGCTCTAAGTATCTGCTGCACAACAGTTGGGCTGTGTTCAATTTTCAACAGAAAAAATACAGTAGTTCTCTCTGAAGGCAAGCTACAATACACCACACCACGTATTTTAGAAACCAGCAAATGTTAAGAAATGTTTCTCTTATTTTAATAGAATTTTGCCATTTCTTTACAGCACGCTTTTAACTTGTGTCTTTAGTCGTGGTTTCCCTGGAACAAAAACAAGAGCATAAAAGTGATGCTACTTTTTTTTTTAATACCTAAACAGGTTTTGACTACCTGCAAGTCTTATTAACTTTATTTAGCCACTGACTAGTAACACTGTCGAGCAACAGAGGCATCTCAGTAGCTGACTTAAGGCAAAGCAATCCAAACATTGTAGAACACACGTTTGTTTTGTATTTGGAAAATTGTTTGCTATTATATGAGTTGATTTTTATACTATGAAGAACTTCAGTTTTACAGCTATGAATGGCATAAATCACTATGCCAGCCAAAACCATTATAACTTCTTAAAAATGAAACACACACACACACAAAATTTGAACCTTTAAAGCTCTTCCCTTGTTAATATGAGAATATTTCAACAGAAAACAATAGGATAATTCATCTGGCAAGAACACAACCTGCATGTACACATTTTCTCTCTGTGAAACACAAGATAACTGAGTGCCTCAGTCTTCACTAGATTAATTATTTCTCTACCCTTGCCCTGTGCAAACTCCAGCTTGCTTTGAACCAAAGACCTTTATGGTTCAAGTCCCAGGAGATGCTGAGAAGGTGTTCTCAGTGGAGTAAACTTTTCCAGAGAAATCACATTCTGATTTGAGAGAATTCATTTCTTTTGGCCTTTGGGGGAACACTGCAAGTCCCATGTATTTGTTCAAGTCTTTACCTATTGAGAGCAGAATCCCTTCTAGGCTTTGTTAGGTTCATGCTGATCTTGCAACATCTGGCTGTGTACAGCCACATTGTTCACATATTTTTAATTCTGTACATCAAGCGATTTTAACCCAATCTTTTAAAGAACACTGTTTTTCAGTCGTTTAAAACAGGTTTTTAGGAGAAACCTTCAAGTAATACCAAGTCAATTATACACAGTTAAAATATAACATGTTGAACAATAAAGAAACAGTTGCTTAGTATTAAACAAGCATATACACGTAGAAAGTTACAGTAAGATAAAGCTTAGGAGACAGGAGTGAAATACTGTGTAGGTATATGAACCACTTTCAATATTGAGAATAAGATCACAAAAGACATTAACAAATAGGAAAGGCACCCTTAGTGGCACAAACCCCATTTTTATACATGTGAAATATGAAGTATTATTTTTCAAGGAAAAAAAACCATAAAATAAAAAAAAAAAGAGTAAAGTCAAAACAAACCAAAAAAGGCTTCAGAGGATGACAAAGAAATTCATTTAAAAGCAGCTCCCCCATTCTGAACAGCCACAAACATTTCGAGCACCTACATCACAACTGCTCACATAATTAATTCAGCGCAGCAGCCAGAAACAGCGGTGCTGAGGCAGCCACAGCTCAGCAGCCCACACTGGGCTGTAAGGAAATTTTTCCTGAAGACAGATGCCACCCGGAGGAACCAAACCAGAAAAACAATCGGCTGCCTGACCAGAGGCAAGGCGAGATTAGAACTGCGAGTCTCTCTCCTCCTGAGACAGAACGAACCCGCACAGCCAACAGCAGCAGCAATTTTCCTTGTGAAGACAAAGCCAGCTGCACCCTGGCTAGGAGACAAGCAAAAAGAAAAGCAGACTTGCCTCCCAGAAAGGGCTCCTGCGCCTCTTCTAATGGCAAAGACAACCACAGGCACCACATTTCAGCTTGGGGGTATCACAGGAGCGGGTCAGTGTCCGCTCCGAAGCCAGAACACAGGGTTTCACTCCCTGTTTTTTGAAGTAGATTCTCAGCAGCGATTCTCTATTTAGGAAACCTGTGTTCTCTCAGCTGAGAAAATCATGCCTTCTGGGAAAAAAAATGTTTGGGCCACGGCTGTAACTCCCAGGGAGAGCTGAGTGTTTAGACTCAACAGCTGATAAGCAGCCACAAACATGACAGCTTCATTTCCTATCCGCTTTCTCAAACTCTGTGTTAATTCGTGTCGGGACATGTAGATCTATTTGGAACAGTAATTAGTTCCGTTAATTAAGCTCTCCAAGTATGGATATGGAAGATATCCATGAGACTATAATGTAAAATTGCATACTGCAGGGCTACTCTCTTCCAGTGTGAGTTGTATGTCCAAAAACAGAATCTGGGATCAGAGTGCTTAATCCTAGACAGCGAATTTCATGCAGGAGCTCCGAAGTGAAAAAGTCATTTACACGACTCTCTAGACCTCACAAGGAATACTGACAGTTACTGCAACACAATATTGCAATATATGCACATACAAACTCATAAGTAACTCAGGAAAAAATCGGGGGAGGTGTTCCCTAAACGTGAACCATGGAGAACAGGTAAGTGTAAACATCTCATGTCTCTCTCTCTCTCTCTGGGTAACAGCTTAGGGCTACATTTTAAGGAGTGCTCCACATCTAAAATCTTCTCCTGAGAATGGACTTTCCTGAATTCTAATGCTACACACACATCAAAAAAAAAAAAAAATCAACCCAAAAGACTACTTGTCCAAAAATGAAGTGTAAGCAGGGATAGTCACACAGAAAGAAGGATCCAATTGAAAGGAGTTTAGAATATGGCAGTAGTACCACTCCATCTGCAAAGATTATTGTGTCATGGTAAGCAGAAAAAGAAAGAGATCTAATCAGCATATAGGTTTCATGGCTTTCTTTGTACTATTGTCGCTTTTAACAAGAAATCCCAATGGAAGGGTTAATATTCCTAGAGAACTAAAATCCTGATCTATCAAGAAAAAAAAAATCCACCAAATTATAAAGCTCCCTGTTAACAAAGTTAATAAACTTTGGGCATGGGAGACCTGGTTTTAGACTTCCCATGTCAAGGGAAGTCAGGAAAAAATCCACAAGGGATAATTAAGCACCTACTCGAACCCCATACAATGTTTAACAAGGTAATTCCATAACAAGAGAGAGCACATACCCACAACCATATCTAAATAACTTTATAGACTTGCCCTTAGTGCCTCAGTTTACTGTCTATAAAAATCCTTCCTGCCTCACAGGATATTGTGAGGAAAGACCATGAGGCTCTCAGATATTGCAGCTGCAATGATCTAAACCGGAGACATTTGGCTGGTTCCACTTCCAGAACAGAGAAGATCAGCTAGAAATGGTTCTGAATGCAAGATAAGTCTTTAAAAATCTCTACATTTGGACACACAGCACCAAAAAACTGGAAGGGTGGTGAAACCAAATGGGTTGTAATGCATAAGAATAACCTGGACTGTATCAGTGAGAATTGATATGGAGAATAAAATGCCAAAGGCGAAGAATTACAAGAGTTGGTGGAGGTTTTTGATACAGCAGGAGGTTCTGCTTCTGTTATTGTTTGAGGATTTTTTGGTTAATGGATTAGGCTGGGATGGGGTATTTTTTGAAAGGAAAGATAACAATATATTTCACTTTAAAACGAGGAACAAAATCTTGAGAACAGCTCACTGAATTTGACACCAGTAATCTGAACTGGGAGGGCTGATTGTGCACTGCTGTAATTTTTAGAGACCATTCAGACTTCAAAAACATGGTGAAGTACTGTTGAGATCAGACAGTCAAGTGACTGGACAACAGACATCAAACTGACAAGTTTAAATCAAGACTGATTTTGTCAATTATCTCCAAAACCTCCAAAACTGGTTGCCACTGTCTCTTATTTCAAACAATAAAAATGGGACAAAAGTGAAAAGAAGGAAGGGATGCTATAATGAAACAGCTTGATCAAGGTCACACAGCAAACAAACCCCCCAAAAAACCCAACAAAATAACCCCCCAAACCCTATCATGCCCCCAAAAAAACCCCAAACAAACCCCAACACAACAGAGCTGGGGGCAGAAGCACTTCTCTGCTCAGTCAAGGTGATGAACCTTTATTCATATTCCTGATGACTGCAGAAACAGAAACACATGGAGAAAACAATGATTCTTTTGTTCTAATCCAGGGAGTGGTGTGCAAATAAAAGAGTCTCCAGCATCACAAGTTATAGTGTGTCAATAACCTGAGTGAAATAGCCATGTGCCTGCAGCTGTACAAAATTCAGATTATCTTTGCACTTAATAAAAGCAGATTACAGTCAAAAAGGTGTTGACTGTTCTATACATGGACAGTTCCTGTATGTCCTTCAGAGCAAGAGGTTACCAAAAGGTCAGTTGTATGTTAAGTCCTGTCTTCTCTTTTCTTATGGCCAGTCAGGATAGACCACACTGTCATGGCAAAACAGACAGGTCATCATTTCCTAAACCATTACACCTACCAAAGAGGACTCTTTACCAAATGTGGTTGAATGGATTTTGCTACACCAATTTCTAATTTATTTAACACTTTGTTTTGCCCTTAGAAAAGAAAATACCAAGTGTCAGTACACAAAACCTCCTCTTGCAGAGGAATGGTAACAAACTTTGAAAGTTTTACTCAGTGTTCAAAATCCAAGATGCAACACAATCTTTTTTGCATAAGTTGCTGTTTTATGCTGCTGCCTTAAAAAAAATGCTAAATGCAAGAAACAAGGAAGTTAAAGAGAATAATCTCCATATTATAACCTAAAGCAAACTTGTGAAAAAGAGCATGTTCTAGTGGCAGAGAACTCAGAATGCCAGCTACAGTCCAAAGTGCAAGGAGCCTTGCCTACTGTTGTCTGCAAACCAAAGAGCAGAAAATTTTATTTGTTTGAACGTAAGAAATCTTATGTTTTGTGTGATGAAGATGTGAGTAGTTACACAGCTTCAAAGCTTTACTAAGAATCTAATAAGAAATATTATCCCTTTGGGAAGGAGCAGATGATGTAATGAACCTCTTATCCTGGACTGAAGCTGTGAATACTACTATTCAACGACCAGGATAGCTGACCTAACATTTCAGAGCTCTGCTAAGCAAGCCTTTCCTGAATGTCTAAGAGTTCAAAATTAAGACAAAGCTGAGAAACTTCTGGCAGCATCCATGCCAAAGAAATAAAATCATTCTGAAGACATCACCATTTCTTAAAAATGTTCAGTTTATTTCAAGAGTAGCAACATAAGTGTTTTCCATTGTGGGGTTCCACCCCAAAACACTTGAAGATTTGCAGTTCCTATGTAAGGAAGGAACGTGGTTCAGAGTAATTAAAACTAAGCCTCTTGCTAACACATTTTTCATTACTTATTTCAAGAAGTCTTCAATGGAAGCCACCAAGTTTTTATATCTACTAGGCCACTGAAATTGCCAAATAAAACTCAAAGTTCAGGCCCTAAGCCTGTTTTGTGCAGACATAAGATTGAAAATTCACAGTGTTCTCTTCTGGGTGTACATCACATATTCTTAGGGAAAAAAAAGGTAAGGAAGGATATAATCTGACAGAATTCATAAAAAGTTACCTACAGGATGTTCCTGGGAAAATCATTCTCCTGTTAGTGCTGGAAGGAATTGTCAGAAGCTGACACTCGCTGCTTATTTGCATGGGTAAAATTTATTTATATAAAGTTACTCTTCATCTTTATAGAAATTCCAAGTAGCATTAAAATCATGTTACTAAATTGCACGATATAGCCCCACCTCCCTCAGAAAGTCTTCCTCTTACTCAACCCAACACGAAGCCTCGGAGCCCAGTGTTTCACAGACTAGTGGTGTGAGCACTACACTCCACACAATTCCCAACAAAAGCATCCCCGTGCTGTGGTTGGTGGATAACACCATTCAGTGGGTGCTGTGGCCAAAGAGTGGATGTGGCAGCAGCATCTCCTCACCCTCTGTTCCACCTCCAGCGGCTGCCACGACCATCCTGGTACAGCCCAGACCTGCCTTTGCTGCTCAGGAGCAGGGCAAGGACCTGCTCAGTGAAGGGGCAGATGGGAAGTGAGGGTTTGGCACAGATTTGTGAGGCTGGGGGAGACGGCTCCAGGTACAGCTCCACGACAGGGCAAGGGACATAGGTTAAACGACAACAGGAGAGGCTACATGACAAATGGGGCATGGCAAGAGGGAGAGGGGGAGGCAGAACAAAGGTTCATCTTCCATACTCAGGCAGCTGTAGCCGCGGCCATTAATCATGGCATCCACATCCACCACGAGCAGATGTGCCGCTGCTACCTACGGGGCATCCTACCAGAACACCTGAAGTTACAGACTCCACTTCAGACCATCCCTTCTTGCATAAAATACGGATCAAAATATGGCAATTACACACTGAAAGTTCAATAAATGGCAGCATGGCCTCCTCCCCCCCACACACACACATACCCAGTAGGAAGCTAAGTGGGCCAATTACGAGTGGATGGGGGAAGTGAGTTTCATTCCTCTGCAGACACGGGGATGTAAAATCTTGCTCACACAGAGCGAGTGATTACAATCAATAATTTATTTTAAAATTTCTTATGCAACATGATTAACATGGGGCGGGGGAGGGGAAGAAAAGAAAAAATCCAACTTGCCATGAAAAGTCAGATTTCAAGGTGATTTTCCTTGCCTTGTAATCTACAAAACAGACTGATAAGAGTCATTGTTATTTAAGTAGTCTTGTTGACATTTTCTCTGCAATTACTATGTTCATAACAGTAGATGCTCATAAAAGAATATACTCCAGGAGGTGAGGTGGAAGCATTAAGAAGCAGTGCCAAAAATAAAAATGGTAGGGCATGTTCTGAATGTGTGTTAATCATCACATATTTGTGTTACACAAGCTAATAAAAATACTTCATGTCAGTGAAAATGCAGAATTAGAAGATGAAAGCAAACACAAATACCAAACCAAATAGGTATCTCTGAAAATTGTTTATTTGGGAAGAAGTTGGGAGAACATAATTCCAAATTCTAAAAAATACTTGTATACTTTACAATTTCCAGGCAACTTAGGCATGAATTATGCTATCCCACATCAATTCTTTTTCACCCTTCAAGACTCTGCCATAAAAATAACTCACCAAAAGATGTCTTTGAAACTATTAGCAAATTTTGTCATTCAAGTACTAACTAAAAGGTTTAGTTGCAATTTTAGGTTTAAGATAGTGTTTTACACTGGTTTCAGTTTTTTATATGCATGCATACATTTCAGTGCTATTTTTAATCTTCTCTTCAGTAAGAAGGGCCTGACTGATGCAGAGTTCACATTTTAAAATCTGCCTAGGTCTGAACCTTAGTTCGTACTTTTCATCAGAACTCTGACACAGAGAGCTGTCCAAACTGAAGAAAAATAAATAATCAAGAAGGCTTAAGACTTACATAGCTTTAAAGTCTTGTGCCATGAATTTTCTTTTGTAACTCTGATTTAGCCTTCCTTCCCTGCTTGTTTTTGAAACAAACAGGAAGAAATTATGAACTTCCCTGGGATATACAAGCATAGCTGGGTCATGGAGACAACACGTTGAGAAGAAAACATCTGTATTTCCTTCCCATTCTCTTCCACCTGAAATAAATTCTTTGGCTGCAGTTTGTCTTCTTTTCTGGAAGCATTTACACAGTATCTAATGCTATCCACCACCATGACTACCCCTGGGGCTTTTATGAGGGTGGGAACAATCAGTATAAGAATTACTAGGGACATCAAAGAGACAAAACATTTATTGAAGGGGGAAGAGGAAGAGAGAGTGTGAGGTAACGAGGGTCCTACTGTATTTACCTTATGTGCCAAGCATGTGGACAGCAATAAAAACCATGTAGGGAGCAATTTTGGTCAGAGAAAGAACACGGCAGCCTAATGGGAGGCCTTTGTTCTTCAAAAGGGTCTCCTTTTCCCCTTTTGTGCTTCACTTAATTCATGGCATCTGAGCTGCTCTTGAACTTGACAGACAGAGAGAAGGAGGGGGGAGAGATGGAGAAAGGGGGAGACAGAGACACAAAGAAAGAAAAAAGAAAAAAGGACTTCAAAGAGTTTTCCTTTGAAAATTCAGTTGTGCTGTATGCATTGCTGAAGGTTTTAGATTCAAAAAAGGGCAAAAAACATTTCATATAATTTCATCATGGGGATAAATTGTCCAATGCTCTTATTAAGAAGGCTAGAAGAAAGGAATGGAACAAAAAAATTTTAAAAATAAATCTATCTGAGCTAAAGAATATAAATAAAATAGAATTACTCCCCTGGGTGCTTTTTATTTATTTTCATGTTAAATCTTATTCTCAATGGATCCCGATACATTTATCAAAACCTTATCAAAAACATCTGGTTTCCAGCAGTCACCTGAAAGGCATACATTTTCCAAGCAGCCCCATCAGAATTCCCAGCACAGCGATTCCTGCTCGGACAGCGGCGGGAGAGCAGCAGCAGCAGCAGGGCCAGCGCCATCTGGGGGGTGCTGCCCGCGCTCTCCGGCTCCAAAACCCACCCATTCCTCAAAAACCCTTTCTCTTTACTCACAGGGAGAACCAGCACATTTTAACTCTTCAAAAAGACGAGGTGACTCGGGCCTGGTTACCTAAGGAAACAACGCCAGGGTGTCTCCGAGCCCGGCTCCCAAGTTGGGTCCCCTCCTCTCTCCCTGCTCCCAGAGCTCACCAGCAGCAGCTGATATGAGCTTTTGTAATATATTCGGCTTTTCACCCTCTTTAAATATCCATGCCATAGGCAATATTTATATGAAATAATTCATAACTGCAGACTGTGCTTCTCCCAAGCATTTTTGGTTTTTTTTTCTGTCCACTAGACCACTTCCTCCCCTCGGTGCCGCCCGTCAACTACTTACACATAATTTATATATTCCTTTGTGGGTTTTTATCTCTGATGTATATACCGAAAATGTTTGCCAATAGTATTTGTAATAAAATATGAGACTGGAAAATGTAGAGATTTGTGTCAATACCACAATAAATTATTAACAGTTAATTGTTTTAGCTTAATTCAATAAAAGATTTTTAATGCATGATGATCCTAAGTTGTCCCTTATCAACTATTAACCCGTCTCCATCCTGATTTACATCTTCTGACAACCATAAGCATCCACCTAGAGCACACTATTTCCAGAGTGCAGAAAGTAACATTAAATCCATAATCTAAACTTTCCTGCTGGATAATGCTCTCTTCATTACTTGACCATTCTAATTTGAGGACAGATCTTTTCTTCATCTGAACAAAAAGAGGTACCCTAAAATCAAAATTTTAAAATTCATTCCATAACTTGCAATGCTTCTCTTCCTTTTCCAAATGGCACTATAAAGCACATCTATTTTTAAGGACATGAATCTTAACTAGCCAGCACAAGGTTAATTTTATTTAAAAGTCAACACACAGTTAGACCATGCAAATGATATGAAAGATGCATTCTCATAAACTGACAGACAAATAAGTCTCCAGCAGATTGCCAGTGTAGCCACTGACACAGAGTTTAATTCTCACTGAGCTTTATAAAGAGGTTCCTGTCTCATGTTGGTAGCATATTTGTATCCTATTATGCTACTTGTGAGGTGACCTGGGAAACACCATTGAAATAGAATTGGTAGAAATCTTTCTTTTTCACAAGCTTGTTTTCCATTATTAGGAACTGTGTTTTCTGTAGTAATTATGTGGGTTTTGCTTGGGGTTTTTTAATAATAATAAATTGGGGGAATTCCCCTGGAATGAATTACAGAACCTGCACCTACTATATCAACTTCACAAGTGAGACAATGTATTTCAGATTAGGGCAGAAGCAAAAAAAGATGGAAGTAAATAGCTCACAGAGTAATTTAAGTAATTGAAGATAAAAAACTGTAGTGGTTTGGACTTTGTTTTCCCCCAGAGGCTAAGAAAAGTGGTAGACCCCAAGGGGTGGAAACCCCTGGAAGTTTTGAAGTTCTGTCCAATGGGCGCTCCTGCAAAAATGTCAACATTCCACAAGCTCACCGGAAGAGATGAGTTGTAGTTTGGTTGTTGTGGAGAGGTGGCCATGTTGTAGAGCCACAAGGAAGGGGCTCTGAGCCCCTTGGGCCCTCTGGGGCCTCCCAGCCCCTGGCTGGGGGGGGCTGCAGGGACCTGGAACAGCATAAAGCTGGGCTAGGTGCCTGTAGTTATGCCGGGAGATGTTTTCTCCATGGGCGCAGAGCAGCAGCCGGCACTGACCAGAGAAACGGTGGCAGAGAGCCAGAGATAAGAACCTGAACCGGGGGAGCAGCAGAAACAACATGCAGCACCAGAGAAAGGACTCCTGGAAGGAGAGCCGGGAGAAAGAGAGCCAGCAGCCTGAGAGACAGAGTTCTGGGGGTAAGACTGTACCAGCCCCCAAAACTCCTTTGAGATCCCTCTGAGAAGAGAGGGAGATGGACTCCTACTAAGGAGAAGAGTTTTAGACATGCAGCACCGGAGAGTGAGAGGAGCTGAGAAGCTCAGAGCGTCCCGGAGCTGGACCGGGATGGCCAGAGGAATGCGGGGGGAGTTGACCTTGGCTCCCCCCCCTTGCACTGCTGCCACGGTGGCAGCCTGAGAGACAGGGCACAGAGGCCCTGCAAGGAGCTGAGTCTCCTGGAGATACCAGACCGTCACGAAGACCCCCCTGTGTCTTTGTGATATGACGTGGTGATACGACCTTGTCTGGGGTTACGAAGCCCACGGAAGACCCCTCGGTTGGAGGCGATGGGGCCGAGAGAGGTTGGATACCTCCCTCGTGAGTGCTGGCAGAAAGCCAGCTATCAGCTGCTGCATGTGGAGAAGACAGACAGACTGCTGCCTCAGAAGATGCTGCTGCTTAAGGACTGGAAGGGATCTGTCCTTCTTTCCCTCCTGGACTTTTATTTGGAGGGGAGAAGAGATCTGATCCACTGTAAATACTATATGTCAGGGTAGAGATAGTTGTGATCGTGTGTATAATGTGATGTGGTATTTATTTGTACAGTCATTGTAATATATTCCCTTTCCCCACTTTGAGTCTGGTGTGTTTTGTCTGGAAAAACCCATCTCATATTAGGTTGAGATGTGGGAGGGGGAATGGAGCTAGGGAATTGGATTTTGGGGTTATCTCAAACCATGACAAAAACTCAATCTGTTTTGTGCACCACGAGTCTCTTTGAGTATTAATTTATAAAACACTTTGAATACTGCCACTGTTACAGCCATATAAAGCAGCCAGCACTGGAACATTTTGTGATTTACTGATTATAGAAATGTAAAATATTTGAGACTATTATTAACATAACTTTGCATAAAAGAGTTGATTTCAGACATTCTGCTGTCTTCTCTTGGAACTTGTCTGCCTTCACACTTGTTTCATCGCAAGAGGAAGTTAACCTTTGCCACCCAAAACTCTCACACACACCTGAAGAGAACTGCACTCACAAGCACCTGGTGATGCTGGACAGCACTTCAGCTCCTACAGCTGGCAAAGAAAACAGATGAATGACTGCAGAGGCTTACGGCTGCTTACAAGAATTCTCACATATTTAAGAAACCCACCCACACAGACATGTCAAAATTACTTTTATTCTGCCAAAAGCCAGAGCTCTGACCACCTCAAACATCTCATTCTGTGAACACTGGCTTGTCTTCCAATTTTTCGTATGTTACGTTTGACCACAGCTTTTCTTATGTTTGGGGTGGTTTTGAGGACAGATTTATTGATGTTAACTCTGTAATGTGAGTCCATCTTACTGCCTTCTTCTCTGAGCCTTCCTAGGATTCCCCTCCTCCCCTGGCTCACTTTCATGGAACTTGCAGAGAAATTTCTAAGCGCACCTGCCTTTTTGCCAAACTGGTCACAGTCAACCAAAAGATCAGAAAGTTAATCAGGGAACTGGAAACAGAGATACACCATTAGTTAAGAAGCCAAGTTAAAAATTAGTTACTTCCTGCAATAAGAGATTCGATGTGTATAAAAACTTTCTTCTGGCTTAAGGTTAAAAGTTCCAACAAGTGACTTCTGACAATTCTCAGCCTAAAGAAAGACAGCAAAATTAGCTTTAGGCAGCAGAACACTTAATGTATATGGAAAGAAAATACCAAATATTAGACAAGCAATACCTATCACGATAGTACTGACTGATGTAAGAGTCAAACCACTCCTTCAGTAGACAGGTCCTGAATCAATTTGTCACATGGGAGAACAGGGTGTAAGCACAGCTTCTGAAGAAAAGACTTGTAGAGAGCAGCTACCCCTTAATATTTAGGGTAACGAGTATAGTCCTACACCACATTTGAACCAGTCATCAAGAAATAGCTCAGAAAGCAACCCAAAAAAATTTCCTGCATTAATCCAGCACACGGATCACAAAAGAGAAGTCATTCATCCTGACACTGACTGGAGGCAGCAGTTGTATTATTTAAAAGTTAAAAAGAAACCTCATCTGTTTATTTTGTTAGTGCAGCTCCCAGGCATATGCTCACTTAGCTTTCAGACAGGGAATATGTATATTGTATAAATAGCTTTCATACAGTCTTCCTTCTCCTGTAATGCACACAGTAATCACCTGTCTACTTAGAGGCTTTCTGTTCTGGAAGTCACTATGTATATTATGTATTCTATCTTAAACTACTTACTTCCCTTAATTGTGCATGTCCACTGGGAATACTTCAGAGAATGTCTCCAGAAATGTTGCCACGCTACCAAAACCAGGTAATTGCTCTCTTTTTTTATTTTACTTTAAGATACATCATATTTCAGGGCTATAATAGACCCAGAGTAAGAAGCAAAAATAAACCTAATAATAATCATAATAATCATCATCATCCCTCCACATTCTCATCCTCTTCTCACTTTTCTGACATTCTTTCCTGATCAAACCACAGTCCCACCTCCTATAGGCGTCTGTAGAGAAAGCAAAACTACAAAATCAAACCAGAACTAAAAACAATCATGCAAAACCATTTCTTCATTACAAAGACACTTTACTTGTATCAGATTGCTTCTTTAAAGAGAACCTCACACAAACCAGAAACACAAAGGCGAAGCCACAAAGTTTTCCCAGAGCAAACGCTCCCACCGCTTCCATAAGTCAAATGGTTACTGTGTGGCACATCAGGAGAACTGGGTCCCCTGCTTGATACAGAGAAAAAGCAACCCTTGAATGAGGGACACATTTCCACTCAATCAACAAATGGAACAGGTATATTTTAATTGTTCAATTACAAAACAAAACATTCAGAAAACTAAGTCAAAGAGGCAAGGGGATACCCTTCGTTGGGGGCCAGATATCAGATGAACTAACAGGAAACTGCAGTAGAAGTAATTTTTCTGCAGGATTTAAAAGCCAATGTGATTGGAGAAGCCACAGTATAGATAAAACCCATCCTCAAAAAAGAGACCATCAGGAGGGAAAAAAGTGTCATCCTCAACAAATTCCAAAATACGAACCCCTCGACTTGGTTGGTACGAGATCCTTTACCATGACAAATTCTGCCCTTGACACTTTGCTAACTAGCAAGCCCTGAACCATCAGGAGATTCTGCAGCAATATTAAGCCAGTTGAGTTATTTTGTCTTCCAAGACCTGTCGGTTCAAAAGTCAAATAAAAGCAGTGTGGCTGAACACCTGCCCAACAGCTATTCCCATCTTTTCAAGAAAGTCTCTTGAAGAAGGGAATGGCTGCCCAGACAGCTCAGCTTTTCTTACATGCATACTTTTATTTGGAGATAGACTTGCTACTGACACCAAGGAAGCAGAAAAACACTGGGCAGTTGCTGTATGAATTTTCCCAAAGCCAACATTGCCAAACACCCTCCAATTTGTGAGCTGTAAACCCGCCCTTTTATTCGGCCTCCCCATCCTTCTCTCGCAGCAGCTGTGGCCGCTGGAAAAAGAGAAGCTATTGTTTGAGTGATGGAGATGGATACACTGCTGCTTACACAAACAAATGGATAGTGCTTCTGCCCCCTCAAAAAGTAAGACTTGGTCCATGCAGAGCAGAATTTGTTAAGTGGTCTCAAAGTATGCCGAGGAGTTGCTGTAAGCTTCCCAAACCTGGTACCGCAGAACCACATCCTTATCAAAAACAGTCAAACACAGCTTATGAAAACAGCAGCCTTGAGATCTATGGCTTCAGTGTAATCCAAAGGCTTCAGTTAAAGGCAGTTAAAAATTGCATATTGTTTTACTACATCTTGATAACACCACTGTCCATTTTTCACACCAGAAGAACAATATCTCCCTGACACCTTGTCTAAAATTACCACAAGAGTCTACCTTTTGTCTTGGCATGACACAACTTCCATGTCAACTAAAGAAACCCTTCATGCTTATTTTAGAGAAGCTGGGAGACTCATAAAGGAAACTAGAGTAGAGGAAACAACTTCCCTCATGACAAGGCTTTGTGCACTGTATGCTAATGGGTTTTAAAACACAGACTGACTCATTTCCTGCCAATTTATTCAAACTTATTTTACTATACTGAGATGCAAACAGCAAACATTTGACAGCAACTGATTAAAGGTATCACAGATACATGGTTATTGCTTCACAACAGCAGCAGCTCACATCATGCAGTTTACAAATGCCAGGTAGGAAGAGCATTCCTTAAGTCCTTCTGACAACTTCTTCAGTGCACTGCTGGTGACTCCTCACTCAGCTATCCCCACGTATCAGTAACTGATGTGGGCTAATAATGAAGGGTGCCTTTAGAGGAGCATTCACTATTAATTCCACCAGGAAAGCATGTTGCTACAACAGCTTTTATACCTGTATGGCTTTTCTTTTTCAGGAATCTGATGTAACAGAGCCAAAGCTTTCTTGGTAGCCATACTTTTCTGTTCTTACCAATTCTGATTTTTGAGAATTCAAAGGAAAGATTTTTTTTCCATCAGTGCTAGATTACTATATCTGTGATGTTTTACGTGTTAGTGAGCTCTAAAATATCCAAGAGAACTATCCAAAGCTAACCAAACAGCACAATGCAGATATCTGACAGCAATCAGAAGACTAAAGCCTGACCAGACAGTGCAAAACAAGCCAACTGCTGCAAAGGGTTACTGTAGCTTGAATAACGCTCTCTGAAAACTACAAATTGAATACTGAATAACATAAAGCAGGGGGGGGATTTCAGAGGAAGAAAAAAATCCTAATCTAAAAATTGCAATCAAGACACTTGCTATTTCTTGGGCAGGAAAAGTAAAAGAACACACTTTTGTATATTGAGCCATATCCACTCTGAAGTATCTTTTATTAGTGGGACAACACTGGGGATTACTTACACAAGCACTTAAATGAATTATTAGGGGAAGAAGGGGAAAATTGTGTATCTCTTACTGCACATTTATACAGTGCATTTTATCTAATGGTTACAAAATACATCCCAAATGTTAAAATATTAAGCACCCAACAAGGCAGGATATTATTTAGGATTTTGGTTTGGGGGCGGTTTTCTGCTTGGTTTCTGTTTGTTTGTCATTTTGTTTTATTTCTTCATTTGGGTTTTTAACTTGAAAAAAAGCTAAAGCAAATCAAAATCCTGCACCTTGAGAAACTGAGGAACACCTAAGCAAGGAAACTTGCTAAGATACCATTTAGAGGCAGCATAAACCAGTGACAATCTCTGCTCAGTTTTCTGAATTTACTCACATTAACATATTTAAAAGCAGTATAGTAATATTTTATTTGGCAAATCAACCCTTATTTTAAGGGGTTTACTTCATTTCATGTTTTGCTTCGCTATGGAACCGAGTACCTCAGAGTTTCCCTTGCTCTGTCAACACACAAGTTTGTTGCCAAAACAATACTGCAAACCACTTCTTTTAATACATATTCTGTATCTTATTTCTTTGCTCCTCAGTTAACAGCACAGTAGTTATCCCACTGAACTGGTTTTCTTATTTCCCATCTCACAGCATCCAAAACCCTTAAATAGCAATACATTATGTGCCTGGAATACCTTCAGCTGATTATGTGCAGAGTAAACACACACAGCCTTAATGCAGGGAAGAAACAGCAACACCTCAGGGCAGAATTATGTTTGAGGGAAAAGGGGAAGATCTGCTAATACTTATGAAACAACACCCCTCAAGGAATTGCAGCTGAGACAAAAGAATCCCTAACCAACAATAAAATTAAAATTTGGTGATGACGCCAAGAGTTGCAACGATCCTGCAATAGGCAGTGCCTCTCACTGCTGGCTCCAAGATCAAAGCTCAGAGACCTGGAAGTCTCTCACCTGAAAAGCAGAAAAACAGTGCTAAGACCTTTGGTTTATTATGCCCCTTTGAAAGGCTGAACTTTTCAGTTAATTTCCACAAATTTCTGATTTAAGAGAGATAATATCCAGCCTATTTTCATGGTTAGAATTGCTGTACAGTGCGACAAAGGAATTTTTAACTACCCCTATTCATCCCCCCATCAGCTTTTATTCTTTTATCCATATAGATCTTCAAGTTTCACCATAATCCTGATGAATGGACATGCTGTTCCCCAAGATCTACACGCAAAACCGAGTTCTTAACTGTGACTGAATTATAATAGGATGAATTATATGAATGAATTATAACAGCATTCCTAGACCCTCTGTTACTGTCACGATGTCATTAAATTAATTTGAGATACTATAGCTTGAAATACTTTCTCCTTTTAGATGAAGAGCAAGTGTGTACTTCACATTTTTGCTGGATTACACCCATTCACAGCACAGCACTGAAGGAGGCCAAAGCTGTTTAAACTCTTACAAGATCCCCATTCCAAAATGAAACAAAGTAATTGAAACTATGGCTACTTCATAAGAGGACCAAACTTCATCTTATGATATAATTTCCCCTCAAGTTGTTGTTAAACAGCACAACTGATAAAATATTTGTTGTATAAGGGCAAACAGTCAGCTGACACTCCACCAAATGGAAGAGGAAATCAGAGAGTCCCCATTTCTTCTCTGCACATGAGGATCACTTATTATGGCAGCCCTGAGACAGAACAGCGGGTACCAAGAGCTGGGTTCTCAGGAAGAAAGGCAGGAAGTGTCATATCATTTCTCACTATCTGTCCACTCAGTTTTACCTTGAATTAAAGCCCATCATACTGATGAGTCTCCTCTAAGAAGCAGAGCTCGTCCTTGCAGCATCAGCCTCACATCCAAGACCACAAAGGCAGATGGTACCTTTGAATTGCTACTCAACTGAAAGGTGCTCTAAAACTGCCATCACCTGAAAACCCAGGGAAGGGCATTTCCAAGTGGCTGTTTTAAATACCAGAATGCATCATGATGCAGCAAATGTCTATAAAAATCTGTTTCTACTACAAATGCAAGTTCTGGCACTCAACTCTTCAGCTTTGCACTGTGCTGCCAGTTTACAGACCCAACTTGTAATGCATTTACAGACTCTCTATTTCTACAGGGACTTTCTGAGGGTAAAAAAACCCCTCCTTGTTATAACACTATAAATACAAAATAGGCTTTTATTCCTGTAAACTTGGACTATCTTTTGAAATCAAAGAGTCATAAGACTTGGTGTGCCAAACATTTGTTTCTGCTCACTGGAAGCATCAATGCTACAAAGTAGCCTGAATAGCATGTTTTTCTACCCCCAACCTTGAGTCTTTAACAGCACCAAATATTCTTATCTGAACAATCTGTGTCTACAGAGCTCGCCTGTATTTAGAAATTACACCTGGTTATTATGCAGCTTCCTGTCCCAATCCCCATTTCAAAATACTTTTAACTCGCTCACAGGTAGAACACACATCAGTGCTGCTGCTCAAAGTCACCAGAAACACTGGCTTTAGGAAAAAACTATTTACATGAAAGCCATCATCTGCCTTAACCACCCAACGATTCTACTGTATAGAAATCATGAGTTGCCTAGCAGAAATGCTGTATCCCAGTGTTGTCCAAGTGGATGCCAATAAAACCTACAAAGTTACTCCAAATAAGATACAAGTATCCTGTAGCAGGAAAAAAAAGCTCTCATAACCAATGAGCAAGGTCAGGAGCCAGTCACATCAGACACACAGTATTTCATCTATGATCACCTGGTTGCAGAAGTACTTCCTCATTTCTGTCCTGTGGTTTTGGGGAAGGGAAGAGGAAAAACAAAATACATTGACACTCCTCGTAGAAACATTTCCACAGAAAAAAAAAAAAAAGGACCCCACACCAAAATATGATTTAAATGTGATTAACCCCACCCCCATTGCCAAGAGAAAACAGTAATTGAAGCCTAGCAATACATACCTCACTCAAGCTTTTTATTCACAAGATGGGGTGGAGTGCCCTTGTGCAGACACTACTCTGTCCTAAGCACCCTGAAACCACTTGGCATGGCTTTATTTTTGCTTTCAATTTACTTGGGCTTCAGGGGGAAAAAAAAAAAAAAAGAGGAAAAAAAAAATTCTCTAAAAAGATCATTAAAATTAATTGACCAAAAATACAGCGAGACATGGTGTTTTTAAAAAAAAAAAAAAAAAAGCAAAACTGAACAGAATCAGAGATTGTGTCAACCGAACCAAGTCTGCGTCACAGAGGACAAACCTCAGAGGAAAGACATCAGAAGAGGAATTACATTTCTAGGATAAAGATGAGGGGTGAACATGAGAGAAAAATGAGAGGAAAACTGTGTAAGGTTGCACTCACACAAGCCAAAAAAAAAAAAAATCCATCTCTATTCTTTCCCTTCTGAAAGGCCATAAAGAATAATACTCCAGCTGTTAATTTTAAGATGGTTTTGCTTTCTTTTTTCTTTTTGGAACTTGAAAAGTGATTTCAAACCAGTTCTTACCGTTTCCTCCCCTCATTAGAAAATTCTGATCACACAACTAAAAGCACTGACACCTGGATGAACTGAACTGCTTGCCAGTGTTACAGCAGGAAAAAAAGAGGAGGAGAATTCATCAATTGCACTACTGAATATGAGTTCATTTATACAGAAAAAATGCGCATCTTATTGAATGAAAGCAATATGAAAGTAAAAACGCCTCTGCAGCAGCACAGCAGACCAGTATTTAAACAGCTGAGTGTTCAGGATAGCTTTTATGAATTCTGAAAGGGAAATAAATCCAACACGACTTCTCAAGCAAAGGTTCTGGAACAGGAAATATCAAACATCCATGTTCTTTCTTCCTAAGAAGTCTGTATGTCTTCTCCTCGTTGTAGACACTGCCCAAATTAAAATACAAACCTACCAACAGAGCTCAACCACTTGAGTTGCACAGTCTCTGGGTTTTAATTTAATTCTGGGTCAAAGAACAAAACTATCATAATGTACGTGTGTTTAGTAAAACATGATGGTAAAGGGAATTCCTTTAGCTTGAAAGAGATCTGTCACACACATAATGCTTTACACGCTCTCAAAACTGAACTCATCCCTAGAAATCACATGTGGAACCTTGTGATCCCCCTCAGAGCCCAAAAAATGCTGTTCCCTCTGCTGTAAGGGTTGTGGACATTTAAAGAGAACATCTCAATGATACTTTCCTTCAGTCTGACTAGATACCAACCTTATTTATTATCCTAATCCTTTAATTCACTGTTTCTACAATTAATTACAGTGTTTGCAAACACTACATGAAAGACAGTGTTCATTGTAAACATTTTTCTTCCTCCTCAGTCAATGCTATCTGAGAAGCAGGAGCCAATGCAAACACCACAAATTTGGGGAGCCAGATGAAATGCCAACCTCTGCCTAACATCCTGAGGTTGCATTACTGCACTTAGGCCAGCTGCTCTACATGCATTAATAGATATCTGAATGACAAAGGAGGAAGCCCACGGACCTCAGGTTTCTCCTTCACAGTTTGTGACTCTTCTCTTCAGAAGCATTTACTCCAACAATCCTTGGCAATCACAACCAGGCAGGTACCTCTATCTGCTACTCCACAGATGTGATGCACTATTTATTAAGAATATGCAGAATATTCCTCTCCTACAGAGCTGTTCTTTCCCTGATGTATCTTTCTCCAAACCATTTCTGATGGCTTATGCCCCATACCTTTGTGCTTCCTCTCCCTTTCCCCCAAATCTTTCCTCCACCACTGCACTGCAGCAGAAGCATGAGTGTGTTTGCTGAACAAGGAGAGAATCTTAAGCCAGACATCCAAAAGAAAAGTGTGCAAACAACACCTCCTTTCCCAAGCCCCCAAACTCCAAAATTATCTAGAGGAAGCAAAACTAGAAACCAGGCCAGAACCAGAAACTAGACTAATCTTTGAAAGTTCATTAAGGCATGCTTATTATGCAGCTACACTGACTGCAGAGGCAAAACTCAGTAGGTTCAAATTAGTTAGAGATACACACATTCATAAAGCTCTCTGAAAGAAAAAAAAAAAGGTACACAATGAACTAGCCTTTTTTGCTTTATTGTGTATACAGACAACTCTAACAAACTTTTTCTTATTAACCACATATGTATTTTACTTTTAAAATACAGTTTGTGTGTTAAAAGTTAATTCCCAAAATTTACATTTGTTTTTGAAGAGAAATTCGGGAGTCAAATGTGTTTATCCTGACACCATTTATATAACAGCCTTGAAAATTCCAAAAGAGCTATACAGTAAACCTTCCCCTTTTCTTTCTATTTAAGTGGGATATCAGGTCAGCTTGTTTCTTCAATTTTGTACCTTAAGTACAGTACCTTCTACTGTGCTTTGGGACAAAACAATATGCATGGTAACACAGTACTTCAACTACTAATGGTATGCCTCTGTTTCAGTAAAATCATAACTTAGTGCCAAAAGAAGGACAGGAAAGTTTTTTATCAAGGAACAGTTGAAAAAGAATCCCCATTTTTTGAAGAAAACACACTGTATTTCTAGATTTCTGTGTGGAAGGCAGTGTTTCACTATTAAAGCAGGCACAGTAATTTCCCAAATTGATGATTCAATGCCTGTAATTTAATGATTACTGTTGAGACATAATTCATTTTATTATCGATTCATTTAACACCAATATAGAAAGGAAGAAGAAACAATAGTTGAGGTCACCATGAACAAACCCTCATGTAACACAGATGCTGGCAGTTAAGAGTGAGCTGAAAAGTTCTGTCCTTAAGTACAACCAGGGCATCACATCTGATGATTAAACTCAAAGAATGTCAGAGAAGGCTCTGGCAGTAATACATGAAACGAGGAAGCGTCAGTCAATTTTTTTGCTTTCACAACAAGAGGGAAAAAAAGGAAAAAAAGGCATTTTTATTGTCATAGCACTTCCAGCAAGTTGATTTTAAAAAGGAGATTTCATGCCAAAGTCGGCTGTTTAATCAGATAAAGAAGGCTTTCCTATTTCCCATTGTATAGATCAAGTTGGCTACAGGAGCCACACAGAGCTTTGAGTAGCACATTTTTCCGTGAGGGCTGTATCGTTTGATCATAGCAAAGCACAGGGACTGCTGGGTAATCTGAATCAGAGCTGCAGCAAAAGGGAACCAGGCAGCCTGCTGAGGCCAAGATAACCATGTCACCCCACATCCCAGAGCACTCCCTGTCGTAGACCTAGGTGTGGAGGGGAATCACCCATCTACCCCCATTTACAAATTTGTCATGGAGGTTTTCACCTGGGTCCCAACTGATGTAAATTTTTAATTCAAAGCCCATCTGTAACAATTTTAATACATGCTTGCTAAGGCCAGCCCCTCTGTACTGACGAAGATCCTCCAGACTGCTTTCAAAACAATGAATTTCAAACCCCTACAGCTTTGAAAGGCAATATATAGAGTTTTCTTTATAGGTCTTTGCAAGAGATGTAGCAGTTTATGAAGCCAATAAACCCCTGTTCTCTAAAGACAGTCTCTGTTAGAGGACAAGACACATCTACCTGTGTAGCTGTGATGCTGTTCACAGCCTTCTGTGGCAGACTGGAAGTAGCAAAGGACTGGTTGGTTAGGTCACCTGATATTCAGAAAGATGACAGATGAACCCATTGATAGGCTGATAGGTCAGAAGGGACCCCCGAGCAGGACCAAGTTTACAAGCTCAGCTTTTCTCCAGGTACTGCCCAGGAAACACCTCTCTGGCACTTCCAGCCTCCCAACCTTCCTACAGCAGTGAGCAGCCCTTCAACCCTCCACTTTCTTCTGCTGACTCCTCTTTCCACTTTGGAACCAAATTTGGCTCTGGACTGTGAAGCAGGCACTGCAAAAAGACACATCCAAGCATTCTAACTCTTTCCACTGAAATCCAGTTGAAACTGCTGACCTGGAGAAAAGTTCTTCAAAGCTTCAACCAAAACAGCACCAAACCACACACATTAGGCCTAGACACTGAACAAACACAAACTCAAGCCACCATCTGTCATTTTATCCCAAAATGCAAGATGGATACTTTCCCACACTTTCACCAATATTGCCATTTTTCCATGCACTACCAGTATTGGTAATAACTTATAAAGTCAGTTCTACAGGCCCTGGATGAACAGAACATGTAGAAGACTGTAATGTGAACCCAGCACTAATGGTCTGTACTTGGTTTATGTTATACTGTTAAGCAGAAGCAACAGCACTAACTGAGGCAATTCCAATTTGCTTTATTTTCCAAGTCCCAATGGGCAAAAACACAACTGGTTCTCATAGAAGCACTTGGAGTGCAATACAAGAGAGCGCTGAAAGTTTAGGTGGTTTCATTCAGTAAGTCTAAATGAAAACAGTTGGGTGGGTGGTAGTGTTTCCTTGTTGTTGCTCCCTCCCACATCATCATCCCAGCCTCTGAAATGTTGATTTTGAGGAAAGTGCAGCGGGTTCCTTTCTGCCCTCCTGCTGCACACAGGCCATGTGCCCACACAGTCATGGAAGAGGACAAGGGACTCACACGGTAAAATTTTGTTTCGCTTTTTCCATTCCAAGTTCCCTTTCACTTTCACACACTGACATATTGCAGATTTGCTCACTTTTCCTAAGCATTCAAAAAAAACCTATTACGCTCTCCTTTTGCTTCTTCAGAAGAATTGCCATTGCCAACACACCTGCAGTCCTGAGCTTTAAATTCCATATATATTCGGTCTGGTATTAACCACCATAATACTATTTCTAAATGCAACACTCATTCATGCAAATACTGCTGGGAACTGAGTAATCCAACCTCCACATGACTAAAAACTTAGTTTTGAGTTAGCAATTTTTCGTGCACGGTTATATTAGTTTGCCATTAAGAAAGCTCCTATTCCTTTGAAAAGCTCAAGCCTAGAATCCTAAACTAGCCCAGGCTGGAAGGAACCTGAAGAAATCACCTGGTCCGACTTTCTGTGGGAAAGAAAGCCTAGATGAGATCCTCTAGTTCCATGTCCAATTGCATCTTGAAAACCTACATATTTAGGAAAACCCTAATGTTTACAAATTAACAGAAACAAACAAACAAATCCCAAGACCTAAATTACAAAAGGCTACACTGAGGTGTCTAAAGACCAAAAGCTTTAACAAATTAAATCATGCCAGTATTCTTTAAGTAAATAAACCCCTCCATGTGCACAGGTATTACAACAAGATAACAGTGTTTGCAATTTTGAAAAAGCATTTAGAGAATTTAACACAAGCTACCCCATCACCAGCACATTTATGCTGGTTAAAGAAAAGAGCTACTAAGGACAGCTGTTACCAACATAAACCAGGAAATCTTCAGGCACAGGACCTCTTCACTGAGGGAATGGGAACAACCGTACCTGCCACAGTGCTTTGTAGTTTGCTCCATTAGTAGCTCGTTAACAAAAACATCTCAATCACACATTTTAACTCCAGCTGCAGCTTGTCACAATTCAACTCTCATGATGTGTTTATCACAAATGACAGGCTACACAGGGTATTATTCCTCTTCTGCAGAAAGACAACTGCAATTTCTTTTTTCCCCATTACGTTTTTCATCTCCCTTACGTGCTGTCCGTGACACCCTCCCATTCGCTGGTGGGTGCTTTTCAAGTCTCCACCTTTCTTCAGAGGAGAAAAATATGAAGAGGCCACTTAATTCTAACCTCATCTAAATGGATTTAGGCTCAATATAATTTAATGCAAATGATCACTTCAGTAATAAGCCATGGGAAGAAATCAGCACATCCTACAGTTTCTCCTGTTATTAGAAAGGCTTTCCAGCCTTACAACAACATAGGCATTATCTACACGCAGAAACTACCTTTGTCAAACTAAGCCAAAGGTGAAGAACCTTTTACTCATCAAGGGCAAAAAAAAGCCTTACAAAAAATACCTGGCATACCACTTTTACATTATCAGTGAATAGTGCAGAGTGTGTTAAGTCTGATGGCCCAGGAGTCTCAGGCAACCTTTGAGTTAAGCCAATAAGCCAGTTCTAAACAGACACACAGTTAGGTCAACAAGAGAAATGCAGGCCAGTCAAACTCAAATGTTTTTATTGGCATTTTTACTGGGGCTAAATTTGGAAGTCATATCATTTTCAAAAAATAGGAAAAAATGCTAAACCCTTCTCTTTGACTACCAGAAAGCAACAGAGGGCAGAGCGTGCACTGAACAGTCAGCTCTGCTACCTGTGAAATGGAGGTGCACAACCTGGTGATAAATGGAAGTGTTCAGAGAGCAGAAAACAGGTGACCATTTCCAAAGGTTGATGGGCAGGAAGTTTCCTGCTACAATTTGCAGGTCAAGAAACCCATGAAAAGAGACTGAGAAAACATTTCACCTGCTTCTATAGAGAACAGGACTAAGAAAGGTGAGCCAGGATTGAACAAAATTATTTTGGGAGAAGAGACAAAACAGGACACTGCTACTCTCATTTTGAGTTTTAAAAATACGTTTCTCTCTCAGAGTGAAAACAACCACATTTGAGTGATTAAAAAAACCCACGTATTCTCCTCCTCATGCCTATCTGCAAACTTTTTGGACCAGTACAGCTGAATCACATAACAAACAAGTCACACTATGACATGTAGGTGCTTTTCGGTTTGCTAGAAAGATCTGAAGAAAACTGAAAATAAAGATAAAATACACTGCAGTGAAGTCACTGTACTGGATTCATGACATCATAATTGTTGCCATGGCAACTAGCTAGTATCAAGCACAGAATACTGCCTTCACTGCAGAATCAAGGAGCACTCGTGCTGCCACAAAATAGATGTTCTTATTCGAACAAAAATCCAGCCAACAACACAGGAAATAAGATATTGCTCTAAGTGGCTTGCCTTTTTAATACCTCTTGTTTTGTTCACCTGGTGTGAGACTTGTTAAACACCCTGGCACATATAAAGAGCTCTGATATACATGATAAAAAGAGCCTAACTGAAAAAATTATCATTTTCTCCCAGTGTTCCTCAATTTCTCTAGTAGAGTAATTCTTCTCTTCGTGTTTCCTCTCCTGTGCATATGACTGCAGTCATATACAACAAAACACATACAAGTTTAGACATGAAATGGGGGGGAGAGGAACAAAAAACCTCCACCAACAACATTTTCCAGTTCTTACTTCAGCCAGCCAGACACAGTCAAACTGGAAATGTCACACAGCAGCAGAACTAACTGATAAAGAGCATATTCCACATTTGGAGCCCACAACTCCTTTTGTTTAAGGGCTGCACCAGCAGCGCCTTCAGACTCCAGTCGCTGTTTTCATGCAACGCTTCAAACCCGCACGGCTCTGACAACAGCCCCAGAGTAGCTTTCTTGTAAATAAAAATGTCATCCCTTTTCCTCTAAACAGCCCTGTTTTACGTGAGGAATATCTGCTGTTCCCAGCTCCTCACCATTCACGAACACAAAAGCTTCAAAAACTCAAAAAAGGCGCTGCCGATTTATCAGATCGCAATTAATGTTTGTTGACCAGCAGTTAAGTATAAAATGCACAAGTGCCCCATTTGATGCTGCAAGATGAAATATCTGTTGAAATAAATCACCCAGGCACGTGAAGGAAAGTGCACCTGGAAATTAACTTCATATTAACTTGCTGAATAAAAAAAGTCAAGAGTTGCAGGTCAGTAATGCCAGATAGCGTTTCACAGTTCAACCTCATGGTTGATTAGCACCAAAGAAATTGTTTTCAAAACAAATTTTAACAAACAGACCACGCTATATAGTAAAGTATACTTATTTGCTACCTCAGTGGTTCTTAAAGAGCAATCTATAAATTACTGCTGGACCAAAGAACACTCCCACAACAACTACACGTAATTAGTCAATGTGTCTAAACAGTTTCAGTACACAATGATGGGGATTTTTTCAGCTTCTAAGAAAACAAAACTGCCCTAGTTACCAATTAAACAACAGCACCACATCTCCACATTGGCTTCTGGCCTTCATAGGCCACTTTCTCTACTGATATCAAGTTCACTAATTACACCAAAACTGAAGTAACCTGCCTCTCCAGGTTCTGCTCTCTTTATAAAGAGGGTCAACAAATGAGCAACAAAGTAGAGAATACAAACAATAAAACAAGGAGTTTCAAATTCTGATGATTAGTAGACAGCTGTATCCCATATGCCTCTGCCTTCAGTTTCTCTTAGTATTAGTTCACACAACCAAGAATGATGACCGCTACTTGAAGGATGACACCACAAAAATCCCAAGTTTAAACTAATGTTCCACAATGTGCAGTGTACTTAGGAAATTACTAGAGCTGACAACACATTCTAAGGAAATCATGGAGTGTGTCAATCTATTCCCTGCCTCAGAAACCTAAGGAAATGAACAGTCTTTCACACGTTTTTTAAAAACCTTAGGAGCAGATGCTGCCTTTGATGACGACTCCAACCATATATCCTAATACACCAAATACACTTAAAACAACTGCCACAAACTCAGAAAACTAAGGAAGTTGATAAAACCTCACACAAGTTACGTGAGAAATGCAGAATTCGCATCTTCTCTGCAATTGAGTATAAATTTACGTCTCTGTACTATACAACTGGCAAACCTGTTTGTCATATAAATAAGACAAATGGCAATGACATTCCCTTCCTCACTAGTAAACACAGCACTTCTATCTTTAACTTACACAATATGAAATCACCACTTTATAAGTAATGAAAAATAAAACTACTGTCTGCAGCTGATTTTGCTTTTTGAAAGATTCACAGATTAACTGACTCCTTAAGCAACTAAAGTTGCTTCTCTGAGTGCACACAGAAAATTACAGATTATCTCAAGAGTTTAAAAAGCTTTTTATATAACTTTAAAATGAACTTGTTGAATTAGGTTTCCTCCAACAGCCCTTCTGCTAAGTCTAACTTTTGCTTATGTTAACACTTGACAGGGGAATGCAAATATGTAAGTGCTGGCCCACCTCTGTACATGGTATTTTTCCTTGTATTATTCATGTATCACTATTATAACAGAAATAACAACTGAAAATATTCTGCTAGGATCCTTAGAGATGCCCACAGCACTTGCAAACCTGACTAATGACACCACAACACAAAAAACACTACTTGTCCCTCCTCTCTCCCCCAACAAATCAAGTTGAGAAAGGCTCGGGGATTTAAGATGCCACACAACTATTCTAACTCCTTCTGCCTTTATTCAAACTTCCCTATAGCAAATTCTTCCCACTGTTGAGAGTTCATCATCCACAATTACAGAAAACTTAAGTGTAAAAGCACTTAAATACAATGATATGTCGTTAAATTTAGCTGTTAGTTCAGAAACACTACAGATATCATTAAAAAATGTTACAAGATGTGCCTGGATCCAGTTTCAATTTTGACTACGCTGAGAACAATATTAAAGAAGTAGTTTATCCTAACACAGGCAT
Source organism: Manacus vitellinus (assembly GCF_001715985.3). Classification (NCBI taxonomy): domain Eukaryota; kingdom Metazoa; phylum Chordata; class Aves; order Passeriformes; family Pipridae; genus Manacus; species Manacus vitellinus. The sequence goes on along the minus strand of NW_021940498.1, from coordinate 2,360,137 downwards.
GGCAGAAACACATTCTCTGGAAGTTTTGGGGCACTGGCCTTTAGTCATGCCTTAGTATATTTGGAACAAGCCCCTTATGCATCACTGACCTGAACCACATAATAAGGTGCACCTATGTTGCAACCAGGGTCCAAACCAAATTAAACCATATAATGACAAACCACAGCATTTTCATCTCTCAGAACTGAGAGGAGACATTCTGTGCAATGCCATTGTATCCCACTGTGATGAGAGAAGGAATAGACCTGAAATAAAATTAGGTCAAAAATTACAGATTTCTGCAGTCCCTGTCTGTAGGATAATTCTTGCACTCAAGACCTTCAATTGGTCTTAAGGAGTTGAGAATCTGCTCAGTTATGGATCTTTTACATGAAGTAGTAACTGAGGCTGAATCATTAACACCCACTCTCTTATCTGCACAAAGTAAGAGAGCAAAAGGAGCTTCCATTTCTCAAGTTCCCTGGTAGGGAAGAAATTAGTAGGAAAGCCCTTGGAGCAACCTCACACTTGTTTCCCAGAGCTGGAACTGTGCAGAGCAGACAAGGAACATCATCTTACCTGAACTCTTTTATGGTGCTCCTGAGCATCTCAGGAGAGGAAAGGAGCCAGGTACAAAATTCAGGATGCACTGGGAAATAAGTGGGAAAGTGTTTTCTTTTTGTTTGGAAGAGAAAACTAAAATCACCACCAAGGCTCTGATCAAACATCTACCTGACCCTCCTCCAACAGCAGGTACCTAGGAAAGAGTGTAAGAACAGGGCAAGCACAGGGACAGTTCCCTGGATTACATTCCCAAACACCAAGAATTTGCAGTCAGGTACATGACTGAGCCAGAGGTAAAGAACAACATGCAACAGACTGCTCAGCCCTTCTTTGTACCACCTGCACAAACTGGTCCTCAGACTAAACACACAGAAGAGTAAATTCTCCACTGTTCCAAAAGACACTCCTACCCTCCCAAATTTAGCTAACTTTGTTGCCATAACCTGTCTAACATAACTATATTCTGGTTGAAAGGGCACAGCAGATAATGATAAAGTTTAAGGGCAATGACTTGTAAGTTGCAGGCTTCACTTGAGATACTGGAAATACTTGTAGCAATTTACACTGTGTACTTCAGATCAGCATAAATTCAATAGACCAGAAAAGTATCACTGGAAAGTTCAGTAACAGCCAAAAAGGGCCACATGTTTCCAACACTAGGAACAGACGCCCTCATTCGGAAACAAAGGTTACAAGTGGAAAACTGCTGCTCCCTTTGCCCTTCTACCTCCAGTTTCTTCACACGATCCCAACACATTTCTGCAGGAAGCTGGGACAGTTTTACACAGTCTCTGTCATGGAAAACAGTCCACAAAGTGATAGCTAAATATGTACCCTGCTTATGTTCCCTCTTCTTTTGGGCAGCAGCCCACCCCTAAATTTGATTCACATGAACTGTACCCTCAGGTGTGATGACAAAGCAACTCAGAGGATCCCTCACAGATTTCAATCTGAATTATCTGAGCTACTTCAGGCAGCGCAGATCACACACAGCCTTTCCTAACCCAGCTAATTTGAACTGAAATGGATTAAACAGTACCTGAATGGGAAGACACACCAACAGATGCAGGGGAACAGGAAACTCTGACAGCCAGAAGCTGTAATGTCTTCTGCTGCTGTAACCAAGAGCTGAAGCTGTCCCCAGCCCAAGCTCTCTGGTACTTTTCCCAAAGCATATGTGCATGCCATTGGAGGATGGGGTGGGAAACACTCCCAGAGGAGCTGGTAGGAAAGGAGATAGCATTTACTGGCATATCCATCTCTCTACAGCCTTGGAAAAAGTGTCTATTTAAACTTACATTTGAAAATTCAAATAACAGTGATAAACTACTGAAGATCATCAGGTAAGAAAAAATTACGAATGCACAGAAGGGAGTCTCTGCAAACAGAATTCCTGAAAGAAACTTGAATCTCATTTCCCATTCAGTAGATTGTATTAACCAATAATGTAGAAATGAGTGATTCAAACATCTGAGTCATTTCTACCTGTATCCACTGTATATTCCTTCCCTTCAGCTGTATCCAAGTAGTATAAAGCCACAACTTCACACTGGTATGGTCAGGCACAAATTACTAAGTCACGTGGTATTTTTCAAATAAAACTGAATCATCGAAAGGACAAAGAGAACAAACAGCAAAGGAGCTCACTGCAAAAAACATGGTGACTTCCTACCAACCCTCAAAGAAAATGAGGGGGAAAAAAGAAACAAGCTACATCTCCAGCCTGATTCAACAGGGGTTTTTACACTTATATTAAGTCTTCAACTGTATTTACTATTTTAGTAATTCAGATGTTCATATCTTCCTTTTCCAAAGCTTCATGCCCTGTCATAGAGTGTCAAACATGCTATATATGCTACTTCATCTCTATACAGCCAAATCAGATTTCTGGGAAGAAAAAAAATAAAAGGAACGATGAGCAAAAGGTTCCTTGTCACGGTATTACAATTTATAGAAAAGATGAATCTGTCTCAGAGTGATCATATTAAGTGGCTGAAGCAGTTATGCTTGGGTTTGGTGAGGGTTCTTTTAAGGCTGCTTTACAGGGATATCAGTCCAAAATTTAGCAGGAGTAATGGTGTCTGTAATTTCCCAAGTCCTTCTGTCGATATGTCCTTTTAAGTCACAGTCCATTTTTAGAGAGGTGTCTCACTGGAAGCAGCGCTAAAATAATGGGAACCACTTAAAGGTCTCATCCACAAATTTTTATTTGAGTTTCTGTCCCTGCTACCGTTAATGTAACCATACCTATGACAGCACAAACCACACCAAATCTTCAGCATCTATTGGTTTCTAAGCTATTCTTCTGCTTAGGTGCAGTTTCTTTTCTGGCTTCAGTGATGTATGTACAACCCACTGCTAGAACAGGAGATCCAGCATAGTGCCCACAGCTACACTGGCTTCCCTTTGGCCAGTACCATTTTAGATCAAGTTGAGCTCATCAACTCAATCAACTGTGGTTTCAGAGTGGTTTGTGTCAAACTAAAAGCAAAGCTATACAATTAAGGTAACCAGAATACTTGCTGCTGCTTTTGAAAAGAGGAAGCTTCATTTCCCTTCCTTCTTTCCCTTTCCTCCACTTTCACTCACATGGCTCTTTCTATCTTCTCTCTTGCACTTGTGGAGCCAACTTCAATTCATAAACCAAAGATGTAAAATAATCTGGGGCTAGTTTTCCACCAAGTTAGCAAGTTAAGCTAGAGCATCCTGGAAACCATTTAAGCGCTGGGATGGGTGCCAAGTAAGTGGTAGGATCACATGGCTGAGAGCATGACTCCCCATTTATGCCAGCAGGAAAGCCATAGGAGAGAACAAAATTACGAGAAGACTTGGGTCAACACGTGTGCTTCTTGTTCTCTTTCTTGATTGGTGCCGCTATTTGTCTAATCTCATTGTAAGCCAGTTCAGAGAGCTAAACCAACAAAAAAACCATTCATTATTTTTTGGCGAGGGTTGTTTTCTGCCAGTTTAATTCCCTGCACCAGCTCGGCAAAGGAATCGGGCGAGCCATCTGCACCGGCGCAGGGAAGGGGGCAGGAACACACAGGGAGATGAGGACGGGCTGGGGCTGATTTAAGCTGTCACTGAACCGCATCCCCTGGAGCAGATCTGCATCACACCGTAGTTAGAACTGACAGTAATCTGTGCCTGTACAACGGGAGGCCCTCGGCACCGCCGGCAGTGCCCAACAGTGCCCGCGCCAGGCTCGACCTGGGCGCGAGCCCGCACGGTTACACGTCAAAGCAGGAGAGTCACAGCGCTCTCACCTTCAGAAATACTATGAAACATTAGCTAATTCTCTCCCTAGCAACACCCCTGTGAAAATGTGCTCTGTAATTCCCATTACACAGATTTAGCCCAGAACAGCAGAGCAAGCGAAAACGGTGACAAACTCAGGATTGGAACCCGGTAAATCCTCTACAGCAAACCAACACTTCATCACTCAGCTGTGTTATTAACCCTAAACTAATTCAATTAGTCAATAGTAGACTATCAAAAACTCTTTTTGCAAAGACTTTGTAATGCACTATAAAGCTCACAGATATAATATAGTTAACGAACGTGGATATCTCCTAGATAGCTGTGAAATAAGAAACTAGAGAAAGGAATAATACTGAGAGTTAAATAATTATTTCCTTTTCTATAGAGAAAAATAAGTGTGCCTGAAGCAGGATGAGGGCCTATTCACAAGATTCAGGAAATGTAATGCAAAGAGCTCCAGAAAGGAAAATACACCTAATGCATCTTTTTTCTCAGATCAGCATTGTCAAACTGTTTCATGTGAAATACAAGCAATTACTTAATACACAGGATCCAAGAGCAGCATCTTTCCTTAAATTTATCTCCTACACTCAGCCCAACAAATCCCACACTTAACTTGCCCCGTGTAACAAGGAAGCACATTTGGAAAAGGGAGGGGGGGAGGAGGAATTTGTTAACACAGAAGCAAATCTCTGCAGCAGTGAACAGCCAGCACTGTAAGTCTATCCAGCAGCACGAGATAGTCTTTCATTCACATTCCAGCTTAAGCACAGCCAAGCAGATCACATTTGGGACACTCAAGTCATACTTAATTTTGTTCAACACCTTCTTTAGACAACAGCTTTGTCACCAAGACTGAAAAACACGTGTGTCATAGAAGACAGTCGTTTGCCAGGATTGTCACAAGATAAAAATAATAAAGCTGTACATGCAAGTAGCAGAGGCTGCCTAATTGTCAGCTGTATAAAACAGCAGTATCAAGACTATTGTCCTGAGGGCAACAACAGTTTAAGAGGAATAGAAAAGGATGCTGCAACCTGTTTTGAAGTCTTGAAATCTACAGGAGCCAAAATTTGAGGAAAACAAATGAAAACTTACTGCATGCTACAAAAAGCTACTGCAAATTTGCCAGAGAACCAGGAGAGAAAACAAACCTAGGGAGAGACTTGAACCCCCTTTAACAGAAAGAAACTGGATGATAGATGAACCCAACTAAAACATCCCAGACAGCATAGGCAAAACATTTACCCCAGAATCCTTCGTACCCTCATACATCTGAATTTAAAGAAAACAGCAAAAGTGAGCTACTCTAAGTGTGGAACTTACTGCTTGAAATTATTATTTAAGTGACAATGGTGTTCCAAATCCCCTTTTTCTGGGCAATAAATGATTATAACGAAGCTGAACTAAGAACAGAACTTCTTCACACCATGTAAGAGACTCCCAACACATGTTGGTGCTTCCTCAGGCTTAACAGGCAGACCAAGTTGAAGGGAACCTCACTGATTCCTTCAAGTGAGGCACCTCCAGACACCGCCACTGCCACTGGCTGGGACAAGCACTCCACGTCCAGCATCAGCAGTCAGCATTAACACTTACTGCTTGAATTATGGCTGCAGGCTAATCTTTGAGAAATTGATAGTGACAGCAAACCTGAGACTTTTTTTTCCCCTCTTTAAATGACAGGTTGGGAAGCTTAGATTCTCCCCCTTCTTTCTGGGAAGTGAGGGGTAAGGTCTAGCTCCTCTAGTTTTAAAAATCACCATACTGACACACACCTCCCCAGTTCTGCTCCACACGGCTACTGGCACAGCTTAGCCTGTTTTCCAACCAGCTGTCAGATTGCTAAATTTTGGTCAGGTTTGAAAAAGAAAAGGGACAAAAAAAAAAAGGAGAAAAAATGCAGCATCACCCTGATAACTGAGCAGATGTAATCAGGCGGGGGAACTATTTTATAGGGAGAACAAGTCTTACTTCTGTCTCAAAAGCTGAAAAGACAGCCAACATAGAATATATTCTCCTGATAAAAATTAGAAAGCGCTGCCACAGTAGCACAACCCTCCACTTCCACCACAGCCAGGTAGTCCATAGGGAAGAAAAAAAGCTGGTTTTACCCTCTGACCCAACACACAAGAAGATGGTCCAAGAAGTAGCTTAAAATCTGACACCTACCAGTGACAAACTAACACAAAAGTCCTTACTCAAGACTGAGAGGTAATACCCACTCACTAGTCTGGGCACCTTCTGAGAAGTGAAGATGATGCCAAGGTTTGGGAAAAGGTGCTTCCCACTAACATGTTGCCTATGGGCTTCACTGGGGAGACACATTTCTATCCGCAGCACATTCCAGTAAAATTTTAAGCTACAACACCAGCACACAGCTATATGTTTGAGAGAAACACGTCTGTATTTTGGCACGTAAACACCTGAATTCAGCATCATAAGCCTTAAGACTGCACAAGGCCACTGTCCAGTATTCCATTCTATAAAAATTACTAAAACGTCAGCGACAAAGAAATTTTGGTTGCAATGCACAATGTACATTTTTATCATGCTGGATAAAATATCTACAGTCTCAGCAGTGGTTAAATTGCTGCTATAAAGGAAATTGTCCTCAGATAAATGGTTTCCCTATGAGAAGGTTTCAGTGCTACACCTCACCCCAGGTCAATAAATCAAATTAACTGCACCTTGTCCTCTGGCCAATGACATCATCGGCTTGACCACATCTCGTGAAGCGAGTGCAAAAACATATGCTATTTAAGGCATGAAATCATATTACTGCTTTTTGTCCAGCCAGCCTTGTGCTGTTGGTCTGTGAAACAGTCAGTCACCTGAACAGTCTCATTACTGCTTCTACGGATTTTTTTTTTTTTCTTCTAGTATTCAAGGCCTGTCTTCGCCAAGGGTGAAGAAAAAGGATAAATAATCTGAGTCGTTACTTTTTAAATCAAAATGCTTTTCATTAGCTGCAGCACAGCTTTTTGTGACAAATTAAATTTAGAACCAAACTACGGAATCCGCCGTCTGCACTCGCACGTGAACTCTCTTCCTAGTGGTTTCAGAGATGTTTACATGCTAATCTGCCACTGCTACTCTGAAGTACCCTGCTGTTCGGTCCTTTTTCTCCACAGGGTGAAAACAATGGTCACTAATGAAAACCTACATAGTTTTATCTGAAACCCAGCCCTGCATAAATATTTCCCTTTTTTAAATTACTGCCTCTTTCTAATAAAGTAGCCCATTTGTTTTATTTCTAAGTAGACTAATATCTGGTTTAAAACTGAGTTACTCCACACTATTTAAGAGGATTAATTTCAATTTTCACTTGGTGTTCTTATGACAGAATCACAGAAAACTTATCTTCCTTTCTAGACTCTGTGCTGCCTAGTGGTATCTTCTGTCTTGAAAGCCAAATCTAAATGAAAGGGGGAAAAAAAAAAACCAACCCAGAACAGTCAAAGATACAAGCAGCGACAAAAGCATCTGACACACTGCACTGTTAAACTGCATCCACATTAAGTAAAAAGAAGGTGAATAAGATTATCTTCAATGTATTCAATTCTGTTTGTGTTCAGAGGGAGGAGGAAAGCTGTTCAGATTTTGAGTGTGTCTTCTATAGCTTTCTCAGTGCCAGGAAACGTAAATTAGAAGCAACTCTCCTTTAAGGAAAAGAATCAAGGACAAAGGGACCAAAAATGCCCAAGCCTCTGAAAAGCAGATATGAAAGGAACAGCTTTATAGTCTTGAGTTGCTATAAATTAAAAATAAGCTCCTTATTTAAAAGACATGAGTGTTTGAGAATCTACGAGCAGATCTGATGCTGCTCAGGCCCCAGGAGGGTTTTGTTTTTGCTGGCAGGGGTGGAGTGGAGATGGGGGGGTCATTTTGGTTATTAGTAAATAAATCAAGCAGCAGAGTGAGGCCTAGGCGCTTGCCAGAGGAGCCAGGGCCTGGCTCTCCCCCTCCTCTCCTCACACAGCCTGGGTTTGATCTCGGGGCCCTGTGGGTTTGCCAAGAAAATTTAAAAAAAAAAAA